>NC_086002.1:18359394-18676894 GCF_030014385.1 Trichomycterus rosablanca | reverse complement strand
GAACCACCTGCCACATGATGAGCTGAGCCACAGCTTCATTCATTGGGAACTGCTGAATGAAGTCAAAGAGGTCCATACAGGGGATGGGTCGCTCCAGGATTAGGATGTAGTGCTCGGGCGTGTCAAACCAATCCAGTAGTTTCAGCACAGAATTACAGTGAGGTGGCTTGAATACCATCTTCATTAACGCCACCTCCACAGGAAGTGGGTACGTCTCTCCAGGCTAATAGAACAACAGACAAGGTTTGGAATCAGTAGTAGGTCTAAACTATGATGAGCAGGTCTGTTAGTAAAGATCTGGGCTGGTCTAAGGCAGTAAGTGAACCAACAGTTTTGGTATAGATCTGGTCTATGAAGGTTTTTATCTTGTTTAAACCTTGTTGAGTCTTTGTGATACTTTATTAGTAAAAGAAAAAGATGAACTTACAATAGTGATGAATCTGTCGCGGGGGTCCTTCAGCACATATTTCACAGCAACCTGTTCACAAATACAAACACAATTAGTGGATTTAGTTGTACAGAAGTAATAATAATAAACATTAGGGTTTAGTTAAAGAATCTCATCATCCAAATAGAACATTTCTCCTTCTGATTGTATCTTATTAATGTGTAATGCTCTACACTTCCTGTCTTGTGTTTATGTGCTGATGTTCACCTGTTTCCCATCTGCATTACAAACACCAGCATAAACCGCACCACAGCCTCCTTCTCCCAGCAGCTCTCCCACAGTGTAGCAACAATCAAAACTCTCTGTAAAAGTGATTTTTATTCCATTTAAGTCAAATTCACATAGAAAATGTACATCATATCAGCAGTACTAAATATCTGTTATATAAAGGCTGTCAGTGGTGTTTGGCTGTATTCTGTATTTCTGCAGGTGTAATATAATCTCTATTGGTTGATGTAGCAGGTAACAGATGTACAACAATATATTATTACAGGAATTAGTGGAGATTAAACTGACCTTCATGGTTCAGGATGTTGAAGAAATGAACGCTGGTGGTTGGATCCTCTGGGCTTTCTTCATTGCTCAGGATTTCTTCTTCTGCACCTACAGAACAAACCCCTGAAAAGCTGTATGTACTATACTTACCACCGCGCTCAACAGAGGCATCAGAGTCATTCAACTCAGCAGCACATTCAAAGATCACTTCACCAAGGCTGATCTCAGCTACAGAGGCTAAAGGTCAAAGGTAGGAAGGTGTCGAGGGAAGAAGGTGAAACAGAAACAGTCAAACAGAAACAGTTCAGCTATTTTGAAGCTAAAGTCTGCAGGTAAGGATTGATTTAGCTGTAATCTCAATATTACCTGAAGCTTCAGATGCTTTTTTGTGCTGATCTGAGTCTGAACTAACTGCAGACGATGATGACGATTTCCTGTCTAGTGTCTATCAAACAGATCATACTGGTGTTACACAGATGCAGATAAAATATCATACAGGGAACAACATCACAATTCACACTTAATGTTTTTAAATGAGAGACTTTTTGTTGCTGTATTATTACATCATTAGATATATACACGTCTCAATGATTCTTAGAAGGTGTTACCTCCGAGCTGTCTGATCTGTCAGCATCATCAGGCTTGGTAATGATGTTCTGTATTACTTTCATCCAAGCCTGTCCAATCTCCTCTGAATCAGCTTTCAAAAAACACCTCCTTCACACACACACACACACACACACAATACACATTTTAATAATATAATTTATGTATTTTGTGTGAGAAAGGTGTTTACAAATGTAATATATATAAATGAGTATTATTATTGAACAGCACTCACTTAGTGGGTGAAACCAGCTGGAAGTGAAAGCTGTGTCTGATGTTCTCACAGTGTTCAATCCTACACAATCTCACATCTTCTATCAGCACAGTCGCCTCACGCTGGTTACAAACAAACAAAGTTTACACCAAAAATAACAGATGATCCTAAAAGCACATTTTAACAGTTCATGCTGTATAATGTTTAGTTTTACTGAATGTAAAGTGTTCTTGTGTCTATATGAGGTTCCTCCAGGTACTTTGGTTACCTTACACAACCCCAAAACATGCAGAAGGTGGAGTGGCTACCCTGAAATGCCTCTGTGTGTACGTGGGTAGTTAAATGGGTGAGTGAGTGGTGCTCTGCATGAGCAGGGACAGAGTAGTGTGTTTAGGACAGGACAAGATTGAGACGAATGATCTGCTGTGGTGACCCCTAACTGATTTAAATCCCAGCAGTGCTATTGACCAGCCAGACATCGACACAGACGTCATGGGTCACGTCTCAGGATTGGTGGCTGAAGCCCCTGTGATGATTGGCACTTTGTTCAGGTGATTCCTGCCTTGTGTCCAGTGTTTCCCTGTGTAACCAGACCCCCGAGACCCTGACCAAGGAAAATGAAATCAGGTTGGAAAAGGTCATGTGACTCACCTTAGACTTGCTCTTGTAAATGAGCTGATTGTCCTTAATCATAAACCAGCGCCTGCAGAGAAAAACACAGAAACACAGAAACAGCTGCAGCTACTGAATATTACTGAC
Organism: Trichomycterus rosablanca; assembly: GCF_030014385.1. Classification (NCBI taxonomy): domain Eukaryota; kingdom Metazoa; phylum Chordata; class Actinopteri; order Siluriformes; family Trichomycteridae; genus Trichomycterus; species Trichomycterus rosablanca. The sequence continues at coordinate 18,674,372 of NC_086002.1, read as the reverse complement.
AATATTACTGCAGGAATGAAACTGTTCAGTACATCAGGGTTTGTTCAGTGCTTTATTTCATGTCAACCTGGACTTGGACTTGTTTTTATCTAATATAATATCTTATCTAAGGCTTTATTTATTTTGATCAGTGAATAAGTGAATAAAAAATACTGATATTTAATTAAAATAAAACGTTTTGAATCCACTTGAGCTTTCTACAAACCTGTTCCATGTCTTAAACACATTGCTGGCCCTCTTGAACAGAAATCCCTCCATAACGATCCTGTTCTCTCTGTCCACATCGTATTTCTGTCTGCTGTCCTCATTCAGGTCGTCCTGAGAAGACGTCCGAGGACGGGTCAGACAAACCGGCCAACAAAAGAATCTCTGCATTAAAGAAGCACGTTGGTTCTCACGTCTCTTCTGTTTCTCAGCCATGATGAGTGAAGAGGTGAAAACAGAGCAGCTTCACCAAACCCCAACTTTTATTCCATCAGGATTTAATAGAGGAGCTCAGAACAGCGACTGTGACGTCACCCAGTTCTACAGTGGAGCTGAACCAACTTCAACTCCATTTACAGCCGATTACACACACACACACACACACACACACACACACACACACACAATTACATATTACATGTGGTTACTGTGTGTGTATTGTACACTCAGTATCATTAAACACACACACACACACACAATTACATATTACACACACACACACACACACACAATTACATATTACACACACACACACACACACACACACACACACAATTATATATTACACATACACACACACAATTACATATTACACACTTTCACACACACACACACACACACACACACACACACACACACACAATTACATATTACACACACACACACACACACAATTACATATTACATGTGGTTACTGTGTGTGTATTGTACAATCAGTATCATTAAACACACACACACACAATTACATATTACATGTGGTTACTGTGTGTGTATTGTACACTCAGTATCATTAAACACACACACACACACACACACACACACACACACACACACAATTACATATTACATGTGATTACTGTGTGTGTATTGTACAATCAGTATCATTAAACACACACACACACACACATACACACACACACACACACACACACAATTACATATTACATGTGGTTACTGTGTGTGTATTGTACACTCAGTATCATTAAACACACACACACACAATTACATATTACATGTGATTACTGTGTGTGTATTGTACAATCAGTATCATTAAACATACACACACACACACAATTACATATTACATGTGATTACTGTGTGTGTATTGTACACTCAGTATCATTAAACACACACACACACACGTCTTCCAAAAAATAGGACTTAAACATATCATGAATAATAAACTGCGTTTATACTTTAATAAAGCCTCTATAGAGCAGTAAAGAACATGTTGCACTATAGATTAGGTATTTATTACATTAATGTGTTATCTTTGTGTTTTAATAATCTTTATATTAATAATTAATAAGCTTTAGGACTGTTTGTTTTTTGTAATTGCAATATTTTCTGTAATGTAAAATTGATATGCTTTTGTGTGGTCATTATTTACTCAGTAATTAAACTTTAGTATTTTAATAGTTAATAAAAGACTAATATAGTTATTTTATTTTAAATCATTAATAATGATCAGTACGACCATTTTGTGTTTAAATTGTGTATAAACTTTATTATTCATTATTTTATTACTTATGAATAACACAGTTGATGCTTTTGTATGAAACTGGTGATGTGGGTGTAGGTTTGGTTTTGTGTCACTAGGTGGATCCACTAACACAGTTCATTTAAACTTTCATTTAAATTATATAAACCCAAACCCAACAATATAAACCCAAAATAAACAAGCACTAACATGTTTTACCAGATCTACTTCATTTCTTCCAAAAAGATCTGAAATACTGATTTGTCTGACCACAATAAACGTTCCACTGTGTGATGGTCCATCTCAGATACTGCTGAGCACAGAGAACCTGACACCACTTTTGGACATGGCTAACAAAAGACAGGCATGTCCAAAGTCCGGCCCACAGGACAATCATGACCCGAGGTCGGATTTTATATGACCCGCGTCTTCTGTCTTAAGTTGCATTAGTTGTGGCCCGCTAGCACAATCAAATAGAAAAAAAAATAATTATATTAAATTAAGATGCAATTCTCCTTTTTACTAATTGGTGACCTAAGAATTTGAGAGAACTTATGCCCAGTAATCATTTAGAGAAACTCAGAGTTCCTGTGTCATTCTTTTAGTACATAAAGCCACTTTAAGTTTTATTTTTGTAAATGTACCCCGTCTTATTTTACAGTTTCTGAAAGTTTTAAAGTTCAGTTAGAAATTTAGATAGCTTTTTCTGTATGTTCTGATTTGTTCACCTGAATGCGTACATTTGGTTGTTATTCGCTGTGTGAAATGATTAAATAACAGCGTATTTATATGCATATTTTATTATTTTAAATAATGTCATCAGGGACTGTTGGCTCCCGGGTACTTTCACATTATCAAATCTGGCCCTCTTAGAAAAAAGTTTGGACACCACTGACATAAGGCTTCTTTTACACAGTAAAGTTTTAAATTGCATTTGTGCATGTAACTCCGTATTGTAGTGCTTTACAAAGGTTTACCAATATAATCCCTCACCCATGTGGTTATATCAGCTACTGATAAATAATGATTGTAGATACAGTTTTATCTGAGGGATTAGAGATCACTGGTGTTCAGTTTAGGTTTGTGCTCTTGACAATGACCCGAAGCACACACCCAAAGAGAACAAAGGAGTGGCTTTAGAGAAAGTCTGTGAATGATCTTGAGAGTCCACACCTGAATCCAGTGGAGCATCTGTGGAAGGAGATGAAAATGGCTGTGTACAAATGCTCCCCATCCAACCTGATGGAGTTTGCAAGGATATGCCAAGAGGAATGTCCAGAAACAAGTGTGCCAAGCTCGTAGCTTCTTTCCTAAGATGCCTTGAAGCTGTAATTGCTGCCAAGCGTGCATCATCCAAGCTTTAAGCTAAGGGTGTGTACAGATATGTAACCCCTAAATAAACTATTTATGTCTGTAAAATAAAATTACATATTTTCTAAACCCTGTTTTCACTTTGTATTTATTGGCGATTGTGTGTCAATGTCTGACGCAAAAATTATATTATAGAATGAGTCTGTAACATAATTAAACATGGAGAAGGTAAAAGGGGTGTGCAGACTTTCCAGCTTGACTGTATATACCCTTCCAATATGCTGTTAAAACACAGAACACATAAGTGCAAAATAATATGATATACACAAGTGCAGATAAAATAAACACAGTATAATAAATACAAAGACCTACAACAAATACAGAGAGGGACAGGACCAGAGACAAGAGTGGTGTTGGTCAGTACGTGGTTCAGAGCAGGGGCGGCTCGTTCCTTAGGGCGATCGGGCGATGCACCACCAAATGCTGTGACCTGTCTGTCTTGCCTCGGAATATCGTAGTCCAGTCAGCATTGAGTTGTGTTCCATACAGTACCGCCCCTTTTGGGGCGACTAAAGTCTGATTGAAAATCGCCCCGGATTGCTCTCATAGGGTGTGTTCGAAAACCTAGTGAGCTGCCTTGCTGTCTTACTATCTACATAGGCATCTGCCTCAGTAGAGAGGATTCTAATAAGTCAATGACTTATAAGTCAGGTTACTCGAACGCACTACTTAGACAGCGCTTCCATCGGGTTTCGGGTTTAGCATTTAGCATCTTGCCATTAAAACCAATGAACTGAGGTAGCACAGCACGCTAACGTCAATATAACATCTCCCTTCATGTACCGATAATCGTTACATTTCCTGACAAGCCCGAACTTGCAAATAAAAACACTCGGTACAAGTTTATACAAGTTAAAAATCAGTAATATTTTATTTACGTTTAAAAATAACTCCATTCGTTTTTCCGCCTCGTCAGCCATGTTTATTTTTCTGTAAGAGAAGAGCACCCGACCCGCAATGAATGCTGGGATTGCCTTGATCACTAAGGCAGCGTCGGATGCTCACTCATTCTTGAGCCAAAATAACATTGAAATATGAAGATGCCTCAGAAGTGAGGATTTTAAGGCATCTAGGATTTCGAACAGCCTCTTTCTCGGGAGCGCTCACAGGATGACATAAAATGCGTCTATGTAGAGAGAGAGAGCTAGGTTTTCGAACACACCTATAGACTCTTATGTTAAAGCTCTTTTTTTCGAACTGCAGGCACTGCAATGCATTTTGAATGAGTTCCGGAAGGGCTCACACTTACGTGCTTGGGCTGGCACTTTTCTCACTGCCCCACTAAGCAACGCAGTCCAGAACCGGGGCTGCATGTCAGTGTGAAGATGGATTATGTAAAAATATTGTTTGCACTGTTGAGAAAAAATGTTACATGATGTTCTTTATGTTGTTTTGCCTAAAATATGGTTCTGATTTATTATTACAAATAATGAAAATAATAAATATTAAACAGCCTAAATAAAACATTCTGATAATGTTCCTATGATGGTGTAAGACGCGTTATATTTTTTATAAGTGCAATCCTAACCGCCTACCCCCTGCTCAGGTAAACACCCGCCATCTCACCCTATACCTTCCGCCATCCCACCAGCCCAAGGTGTTCCTTATTTTCAGTTCTGAAATTTGGCAACCCTAATTGGAGCAGCTAGCGATCTCGTCAACATGACTACCATTACCTCAGGATCTGCTGCACCTAAAATAAAATGCTATTTGATGAAGACTGAATTAAATTGTTATTGTGAAGGCTTTACTTCATTTTATGATTAATGGTAAAGTTATTTGTGAAGGCAAATTGACAGATGACTTAAAATGTTAATTATTTAAGCTTTCATTTACCCATTGAACGGGTCACCTGGCCATCATCGCAACAAGAGATTTGGCAGGAGCTGTCACTGGTTCAGAGTAAATGATAGGTGAGGTAAACAAAAACATATTCTGATATACAGTTAGCAGTGTAGGGTTTATACAGCAGCAGTAAGGTGCACAAATGCAATATTGTGCAAAAATAGAAGTAATATGGTGACTATATAATTGTGTACTGGAGTTGTCAGAGTTCAGGGAACAAAACTGTGGGGGGGGGGGATTCATGTGTGTCATTACCTTAGTAATTTAAGAACTTTATTCTTTATTATTTAAGTACTGTAAATAAAACACAGTCTGGTTTGGTATGAAACTGATGATATGGGTGTATGTTTGGTGGATTTACTTACACATTTTATTCAAACTTCATGTAAATTTCACTGCAGATAATATAAACCCAACATAAACAAGTACTAACATGTTTTGCCAGATCAACTTCATTTCTTTCAAAAAAGATCTGAAATACTGATTTGTCTGACCACAACAGACGTTTCCACTGTGTGATGGTCCATCCCAGATATTGCTGAGCCCAGAGAACCTGACATCACTTCTGGACATGGTTAACATAAGGCAGGCATGTCCGAAGTCCAGCTTGGTTGGATTGGATATGGGCTGCGTCTAGTAATATTAAGGTATACCAGTTTGATATGTGAGTCAGGGATGTTAGTACACCTACTGTAAATGGTGTGTCGCAGGTATCTATCTGCCAGGTTAATATCATATATATATTAGGGGTGGGTTTATAAAATCGATTTTTTGATTCGAATCGATCTTTATTTGAACGATCCGATATTGAAAATGCGAGATCGATCTTTTAAATGAGCCCCTTTTTACGGTGTACACGGAAATCTGTTACTATGGTTACCCCTTTAATCTCGCGTGACCAGCCACTGTTTTTTTGTGCAACGAGATCTGACCTGCACATCAGTTCAGCATGGTGGAAGCTCAAGTTATGTCTAGTTTACACTACACAATTTTTGCCCTGATTTTCGCTCGGCGACGGGTCAACGCTAGATTCGGGAGGAACTATGTGTTCAGTCTGCGATCAAAATTCGGCTCTCAATCAATGTGTGAAACAGCGAGGGGAAACACAGGGGAGAGGTTATAAATAGGTGGTTCAGGGGCGTAATATAGTTTCTATCAGAATACATCAGCACACACGTTTTACAGTATTTCTGACCTGATTGTTCTATACAAAACAAAATATTTATTAACCTCCAACAAGCCATTCTGTTCGCGTTGCCAAATCCACTCAGATTCATTTATTTTTCTCACTTGATCTCTCGCTACTTGTTAATGTGCATTTTTGCACGTGGTATCATTAAACCTTTCATCACTTCTCACGTTTGTTTTCGTGACAAACCGTAGTTTTGGAGACCAGAGAAGTTACCCTGTGATTCCAGTTGGTGATAGATGGTGTAGTGTAAAACCCCCCATCGCCTGTGAGTCGTGTAGTGTGAACCCGGCAAATCAGAAAGTCGTGTAGTGTAAACTTGGCCTAAGCTGTTCAACAGCCAGGTGTATGTTTACATTACATTTACACTGTTGTGGTGTGTCAGACATATAATATAATAATAAAAAATAAATGTTTTTTCTGTTTTGGATGAATTATTAATTACAAAATACACAAATATTTTTAATAATGAAAATATTATGTACTTTGTACAATTATCACATTCGTTCTCTGAACATCTTTACATATTTAAACAAAACCTGTTAATGTAACTCAAATATGCCTAAGTGTGTTGAATCGAAATGAATTGAATCGAATCGGAAATCGAATCTGGACCTTGTGAATCGAATCGATCCAGGAAATTAGTGGCGATACCCAGCCCTAATATGAGTGTGTGTGCATGTGAGTTTGTGGGTGTGCATGTCTATGTATACGTGTGTGAGCATGTCTATGTATGTATGTGTGTGAGCGTGTGTATGTGTGTATGCATGTGACTTTGTGAATGTGCATGTCTATGTATACGTGTGTCTATTGTGTGTTTGTGTAGCAGATGTGAAAATAAATTAGATTTATATTGCTCATATTTCACTTAAAATCCTTGTTTAATTCATTATTTATTTCTGTAGTAAATAAGCCTTATTTTTATGTACATTTTGCTTGTTAATTTTTATAATGTGTTTTGTATTTGAGCCGATTTATGTAAAGAACTTTTATTTTGAATTTTACGCCCGTTTGGGTGAGTTATATTGGTGTTGAGCGATTCACTGTTCTCAGGTCGCGCTGGAAGCGCTAGAGGAAGGTATGTGTTCAGTGCTCTGTATAAAAAAGTTTGTTAAAGTTGTTTAAAGTGTGTTTTTCATGTATTAATCGTCTGTTTATTATGTTTAATGTATTTTCTGAGGAAGATGGCCTATATGGTACATGTATTTCGTATATGAGAGATTTATTGTATGCAGTAATTTTCCATCAGTGAATGAATTGCCGCCAGTTAGGCTCTAATGGCGCCTTTTCTTTTTTTCCCTCACACAGTGTACACAGTGTGCTGTGCATGTGAGGGAATTCATTGTGTTCATTCGATACTCTCATTTTGTATACAGGTATGGTCATTTGAAAAGTTATTTTTGTACTGTTCACTTTAAAGACTTTAATCATTTTATAAAGTTTATTGTTGTACAAAAAATATATATTTGCCTTCCTGGTGAAATTCTTGATATGAATTTTTACAGTAAATATGTGATTTATAGTGCAATGCAATTGTTATATCTTATTACATGTGTTATTGATATAAACTTATACATTTTATACTCAGTTCGCGCTGGAAGAAGTGTACACAGTGTGCTGTGCATGTGAGGGAATTCATTGTGTTCATTCGATACTCTCATTTTGTATACAGAATAAATTCCCAGGTGAATGGCAGAGCGTGTCCAGTTGTCTTCTTGTTTCACAACGCAGAGAGGTATTTGAATGTGAGTCTCACCAGCAAGTACACACCGACTACATTTGCAGTGTGTGTGTGTGTGTGTGTGTAAGCTCAGCTGTCCAATCAGATGCTGAGGAATGATGGTGTTGAATGCTGAGCTGAAGTTAAACAGCATCCTAACATACAGATGTGTCATTTCTGTCCACATGTGTAAGAGCCAGATGAGGTGTGGTGGCTATGGCATCATCTGTTGAGCGGTTGGTATGATACGTGAACTGCAGTGGGTCCATTGAGGGGGACAGCGGGGTCTTAACATGCTTAATGACGAGTTTCTCAAAGCACTTCATGACAAGAGGTGTGAGAGCTACAGGACGATAGTGGTTGAGGCAGGACACTGACCACTTCTTTAACAAAGGCACGATGATGGTGGTCTTAGGTGTCACATAATTGTGGCACTATTCTGTATTCATTCATTCATAGTCTGTTTTACCAAAGCTTTATCTTGGTCAGGGTTACAGTGGGTCTGGTAACCATTGGAGAATGAGCTGAGTGAGATTGTGTAGTTAATTGTTTATTATCTGTGTTTTTGCTGTTTTTGGTTCGACCTAAATCTATTTTAAGTGATTGTTTAAAATCCAGTGTGTGGTGCAGAGGTCTGGGAACAATTTGTGGTTCCAGAAACTTTTTACTTATAAATTCTCACACTAACAGATATTTGATCAATTATAAACTAGCTGAACTAACAAAATATTTGTGTCGTGGCTCTGTAGCTCTTTCAGTTCATGTGTTCTGTTAATTATTTTGTCTCTGAGAACTTGAGGAATCTTCTTCACATTCACAGTGATTGTTACATGAAACTACAATGAAACCAGGTGTTATTTACACAGGAACCTTTATTTTTATTTAAGGTCTTTCACACACACACACACACAGTCTTCTTTCTATAATCTTCATCCACGCAGATGCCTGTAGAATAAACACACAAGAAATTACATTACAGAAACACAAAATACAATCAATATTTTAATAGTTTCGTGTTATTACTTCTACTTATTCTAATTATATTAGCATTACAATCTTTGTTAGCATTCTCTGTGATCTAGACCATATTACAAGATCTTTTAGTTCTAACTTATTAAGTCTGTTTCATTCTTACTAACCCTAACCTCATACTGTTCTCTGTAAACCACTCATGCTGAAGGATTTCTTTAAGGCTGAGACGTTTTTCAGGCTGTTTCTCCAGACACCTACTTATCAGATGGTAGCATGCTGTGTGCAGTGATAAAATGAGATTAAAATGTTGTTGTATTTAAAACTAGATTTCTTATTTACACTTTCTATCATTGTAATGACGTTATAAACCTGATCAAACTTTTTAAATCATGTTTTCATGCAGGTTTTACAGACTGTGTGTTTCTAGATCTTAATGTGAGCTGCTTCCATTTTCTTACTATCAGAAAGTTCAGGTAAAAAGTCCAGGCCCCCATCAACAATCTCCACTTCATCCCCGAACGGCATCTCTCCACAAACTATGGTGTGCAGGAGTACGCCCAGACTCCACACAGTAGCAGGGCAGCCATACATTTCCTTCTCAACTATCCACTCAGGTGGAGCGTATGACTTAGTGCCTGAGTGAAAGGGAGAAATGCTTTAGAGAAATACTTCTCCACTCAAATCCATTTCATTCTGTAACTAAGTACTTCTGAGGTGAACTTACCTGAAAATGAGGTGTACGCTGTTTCCTTGTGTAAGTCCCCACAGCCAAAGTCGATCAGCTTGACCTCCAGTGTCTCGGTGTTCACCAGAAGATTTTCTGGCTTGATGTCCCGGTGAAAAACTCCACAATCATGGCAGTGAATTGCAGCCAGAACCACCTGCCACATGATGAGCTGAGCCACAGCTTCATTCATTGGGAACTGCTGAATGAAGTCAAAGAGGTCCATACAGGGGATGGGTCGCTCCAGGATTAGGATGTAGTGCTCGGGCGTGTCAAACCAATCCAGTAGTTTCAGCACAGAATTACAGTGAGGTGGCTTGAATACCATCTTCATTAACGCCACCTCCGCAGGAAGTGGGTACTTCTCTTCAGGCTAATAGAACAACAGACAAGGTTTGGAATCAGTAGTAGGTCTAAACTATGATGAGCAGGTCTGTTAGTAAAGATCTGGGCTGGTCTAAGGCAGTAAGTGGACCAACAGTTTTGGTCTAGATCTGGTCTATGAAGGTTTTTATCTTGTTTAAACCTTGTTGAGTCTTTGTGATACTTTATTAGTAAAAGAAAAAGATGAACTTACAATAGTGATTAATCTGTCGCGGGGGTCCTTCAGCACATATTTCACAGCAACCTGTTCACAAATACAAACACAATTAGTGGATTTAGTTGTACAGAAGTAATAATAATAAACATTAGGGTTTAGTTAAAGAATCTCATCATCCAAATAGAACATTTCTCCTTCTGATTGTATCTTATTAATGTGTAATGCTCTACACTTCCTGTCTTGTGTTTATGTGCTGATGTTCACCTGTTTCCCATCTGCATTACAAACACCAGCATAAACCGCACCACAGCCTCCTTCTCCCAGCAGCTCTCCCACAGTGTAGCAACAATCCAAACTCTCTGTAAAAGTGATTTTTATTCCATTTAAGTCAAATTCACATAGAAAATGTACAGCATATCAGCAGTACTAAATATCTGTTATATAAAGGCTGTCAGTGGTGTTTGGCTGTATTCTGTATTTCTGCAGGTGTAATATAATCTCTATTGGTTGATGTAGCAGGTAACAGATGTACAACAATATATTATTACAGGAATTAGTGAAGAATAAACTGACCTTCATGGTTCAGGATGTTGAAGAAATGAACGCTGGTGGTTGGATCCTCTGGGCTTTCTTCATTGCTCAGGATTTCTTCTTCTGCACCTACAGAACAAACCCCTGAAAAGCTGTATGTACTATACTTACCACCGCGCTCAACAGAGGCATCAGAGTCATTCAACTCAGCAGCACATTCAAAGATCACTTCACCAAGGCTGATCTCAGCTACAGAGGCTAAAGGTCAAAGGTAGGAAGGTGTCGAGGGAAGAAGGTGAAACAGAAACAGTCAAACAGAAACAGTTCAGCTATTTTGAAGCTAAAGTCTGCAGGTAAGGTTTGATTTAGCTACAATCTCAATATTACCTGAAGCTTCAGATGCTTTTTGATGCTGATCTGAGTCTGAACTAACTGCAGACAATGACGACTTCCTGTCTAGTGTCTATCAAACAGATCATACTGGTGTTACACAGATGCAAATAAAATATCATACAGGGAACAACATCACAATTCACACTTAATGTTTTTAAATGAGAGACTTTGTGTTGCTGTATTATTACATCATTAGATATATACACGTCTCAGTGATTCTCAGAAGGTGTTACCTCCCAGCTGTCTGATCTGCCAGCATCATCAGGCTTGGTAATGATGTTCTGTATTACTTTCATCCAAGCCTGTCCAATCTCCTCTGAATCAGCTTTCAAAAAACACCTCCTTCACACACACACACACACACACACACACATTTTAATTAAACGATTTATGTATTTTGTGTGAGAAAGGTGTTTACAAATGTAATATATATAAATGAGTATTATTATTGAACAGCACTCACTTAGTGGGTGAAACCAGCTGGAAGTGAAAGCTGTGTCTGATGTTCTCACAGTGTTCAATCCTACACAATCTCACATCAATATCAGCACAGTCGCCTCACGCTGGTTACAAACAAACAAAGTTTACACCAAAAATAACAGATGATCCTAAAAGCACATTTTAACAGTTCATGCTGTATAATGTTTAGTTTTACTGAATGTAAAGTGTTCTTGTGTCTATATGAGGTTCCTCCAGGTACTTTGGTTACCTTACACAACCCCAAAACATGCAGAAGGTGGAGTGGCTACCCTGAAATGCCTCTGTGTGTATGTGGGTAGTTAAATGGGTGAGTGAGTGGTGCTCTGCATGAGCAGGGACAGAGTAGTGTGTTTAGGACAGGACAAGATTGAGACGAATGATCTGCTGTGGTGACCCCTAACTGATTTAAATCCCAGCAGTGCTATTGACCAGCCAGACATCGACACAGACGTCATGGGCCATGTCTCAGGATTGGTGGTTGAAGCCCCTGTGATGATTGGCACTTTGTTCAGGTGATTCCTGCCTTGTGTCCAGTGTTTCCCAGTGTAACCAGACCCCCGAGACCCTGACCAAGGAAAATGAAATCAGGTTGGAAAAGGTCATGTGACTCACCTTAGACTTGCTCTTGTAAATGAGCTGATTGTCCTTAATCATAAACCAGCGCCTGCAGAGAAAAACACAGAAACACAGAAACAGCTGCAGCTACTGAATATTACTGACAATATTACTGCAGGAATGAAACTGTTCAGTACATCAGGGTTTGTTCAGTGCTTTATTTCATGTCAACCTGGACTTGAAAGTTTTTATCTAATATAATATCTTATCTAAGGCTTTATTTATTTTGATCAGTTAATTAAGTGAATAAGTGAATAAAAAATACTGATATTTAATTAAAATAAAACGTTTTGAATCCACTTGAGCTTTCTACAAACCTGTTCCATGTCTTAAACACATTGCTGGCCCTCTTGAACAGAAATCCCTCCATAACGATCCTGTTCTCTCTGTCCACATCGTATTTCTGTCTGCTGTCCTCATTCAGGTCGTCCTGAGAAGACGTCCGAGGACGGGTCAGACAAACCGGCCAACAAAAGAATCTCTGCATTAAAGAAGCACGTTGGTTCTCACGTCTCTTCTGTTTCTCAGCCATGATGAGTGAAGAGGTGAAAACAGAGCAGCTTCACCAAACCCCAACTTTTATTCCATCAGGATTTAATAGAGGAGCTCAGAACAGCGACTGTGACGTCACCCAGTTCTACAGTGGAGCTGAAACTACTTCAACTTCATTTACACACACACACACACACACAATTACATATTACATGTGGTTACTGTGTGTGTATTGTACAATCAGTATCATTAAACACACACACACACAATTACATATTACATGTGGTTACTGTGTGTGTATTGTACAATCAGTATCATTAAACACACACACACACACACACACACAATTACATATTACATGTGGTTACTGTGTGTGTATTGTACAATCACACACACACACACACACAAATAGGACTTAAAAATATCATGAATAAAAAACTGTGTTTATACTTTAATAAAGCCTCTATAGAGCAGTAAAGAACATGTTGCACAATAGATTAGGTATTTATTACATTAATGTGTTATCTTTGTGTTTTAATAATCTTTATATCAATAATTAATAAGCTTTAGGACTGAAGTCATTATTTACCCAGTAATTAAACTTTAGTATTTTAATAGTTAATAAAAGACTAATGTAGTTATTTAAAATAGTTTTTTAAATCATTAATAATTATCAGTACGACCATTTTGTGTTTAAATTGTGTATAAACTTTATTATTCATTATTTTATTACTATGAATAACACAGTTGATGCTTTTGTATGAAACTGGTGATGTGGGTGTAGGTTTGGTTTTGTGTCACTAGGTGGATCCACTAACAGAGTTCATTTAAACTTTCATGTAAATTATATAAACCCAAACCCAACAATATAAACCCAAAATAAACAAGCACTAACATGTTTTACCAGATCAACTTTATTTTCTCCAAAAATACTGAAATACTGATTTGTCTGACCACAACAAACGTTTCCACTGTTTGATGGTCCATCCCAGATATTGCTGAGCCCAGAGAACCTGACATCACTTCTGGACATGGTTAACAAAAGGCAGGCATGTCCGAAGTCCAGCTTGGTTGGATTTGATTTGGGCCGCGTCTAATATTATTAAGGTATACCAGTTTGATATGTGTGTGTGTGTGTGTGTGTGTGTGTGTGTGTGTGTGTGTGTATGTATATATATATATATATATATATATATATATATATATATATATATATATATATATATATATACAGTGTATCACAAAAGTGAGTACACCCCTTACATTTCTGCAGATATTTAAATATATCTTTTCATGGGACAACACTGACAAAATGACACTTTGACACAATGAAAAGTAGTCTGTGTGCAGCTTATATAACAGTGTACATTTATTCTTTCCTCAAAATAACTCAATATACAGCCATTAATGTCTAAACCACTGGCAACAAGTGAGTACACCCCTAAGAGACTACACCCCTAAATGTCCAAATTGAGCACTGCTTGTCATTTTCCCTCCAAAATGTCATGTGACTCGTTAGTTAGTTAGGTCTCAGGTGTGCATAGGGAGCAGGTGTGTTCAGTTTAGTAGTACAGCTCTCACACTCTCTCATACTGGTCACTGAAAGTTCCAACATGGCACCTCATGGCAAAGAACTCTCTGAGGATCTTAAAAGACGAATTGTTGCGCTACATGAAGATGGCCAAGGCTACAAGAAGATTGCCAACACCCTGAAACTGAGCTGCAGCACAGTGGCCAAGATCATCCAGCGTTTTAAAAGAGCAGGGTCCACTCAGAACAGACCTCGCGTTGGTCGTCCAAAGAAGCTGAGTGCATGTGCTCAGCGTCACATCCAACTGCTGTCTTTGAAAGATAGGCGCAGGAGTGCTGCTGATGGCACCTCATGGCAAAGAACTCTTTGAGGATCTTAAAAGACGAATTGTTGCGCTGCAGAGATTGAAAAGGTGGGGGGTCAGCCTGTCAGTGCTCAGACCATACGCCGCACACTACATCAAATTGGTCTGCATGGCTGTCACCCCAGAAGGAAGCCTCTTCTGAAGTCTCTACACAAGAAAGCCCGCAAACAGTTTGCTGAAGACATGTCAACAAAGGACATGGATTACTGGAACCATGTCCTATGGTCTGATGAGACCAAGATTAATTTGTTTGGTTCAGATGGTCTCAATCATGTGTGGCGGCAATCAGGTGAGGAGTACAAAGATAAGTGTGTCATGCCTACAGTCAAGCATGGTGGTGGGAATGCCATGGTCTGGGGCTGCATGAGTGCAGCAGGTGTTGGGGAGTTACATTTCATTGAGGGACACATGAACTCCAATATGTACTGTGAAATACTGAAGCAGAGCATGATCCCCTCCCTCCGGAAACTGGGTCGCAGGGCAGTGTTCCAGCATGATAATGACCCCAAACACACCTCTAAGACGACCACTGCTTTATTGAAGAGGCTGAGGGTAAAGGTGATGGACTGGCCAAGCATGTCTCCAGACCTAAACCCAATAGAACATCTTTGGGGCATCCTCAAGCGGAAGGTGGAGGAGCGCAAAGTCTCGAATATCTGCCAGCTCCGTGATGTCGTCATGGAGGAGTGGAAAAGCATTCCAGTGGCAACCTGTGAAGCTCTGGTAAACTCCATGCCCAGGAGAATTAAGGCAGTTCTGGGAAATAATGGTGGCCACACAAAATATTGACACTTCAGGAACTTTCACTAAGGGGTGTACTCACTTTTGTTGCTGGTGGTTTAGACATTAATGGCTGTATATTGAGTTATTTTGAGGGAAGAATAAATTTACACTGTTATATAAGCTGCACACAGACTACTTTTCATTGTGTCAAAGTGTCATTTTGTCAGTGTTGTCCCATGAAAAGATATACTTAAATATCTGCAGAAATGTGAGGGGTGTACTCACTTTTGTGATACACTGTGTATATATATATATATAATATAAAGAAGTACTGTTTGTTTGTTTATTAGGATTTTAACCTCATGTTTTACACTTTGGTTACATTCATGGCGGGGACGGTAGTTACTCATTACACAAGATTCATCAGTTCTCAAGGTTATATCAAATACAGTCATGAACAATTTAGTGTCTCCAATTCACCTCACTTGCATGTCTTTGGACTGTGGGAGGAAACCGGAGCACCCGGATGAAACCTACGCGGACATGGGGAGAACATGCAAACAACACAGAAAGGACCCAGACCGCCCCACCTGGGGATTAAACCCGGAACCTTCTTGTTGGATCTTGTGACCTTGGCTGATGATCTACTCCGGCTGTTAGATGCTGCAGAGTAGTGTTCATAGTTTTCACTCATGTATGAGAGGTGAATAAGCAAATGTGGCTCAGTGATGGTAGTGGACACTTGAATATCTACAAAAAATACAAGGGACAACCTTTGGGTTATAAAATTATACACGATCAGCCATAACATTAAAACCACCTCCTTGTATGAATACTCTTTTTCTATCAGCTCCACTAACCATATAGTTTACAAACCATTTACTGACTTTCCCTATGGGTTTAATAAAGCACTTTGTAGCTCTACAGTTCCACTGTCGTCCATCAGTTCCTCTGCATAATTTGTTAGCCCCCTTTTACCTTATTCTTCAATAGTCAGGACCTCCACATGACCACCTCAGAGCAGGTATTATTTAGGTGGTGGATGATTCTCAGCACTGCAGTGACACTGACGTGGTGGTGGTGTGTTACTGTGTGTGGTGCTTATCTCACTGGATCAGACACAGCATCGCTGCTGGAGTTTTCAAATACCGTGTTCACTTACTGTCCACTCTTAAATTATACACACCTGCTTTGTTGGTCCACCTTGTGGATGTAGTCAGAGATGGTAGGTCATCTGTTGCTTATTATTGTATTACTATTATTGTTGTTGTTCTTGTTGCTTATTGTAGCTTTTAAGTTAACGTTATCCACAGTATTCAATGAGCTTCAATTATTTAGCAGCTGTTGTCTAATGCTAGAAACTGTTAGCCTTTTAGCTAACGTTACCTGAAAAGTTTCAGTTCAGACTACCAGTTAACCTGAAACTCACTAGATAACATTACCTAACAGTTTCCATTTCCAAATTGCTCTCTATCTTAATCCAAAACACTTTAAAAGACTTTCTGCTTACTTTTTGATAAGTAAAAAGTTGTTAAGATTAAATAATTTTTAATCCACAATAATTTATTAGTATGGTGTAGGGCCTCCTTTTGCGGCCAATACAGCGTCAATTCGTCTTGGAAATGACATATACAAGTCCTGCACAGTGGTCAGAGGGATTTTAAGCCATTCTTCTTGCAGGATAGTGGCCAGGTCACTACGTGATGCTGGTGGAGGAAAACGTTTCCTGACTCGCTTCTCCAAAACACCCCAAAGTGGCTCAATAATATTTAGATCTGGTGACTGTGCAGGCCATGGGAGATGTTCAACTTCACTTTCATGTTCATCAAACCAATCTTTCACCAGTCTTGCTGTGTGTATTGGTGCATTGTCATCCTGATACACGGCACCGCCATTGGATGCACATGGTCCTCCAGAATGGTTCGGTAGTCCTTGGCAGTGACGCGCCCATCTAGCACAAGTATTGGGCCAAGGGAATGCCATGATATGGCAGCCCAAACCATCACTGATCCACCCCATGCTTCACTCTGGGCATGCAACAGTCTGGGTGGTACGCTTCTTTGGGGCTTCTCCACACCGTAACTCTCCCGGATGTGGGGAAAACAGTAAAGGTGGACTCATTAGAGAACAATACATGTTTCACATTGTCCACAGCCCAAGATTTGCGCTCCTTGCACCATTGAAACCGACGTTTGGCATTGGCACGAGTGACCAAAGGTTTGGCTATAGCAGCCCGGCCGTGTATATTGACCCTGTGGAGCTCCCGACGGACAGTTCTGGTGGAAACAGGAGAGTTGAGGTGCACATTTAATTCTGCCGTGATTTGGGCAGCCGTGGTTTTATGTTTTTTGGATACAATCCGGGTTAGCACCCGAACATCCCTTTCAGACAGCTTCCTCTTGCATCCACAGTTAATCCTGTTGGATGTGGTTTGTCCTTCTTGGTGGTATGCTGACATTACCCTTGATACAGTGGCTCTTGATACATCACAAAGACTTGCTGTCTTGGTCACAGATGCGCCAGCAAGATGTGCACCAACAATTTGTCCTCTTTTGAACTCTGGTATGTCACCCATAATGTTGTGTGCATTGCAATATTTTGAGCAAAACTGTGCTTTTACCCTGCTAATTGAACCTTCACACTCTGCTCTTACTGGTGCAATGTGCAATTAATGAAGATTGGCCACCAGACTGGTCCAATTTAGCCATGAAACCTCCCACACTAAAATGACAGGTGTTTCAGTTATTTTGTCCAACCCCTGTATATAGAGAGCTAATTTCTCTCACTGGATCATGAGAAAACCTTCCGGGAACGTTACTGGAACGATACTTTATACACATAAGAAATAAAACCTTATACAAGCTGTAACTAACGTTCTCTGTTAGTTCTCATAAAACCTTGAGAGAACATTTGGTTTCATAGTTTTATAGTTGGTACTTGTAAGTAAAGGTTGATCTACATGGACCGTCTCAAGCAAAAGGCTGATCATAAGAAAACCTTCCGGGAACGTTACTGGAACGTTACTTTAAACACATAAGAAAGAAAACCTTAAGGCAACTTTTAGATAACGTTCTCTGTTAGTTTTCATAAAACCATGAGAGAACGTTAGGTTTCATAGTTCCCGGAACGTTCCGGGAACAGCGCTGATTTTTTTTAACGAAAATAGAACGTTCCCATAACGTTATGGGATGGTTCCCTAAAAATAACCATAGGGGAACCAAAATCTAACGTTACGGGAACGTTCTGTGTTAGCTGGGGAACATGTGGATTAAAAGGCCTCAGTAAAGCACACAGTAAGAGACATTCTTTCAGGGTCCGTGTACCTTTGGTAATTCGTTTTTCGTCTCAAATCCCAAAGTTGAAAAACAAGAAAACGGGTCGTTTTTCGTTTTTCGTTTCAAAAACCAATAATGAAAAACGATCAAAAATCAAATAACAAATAAGCAGAAATTGAAAAACGGGTCGTATTTTAATTTTCCAAAATCAAAATTTTTTATCAGTTCAACCAGAAATAAAAGTGCGAGCGCGTGCACGTGCTGATGTGTATGGAAGCCCATTTCCGCCACTTGAAGAAAAAAAAAGCTCATATACTAAGTCATAATTATGAGATTTAAAGTCATTATTATGAGATTTAAATTAATAATAATGAGATTTAAAGTCATAATTATGAGATTTAAAGTCATTATTATGAGATTTAAAGTCATAATTATGAGATTTAAAGTCATAATAATGAGATTTAAAGTCATAATAATGAGATTTAAAGTCATAATAATGAGATTTAAAGTCATAATAATGAGATTTAAAGTCATAATTATGAGATTTAAATTCATAATTATGAGATTTAAAGTCATAATAATGAGATTTAAAGTCATAATTATGAGATTTAAATTCATAATTATGAGATTTAAAGTCATAATAATGAGATTTAAAGTCATTATTATGAGATTTAAAGTCATTATTATGAGATTTAAAGTCATAATTATGAGATTCAAAGTCATAATTATGAGATTTAAAGTCATAATTATGAGATTTAAAGTCATAATAATGAGATTTAAAATCCTGCAACAGTTCTGCAACAAGGAATTCATAGGTCTATTACATTCATTTTGAAGCTACTTAATAGCTGCAAAGGTCAACAATAAATGGATTGCCAACACATTGAAGAATATTTCAAACGTGGTTTCACAAATGATGAAATCCTGGCTCTCCTAGCTGAACTGCATGGGATTGTTTTAAGAACTCTTGAAAGAATTTTAAGCAGAAGAAAGCTTTGGCGCAGGAAGAACAAGACTGGTGTCGCTGAGGTGGCAGATTTAATTCGACTGCAACTGGAAACTTCTGGTCAGTGTCATGGTTATAGGTGGATGCATCAAAAATGTTGGATGAATGGTATTGTAACTGACAGAGAAACAGTTCGAGTTCTATTGCGTTTACTAGATGCTGAAGGAGTTGACCTGAGGTCAAGAAATCGACTACGGAGACGAGTTTATCATAGCCGTGGTCCTAACTATGTATGGCATATTGATGGCTATGATAGGCTCAAGCCATTTGGAATTGGAATAAGTGGATGTATTGATGGTTTTTCCAGGAGCCTTGTATGGCTTGAAGCATACAAAACAAACAACGATCCAAGGGTCATTGCTGGCTACTTTATTGATGCAGTAATTAAATCTGCAGGCTGCCATGAAAGACTGAGATTAGATTTAGGAACAGAAAATGTTCATGTGGCAGAGATGCAGAGATTTTTGCATTTTTCAGAAGATCAACCTGAAACAGACAATGTAACATTTGGTGCAAGCACTGGCAATCAGCGCATTGAAAGGTGGTGGCTCATACAGCGAAGTGAATGCATCCAGTTTTGGATTGACCTCTTTGACAAACTGAGAGAAGATGGACACTTCTCGGACACCTTCCTGGACAAATCATTGATCCAGTTCTGTTTTCTTCACACAATACAGGTGAGCTTACATTAATGATTACACAGTGGACAAACACAAACTAGTAGACACACAGAGGTACTAGTTTGTTTGTATATTGTCGCTGTCCAATGAAAAACATGTATTTTCAAAATAGTCTCTTTACAGGAGAATGGAATGGGAGTTAATGAAATAATGTATTCCAAGTTATTTGGGGGGATTTCAGGTTTTGGGGGATTTGGAGGTTGCAGTTTTTTATTGGACTGCAGGGTTTTGTAGTTTGTGTATGTAACCCAATTTCCAAAAATGTTGGGACAGTATTACAATTTTCAAGTCAGATTTATTTGTCACCTTTTACAACCTGAAGTCATCACAAAGCAGCTTTACAGTAATCCATAAATAAAACCAACTGACCTAGCAAACAAACCAAAGGTGAAAGTACAAAGGAAAAATTTGAAACTTTGAAAAGGAGAAACTTTGATCATTTGTTGCCTTTTAGGAAGAAAAGGAGAAACTTTGGAAGGAACTGAAACTCACAGGTCAACCCATCCTTCTCTGGTTGACATGCTGTAGGTTTTAAAGACACTAATATATTTTAATAAATTGTACAGTATCAAGTTCTGTTCAGTCCATAGCTATGGAGGAGTCATACTAGTAGTATTACTGATCATGGGTGGAAGCTATGCTTAGCAATAGTGGTTACAACAGTAATGAATACATGGTATTATTAGTGATAGTGGTGTCCAAATGTCAGAGACCACTATTTCTTTTTAATTAATTTAAATATTATGTAATCTCATGCACAACCAGCATGAGAAGGTAAAATACTACAAATAATTCACATTAATTTCTACCTACTCAACTACAAAATTATACTAGATATAATATGTACAATATAGTGTTGTGTAGTCCACACAATGTGTTTCAACAGCCAATCAACCTAAGATGACAAAAGCCCATATAAGTATTTTACTTTTGGGGAAGAAAATACTATATAATGAATTTTTTTTCCCCACCTTAAGGTTAACTGTTTATAGAATATATTGTGTGAATGAAACTAGGTCCTGATTAATATTTTTTCACTTTTCCATACTACTGTAGTTGAAATCACACACAACCTGCTTATGTATGGACTTTGATCATTTGTTGCCTTTTAGGAAGAACTAAATGAGGTTGCTTGGGCTTGGGACAACCACAGGATATGTCCAGTCCACAACTCACGAAGTCCTCACGGTCGACCATCCATATTGCATGCAGTACCTCAACTGTATGGAGCCAGGGACTATCTGCACTGCGTAGACCTAGAAAAGGTTGAAGCCTGCTTGGACAATTGTGTTTTCAAAGAATTTCCATGTGATGAAGATGTGTTTAACATATGTGTTGACCTTCTTTCAGAGCATAATCTAGAACTAACAAATGATGTGTTTGAAACAGTGGATCTGTACATAAGACTTAGACAGCTCATTGGCAATGAAATGGACCAAGAATCATAAAAGCAGAAAAGATTCTTTTAATCTTTCCTGTTAGTATTTTATATTTTTATTTTGCATAAAATGTTATCACTTTTTGATATCACTTAATTAATTTTTTGTGTAGTACAGACTATTAAATCAGCATGAATTAATCTTTAAACAGAAAATAAAACGTTCTTTTTCAAATCCATAATTTGCATAAAATTCAAAACATCATCTGTCCACCATATCCTTCACAAGTCACTGTATAAAGTACTCTTGAATCTAAAGCTGACATTTTGTTGTACAGAAGAAGCAATGTATATGTAATATTTGTTACACTTGCACTTAAACAATTACACGTTAAAGCTGATATAAACCTTAAGTAATTTCAGCAAAATAAAATGACAAAATTCTTTTAACAGTCTTTTTTATTATGTCCTTTTTAGACCTTCAAAATTAAACAGATTAAATGGTAATGCTTCACAGGAAATGTGTCTCCATTAGGCAACACTATAGGAACACTCACAATTACAGTCATTCTGAATCATTCAGTAAATATATTCACTAATAAGTAAACAGCATAATACACTGATCAGCCATAACATTGAAACCACCTCTTTGTTTCTACACTCACTGTCCATTTTATCAGCTCCACTTACCATATAGGAGCACTTTGTAGTTCTACAATTACTGACTGTAGTCCATCTGTTTCTCTGCATACCAACCCCTTGGTGGTCCTTAGCCCGTCGATGGGCTAGGAATTTTTATTATTGTGTTTCTCTGTATACTGTTACACTGTCAAAATATCATTGTTGGTAAAGAAGGACCCTTCTGATAGCTTAAAATCTCTAGTTTTTAGCAACGTAAACATTGAGCTTATTTTGTTTATAAGTTCTTTTAAAAACACAAAAGAATTGTAGGTCTGATAAATTCTGACAGAAGTAGTGTTTATATTTTGTAATATTATACTGCGGTACTTGCATACATGCCGACAACATTTATACCAAACAAGCCAGCACAACTTCACCATCACATTTCTGCTGTTTGTTTTACTTCAAATACATCAGCATCAAAAATATCCCGGAAAAGTTTTATATCTGATAAAGCATCATCATGATTATGTCATCATGCATAATCAAAGCACTCGGTACACATCAACACTGCGAAAAAGTTATAACTAGCATTAGCACAACAGCTAAAGTAGCACTTACCTGCTTCTATAAGCTTCAATCTGAGTCCACATTTATATCCATTAGCCGTTTAATTCGAGATAAAATCCACTTTTTTGTAAATGTTTACGCAATCGGCAGCCATTTTGGATAAGGGCAAATAATAATTATACTTTACAGAGGCAATAAAAAGCGAATAGAACAGAATATTTGTCCAAAACTGCGCTTAAAAGACTCAGAAAATGTCCCTCCTACTGATTCTGCTCATTGGTTATCCCTCATGTCACGTTTTACCGTTCCAGCCAATGTAGAGACAGTTATTCATGACCCCATATTATATTGATTTTCATTGGAGAAATGCAAAAATATTAGCATATCTTGCTTTGGATTGGAGTAAGAAACCAGATCCCGCCCTGGTCTAAAAATCGGTTTATTAGCATATGAATCAATGATTGGAACAGTGTTCCTTGCGTAAACGATTCCTTGGTGTCATTTCACAGCCCTCTGATTCATTAATCTATACAGAAGACATGAGACAGCTCTAGGATTCGACTCCAGTAAAGAACCCGTCAGAAAAGAATCAGTTTGGTGACGCAGCACTGAATGTTTACAGTGTTGCGCTCTGAGAGAGCGCGTGAGAGGAGGAGAGGGAGGGGGGCTACTGCTGCGCCCACAGAGCAGGGCAAAGTTTTACAGCCTCAAAAACAACTATATGTGATAAATAATCACTTTATTAAGTATAAATAATGCATTTTACACATTTAATCTGCAGTATAATCTGTTTATTCTGAGCTGTAAAGCTTTGGAGAGATCTGGAGAGCAGTGGAGTGTGATGCCACTCCGGATGCAATAACTGGAGATCAGAATGGGTTATGGGCCTAAGATTTGCGCTGGTCACAGAAAACCCCTTTGGCTACAACTCTATAGTGTTGTGTAGGTGGTCTGCAGACCTGCAGTCCTACTTATACTCACTGAAACTTTGGATTTAAAAAAAAAATGTAAAAAGCGCCTACATTTTGGGGGGGTTTTGTCATCATTTGTTCATTGTAACATAACATCATGGCATTTGGCTGTGTTTTTCTGATACTTTAAAGGGTTTTCTATAACACTGAAGTATAATTTTTGTGTTATCTTATAAACTTTCTGAATGAGAAGCCTTAGAAACTAGGTATGTCTTTCAGGTGGAAAATGCACAAAAATAGGCTGGACTACCAAGGGGTACTGGCTATTACCACGTTCTGTCTGTGGAGCTACAAGTTTTCTGTCAGTCAGAGCAGATGAAACTGAACTAACGAACTTAGTAATTGATGTTCTTTTGCCTCTGCTTGGCTCTGTGAAGTAACATTTTCTGCTCTCATCTTAATCAAAAGCAAGAATGGCTTACAATTTATGAAAGTGAACCATAAATTTTTTTTTTCCATTTTATTTATTTCAAGAGCACGCTTGGATTCACAGAACCAGCTGCTTCTAAAACTACATCTAGTCTCTTCCTAGGTGTTGTTTGACTGTGTGGACTTAAGTTTAAAAAGTGTAAAACTTAAAGTGTAAAACCTAAGCTGCTTTTGTGTGATGGTGCTTGTGTACCTCCAACTTAAACAAAGATATCCTTTTCACAAACCTGAATTTAAAATGATTTTTACTTTTTTACTTGAAGTGTACATTTACGGTGGTGTACTTTTACCATAAGAGGGCGACTTCACAAGGATTTTTAACATGGTCACAAGCTCTCATATTACCATATCGTATTACTAGTTTTTATTAACAATACCCCAAAAATGCCACAAGTGGGCGACATCACAAGTTTTTTTTTTTTTGCATGGTCACAGAATCTCTTGTTACCATAATATATAACTGTTTTACACTTTTCCAAAAATGCCACAAGTGGGCGACATCACAAGTTTTTTTTTTTGCATAGTCACAGAATCTCTTGTTACCATAATATATAACTGTTTTACACTTTTCCAAAATAGCCACAAGAGGGCGACATCACAAGTATTTTTTCCTACATGGTAACAAGATCTCATATTACCATATCATATTACTTTTTGACAGTTCATCAATAGTGCCACAAGAAGGCGACATCACAAGTTTTTTTTGACAATATGGTCACAAGATCTCATATTACCACATTATATTACTATTTTTTACAATTCTCCAATAGTGCCACAAGAGGGCGACATCACAAGGGTTTTATTAACATGGTCACAGGAGCTCATATTAATAAGAATAACATTTTATTTGTAAGCGCCTTTCAAAGTACCCAAGGTCCCTATACAAAAATACAAAATACAATACAAAAGATAGAATACACAAAAATACAGGTAGAATAAAACAAAGTAACAAAAGAGTAAAACAAAATACAGGTAGGATAAAAACCATAAAACAACAATTTAGAACAAGTGTAAAACCTAACTATCTAAAAGCGAGCTAAAAAAGTTGAGTCTTAGAAGATTTTTAAATGTTAAAAGCGTTGTACATGTTTCGAGCTGCTCAGGAATGGAGTTCCAGAGTTTGGGACCAGATATACCAAAAGCCCAGTCAGCCATAGAACGAAGCCTGGAAGCGGAGACAACAAGTAGGTTCTCATCTGATGACTGAAATGAACAAGTAGGTGAGTATGGATGAAGTAATCAGTGATATGTTGGTGCTTGGCCATGCAGTGCTTTAAATACCAACAAAAGTACCATATATTGAATGTGGTATTGGATGGGTAGCCAGTGGAGCTGTTTAAGTGAAGGAGTTATGTGATCACATGATTTTGTATGTGTTAGGACCCTTGCGGCTGAATTTTGTACATGCTGTAGCCTCTTCAGCCCGGAGACAGGGAGCCCATAAAGAACAGCATTACAATAGTCCAGTCGGGAAGTGATTAGTGCATGAATGAGAGTTTCAGGTACAGAGAATGAAGGAGATGAGCGCAGTCTAGAGATGTTCTTAAGTGAAAATATGCAGTTTTAGCAACAATTTTATGTGAGATTCAAAAGAAAGAGTGGAGTCTAGAATGACACCAAGATTGTGGACCTGAAACAAGGAAGGATTGGAAAAATCTGGGAATATTACCATATCATATTACTATTTATAACAATTCTCCAAAAGTTCCACAAGAGGGCGACAACACAATGATTTTTTTTTTTATACCATGGTCACAAGATCTTATATTACTATATTACAGTATATTACTTTTATATTGATAATTCTTCAAAATGAATTAATTATAAATATTTGTCTGACCCCAAAAGGTCACATAAATAAAGGTAAACGATAAGAATTGAACCAGAAAACTCTTGTAGTGCTCAGTTTGAAGCATTTGATTTCATTACAGGTAAAACTCAAGGGCTCACATTTAAACAGCAGCTTTGTGACGTCACAGTAAGGTGTTCTATAAAGCGGGGAGAAAGAGGGGTGAAGGATCAGTTGTGTTGAGACCCCCCGCAGCGTTCACTGTGTTTTCCTTCTCTCTGATAAAACATTTTCCAAACATGAAGGCTTTCCTGTCGAATCTCTCTGCTGGATTGAGGGAGGTGATCTTGTGCCCCCTGCTGCTTGTCTTTGGGGCCGCCAGTGCCACCGCAGGAGTTTATTATTTGTATAACAGCATTACAAATGGCGCACACACACACACACACACACACACACACACACACACACACACACACACACACACACACATATTATATAATGTAACACAAAACGCTTATAAAATGAACCTTAACAGGTCTAGGTGGAGTCCAGGGTGCATAACTGTCATGTAGCAGAATGAAATAACGGAAAAATAAGATTGAACACAAAACTGTTTAAAATAAAACAAATAAAATAATAATAATAAAAAAAATAATACAAACAATAAACATAACCCTAAATACGTGAGCCCCAAGTGCTTTTAACGCTAACAAAGATAATCCCATCCACCATCTAACCCTAACTAAAATAACCCCAACCTGCTTCTAACCCCAACAAAGATAACCCCAACCTGCTTCTAACCCCAACAAAGATCAGAATCAGGTTTTATTGGCCAAGTATGCTCACACATACAAGGAATTTGTTTTTGGTTACACAGATGCTTGCAGTGCACAAAAAATATAATACAGACAATCTTATTCACACAGCTCACTCTCTCCTTAACACACATTCATACCCGCAAACATAGAAAACATTGTAAACATTAGCATGTGCAATTCACTTGTGGTTTTAAAAAGGTGCAGTTTTGTGCAATATAAAAACTATAGAAAATAGAAAAATATATAAATAAGAAATGGAAGTAAATGTGAAAATCCTGTGTATGCCATTACATAAATGAAATAGGTAGTTTTTGATGTGCAAGTGTCCCGAGTATTAACAGTTCAGTAGTGTTCAATTGTTCATGAGCATAATGGAGTTTGGAAAAAAGCTTCTCTGTAGCCTGGTCGTTTGGGTCTTCATGTGGCTGAAGCGTCGGCCTGATGGAAGGCACCGAAACAGGTGATGGCCAGGGTGAGACAGGTCAGTGAAAATCTTCTCTGCATGCTTCCTGGTTCTGGAGGCATGCAGGTCCAGCAGTGTGGGCAGCTTTACACCGATGGTCCTCTCTGCAGACTTGATGATGTGCTGCAGTCTCTTGGTGTCATGTTTTGTGGCAGCGCTGCCCCACACTGTGATGGATGTGGTGATGATGGACTCTATGATGGCTGTGTAGAACTGCACCATCAGCTCTTGGGGTAGGTTGAACTTCCTCAGCTGGTACAGGAAGTACATCCCCTGTTGAGCCCTCTTGATGATGGAGTTGATGTTGCTGTCCCACTTCAGGTCCTTTGAGATCGTTGTGTCCAGAAACTTGTAGGACTCCACAGCCATCACAGTTCTGTCTAGGATGGTGAGTGCTGGCAGGGTTGGGGGGCTTCTCCTGAAGTCCACGGTCATCTCCACTGTTTTTGCTGTCTTCAGCTCCAGATTGTTCTGACTGCTCCAGAGGACAACCTGATCAACCACCCGTCTATAAGCAGACTCATCACTGTCACTGATAAGACCAATGACTGTAGTGTCATCTGCAAACTTTAACCGAGGAGTTCGTGGAGGTACAGTCATTTGTGTACAGCGAGAAGAGCACACAACCTTGTGGGGCACCCATGCTGATGGTTGGGTCTCTGAAGTAAACTTTCCCAGCCTCACCTGCTGTTTTCTGCCAGTAAGGCAGTGTAGTGTGTGTAGTGTAGTGTGTAGTTAACCTGGAATAATGGTGTTGAAGGCTGAGCTGAAGTCCAGAAAGAGAATTCTTGAATAAGTTCCTGGGTGATCAAGGTGTTGGAGGATGAAGTGGGGACCCATGTTCACTGCATCGTCCACCAACCGGTTGGCTCAATAGGCAAATTGCAGGGGGTCTAGCAGGGGGTCTGTGATTTCCTTAATGTGGTTGAGAACCAATCTTTCAAAGGACTTCATGACCTCTGAGATCAAAGCAACTGGTCTGTAGTCATTTAGTCCTGTGGTGGTTGCCTTTTTGGGAATGGGTATTATTGTGAAGCATTTAAAACAGGACGGAACAAAACGCAGCTCCAGTGATCTGTTAAAGATCTTTGTGAAGACAGGTGCAAGCTGGTCTGCACAGGTCCTCAGGCGTGAGGGACAGATTCCATCAGGACCTGGGGCCTTCTTGACTTTCTGTTTTTTAAAAAGTCTAAGCACGTCTTCCTCGCAGATTGGGTGTGAAGTGGTGTTGGATGGGAACTTGTTGCTGGGCTGTTCAAACCTGCAGTAGAATCTGTTAAGGTCGTTGGCAAGTTGACGATCTCCCATATATATACAGTGTATCACAAAAGTGAGTACACCCCTTACATTTCTGCAGATATTTAAGTATATCTTTTCATGGGACAACACTGACAAAATGACACTTTGACACAATGAAAAGTAGTCTGTGTGCAGCTTATATAACAGTGTAAATTTATTCTTCCCTCAAAATAACTCAATATACAGCCATTAATGTCTAAACCACCGGCAACAAAAGTGAGTACACCCCTTAGTGAAAGTTCCTGAAGTATCAATATTTTGTGTGGCCACCATTATTTCCCAGAACTGCCTTAACTCTCCTGGGCATGGAGTTTACCAGAGCTTCACAGGTTGCCACTGGAATGCTTTTCCACTCCTCCATGACGACATCACGGAGCTGGCGGATATTCGAGACTTTGCGCTCCTCCACCTTCTGCTTGAGGATGCCCCAAAGATGTTCTATTGGGTTTAGGTCTGGAGACATGCTTGGCCAGTCCATCACCTTTACCCTCAGCCTCTTCAATAAAGCAGTGGTCATCTTAGAGGTGTGTTTGGGGTCATTATCATGCTGGAACACTGCCCTGCGACCCAGTTTCCGGAGGGAGGGGATCATGCTCTGCTTCAGTATTTCACAGTACATATTGGAGTTCATGTGTCCCTCAATGAAATGTAACTCCCCAACACCTGCTGCACTCATGCAGCCCCAGACCATTGCATTCCCACCACCATGCTTGACTGTAGGCATGACACACTTATCTTTGTACTCCTCACCTAATTGCCGCCACACATGCTTGAGACCATCTGAACCAAACAAATTAATATTGGTCTCATCAGACCATAGGACATGGTTCCAGTAATCCATGTCCTTTGTTGACATGTCTTCAGCAAACTGTTTGCGGGCTTTCTTGTGTAGAGACTTCAGAAGAGGCTTCCTTCTGGGGTGACAGCCATGCAGACCAATTTGATGTAGTGTGCGGCGTATGGTCTGAGCACTGACAGGCTGACCCCCCACCTTTTCAATCTCTGCAGCAATGCTGACAGCACTCCTGCGCCTATCTTTCAAAGACAGCAGTTGGATGTGACGCTGAGCACGTGCACTCAGCTTCTTTGGACGACCAACGCGAGGTCTGTTCTGAGTGGACCCTGCTCTTTTAAAACGCTGGATGATCTTGGCCACTGTGCTGCAGCTCAGTTTCAGGGTGTTGGCAATCTTCTTGTAGCCTTGGCCATCTTCATGTAGCGCAAAAATTCATCTTTTAAGATCCTCATAGAGTTCTTTGCCATGAGGTGCCATGTTGGAACCTTCAGTGACCAGTATGAGAGAGTGTGAGAGCTGTACTACTAAATTGAACACACCTGCTCCCTATGCACACCTGAGACCTAGTAACACTAACAAATCACATGACATTTTGGAGGGAAAATGACAAGCAGTGCTCAATTTGGACATTTAGGGGTGTAGTCTCTTAGGGGTGTACTCACTTTTGTTGCCGGTGGTTTAGACATTAATGGCTGTATATTGAGTTATTTTGAGGGAAGAATAAATTTACACTGTTATATAAGCTGCACACAGACTACTTTTCATTGTGTCAAAGTGTCATTTTGTCAGTGTTGTCCCATGAAAAGATATAATTAAATATCTGCAGGAATGTGAGGGGTGTACTCACTTTTGTGATACACTGTGTATATATGTATATGTATATATATATATATATATATATATATATATATATATATATATACACACAAATGAAAATAATCAACATACTACAAAAACAATATTATGTTAATTTTAAGATTACGACTATTTATCTAAAGAAAGTTTATAATGGAACCGTTTATCAAGCTCCCACTTCATCTAATGAGTTAAGGACTGCCATAAAACTAACTGAGTATGAATAATAATGAGTATGAGTGAGTATTAGTGGAGTAATAATGAGTATGAGTGAGTATAGTGGAGTAATAATGAGTATGAGTGTGTATTAGTAGAGTAATAATTAGTATGATTGAGTATTAATGGAGTATTAATGAGCAAGGGTAAGTATTAGTGGAGTAATAATGAGTATGCGTGAGTATTAGTAAAGTAATATGAGTATGAGTGAGTATTAGAAGAGTAATAATAAGTATGAGTGAGTATTACTGGAGTAATAATGAATATGAGTAAGCATTACTGGAGTAATATGAGTATGAGTGAATATTACTGGAGTAATATGAGTATGAGTGAGTATTAGTGGAGTAATAATGAGTATGAGTGAGTATTAGTAGAGTAATAATAAGTATGAGTGAGTATTACTGGAGTAATAATGAGTATGAGTAAGTATTAGTGGAGTAATAATGAGTATGAGTGAGTATTAGTAGAGTAATAATAAGTATGAGTGAGTATTACTGGAGTAATAATGAGTATGAGTGAGTAGAGTAATAATGTAGTCCTCAATTAGTAGAGTAATAATGATTATAATTGAGTATTAGTAGAATAATAATGATTATGGGTGAGTATTACTAGACTAATAATAAGTATGAGTGAGAATTAGTAGAGTAATAATGATTATGAGTGAGTATTAGTACAGTAATAATGAGTATGGTATTAGTGAAGTGATAATGAGTATGAGTGAGTACAGCGGAGTAATAATGAGTATGAGAGTATTAATAGAGTAATAATTAGTATGATTGAGTATTAGTGGAGTAAAAATGAGTATGAGTGAGTATTAGTGGAGTAATAGTGAGTATGAGTGAGCATAGTGGAGTAACAATAAGCATGAATGAGTATTATTGGAATAATAATGAGAATGAGTGAGTATTAGTGGAGTAATAATGAGCATGAGTGAGTATTAGTGGAGTAATAATGAGTATGAGTGAGTATTAATGGAGTAATCATGAGTATAAGTGGGTATTAGTGGAGTAATAATAAATATGATTGAGTATTAGTAGAGCAATAATGAGTATGAGAGTATTATTAGAGTAATAATGAGTATTAGTGAGTATAGTGGGGTAATAATGAGCATGAGTAAGTATTAGTGGCGTAATAATGAGTATGAGTGAGTATTAGTAGAGTAATAATGAGTATTAGTGAGTATAGTGGGGTAATAATGAGCATGAGTAAGTATTAGTGGCGTAATAATGAGTATGAGTGAGTATTAGTAGAGTAATAATGGGTGTGAGTGAGTATTAGTAGATAAGCATAAAGAGCTACTGTGCGCATAATAGTGTATGGTCATGTAAGTTTGTGAATGTGTGTGTGTGTGTGTGTGTGAATGTGTGGGTGTGTGTTTGCATGCGTGCGAGTGTGTGTTTATGTGTGTGGTTCTATTGTGCGCGCGTGATAGTGTACATGCATGTAAGTTTGTATTTGAGTGTGTGTGTGTGTGTGTGTGTGTGTAAGTATGCGAGTAGTTATGTGTCACAGTCTAAATGTGTGTATGTATGCATGCATGGGAGTTTGTGAGTGTATGTCTGTGTGTGTGTGTATGCATGCGTGCGAGTGTGTGTGGTTCTCTTCTGTGTGCGCGTGTGTGTGCGCTTGGTAGTGTACATGCATATACGTTTGTGTATGTGTGTGTGTGTAATTATGTAAGTGTGCCAGTAGTTACGTGGAGTTTGTGAGTGCGAGAGTGTGTTTATGTGTGTGGTTCTCTTGTGTGTGCGCGTGTTAAGCCTGAGTTATACTTTCGCATCTGAGCGTAGCACACAACTCGTGAGAACCTGTGAGAATGGCAGAAGCATTTATACTTGATGCGTCAGTCATTGCAATTTTCTCCGAAATGACAGGTGGCAGTGCAAAGAGAAACCCCTGCAAAAACAGGTAAACGAAAGTTTACATGACGTCACACCAAATATGTCTTCCATCCGTGCACAGGTTCTAAATAGTGAGGAAGAACTGTTGTGTTTATGGCTACTAAACAGGCGAAAACGACGAAAGAGAAGATGTCTCCCCACCGGTTTGATGACCTGTTGCATCGCATCAAGCTGTACATGCACCATAGAAGGACCCACATCAGCCCAGTTAGTTTACCTGAAAGATTGGCTGTGACTTTAAGGATCCTAGCATCTAGCAGTAGCCAGAAAAGTGTAGCAGCAAGCTATAAATTAGGGTCCACAACGGTTTCTCTGATCGTGGCTGAGGTATGCCAAGCAATCTGGAAGGCACTGAGAAAGGACTTTGTTTCTTTGCCCAAAGGAAATGAGTGGACAGACATCTCTCGCGAATTCTGGAGGGTGTGGAACTTTCCAAACTGCTTAGGCTGTATCGATGGTAAACATGTGCAGATCAAAGCTAATTATTTTAATTATAAAGGAACTCATTCTATTGTCCTTATGGCTGTCTGTGATGCAAAATATCGCTTCACCATGGTGGACATTGGCTCATATGGTCGTGAGAGTGATGGGGGAATTTTCCTGGATCCAGGACGACTGTCTACTACAGGAGCATCCCGGGCAGCTATTGCAGTCCGAAATGACCTTAAGACTTTCTTTCTAACACCACATGGACTTGTACCTTGGCAGGACTTAATAATACACAGAGGTTGTTTAAACTAACAGCATTCTGTTGTGTGTGATTTATTTTTAACATGTTTGTTTGGAACTACTGGAAAAATACAAATGATTTATAGAAAATGCTATTTTTTATTTTGTAAAATATATTGCAAGAACATCAATACAAAAGCTAAAAGATTTTTTAAAAATAAAAACAAAACTGAGGATAGTGCTGTGTGGAACATTAAATTCCTTTTATGAAAAAATTAAGAGCAAAAACATCTCTTAAGTGGAGAACTACACTATTTTTACAAAGATACATAATTGTCCACTGTAGTGGACACCATGCAATAATGGTTTAAAATGCACATCAACAGTATATGTGGTTTTTCAGTGGAAATTGATTTTTACACACCTCAGACAAGGACAATACATGTATAATTGATCAAATAGTTGGCATTTATTATAAAGCATTATAAAACTTACAAAGGAACGTTTCCATATCAGTCTCTTTGTAATTAATTTCACCATTCAGTTACAATTTGCCAACCATTTATTCGGTTAATTAAGTTTGAAGATAGAACAGATACTTAGAAACAATATTCATTTTTTTTTATTTAACTTTGAACTTCTTAAAATTTACTTAAGATCACAATGAATGAATTTATGATCTATGAGTATGAGTAGCTTACAATGAGATCACAACTGTTAAAAATTGATGAATGCTTTCTATTAAAATCTCACTGACATTTTAAAAATTTCATTTCAAAAATTAACACAATGGTTTGAAATTGTTGCTTTTTTCCCCCCCAAGTGAGGAAATGCTCAAAATACCCTGGGCACAATGCCACTTTACAGGCTAGGCAAACATACTTTGTTTTTTTCTGGCAAATGTTGTCTCGACAACGGTTTGCTTTCCTTACATCTGTTAACTTTGGCTAATTATTTCCATGGCTGTAGCGGACTTTCTGTGGTATGCTAGTAGCCACTCTTTTTCGGGCATCACTTGGCCTTCCTCTGGAGCATTTGAGAGAACCCACATTTACCAGTGCTGTAGCGATTGATGCTTTGAATTCAAGAAGGTCCTTGGTTTTCCCAAGCTTCTTGAGGTACAGCATCCATGCATTCACACAGGTAACATCCAAAAAGTGGAAAAAAAATGTGCAATTGCCATCTCTTGTTTTTATGTCGATGTGAATATGCAGCAACACACCGATTCAAAAGATCTACAACCCCCATGCTGGTGTTGTAGAGCTTGATGGCTTCTTCTTGCTCCACCTTTTGGCAATATCCTGTAGATTCTTGCCAGCAAATGTTGATGCTACATGGATAATTTTCCGATCCAGCCATCAGTGATATTCTCATCACTTGTCACCACAGAGGAGGCACCTCTCCCTTCCTTAGTTAGGGATTGTTGATCTTAAAGCTTGGCCTCCCATGAGTCGATTGACTTAGCAGGTTCCTGATGCCTCGATTCCTTAGCTTTTTAATTTCTCAAGAAGGGGGATGGTGCAGAAGAAGTTATCAAAAAACACTTTTTTGGAATACCTGTTACTGTTTTACAAAACTGACACATTGGGGCTTCATATTCAAAACATAACTCTTGATGCATGATGTCCACTACAGTGGACAGTAAGATTTTCACTCATATAAATAAAAGTGCTAAACCCATTTTGATTAAACTTTAATTAATACATTTCCTACCACATAGTTAATCAGAAAATATTTTTTATACCTGTATTTTTTTTTTGTAGAATAAAAGTATTTCACAGATATACCAGAGGTCACATGGCCATGTCCACTACTATCTGCAATTTTGGATTTATGGTGTGCTATTTCAGGGTAACGAAGTATGAATAAAGCAGTTATTAAGCAGTACAGAAACTGCTTAGGAGACACCCATCATGTGGTTTAAAATGATGTTTTATTCTATGTCCACTGTAGTGGACATCATGCATGAAAGGGATATAATAAATATTGTTTTAAGAGAGAGAAAGAAAACACAGTGAACGCTGCGGGGGGTCTCAACACAACTGATCCTTCACTCCTCTTTCTCCCCGCTTTATAGAACACCTTACTGTGACGTCACAAAGCTGCTGTTTAAATGTGAGCTCCTGAATTTTAACTGTAATGCAGATCAGATGTTACTAACTTACCACTACTAGAGTTATCTGCTGACTTCACTCAACTTCTGCTGTTTGCTCAATTTTCATTGTTTACTTTCATTTATAAGACTTTTTAGGTCTGAAAAATATTATGTTATAGGAATATTATTATTACTAGTAATAACAGTAAAATAATAATAATAAAAATATTATTATTATTGTTGTTAATTTTTATCATTCAAACACTTTAATAATTTGTATAATTAAACAAAAAATTTTGACCGACCAACGACTGTATTTTGTAAGTAGAAACTATTTTAAATGTGTTGCCTGAATTGGGACAGAGGCAACGTAAGAGTCAAATGTTTACAGACTATTTAATGTACACTGTTTAAAAAAGAAAATAAATAAAAAAAACACAATATGCCATACATCATGAGAGAATTGTTTCCATTTAAAATGAGCATTTCATAATGTAAGATTCATCACTATTAACCAAACTTAATACTGTGAAAAAACCCAGGGAATCTTGGTTTGGTGGGTTGCACTGTGGCCTTACAGTGAGAAGGTCCTGGGTTCAATTCCCAAATGGAGAGTCATTTCTATGTGGAGTTTGCATGTTCTCCTTTGTCTGTGTGGGTCTCCACCCACAGTTCAAAGACATGTAAGTTAGGTAAAATAGAAATACAAAATTGCAGGTGATGTTGTTTGACATAGAACATGAACCGATGGATTATGTGTAACCTGAAACTACTTATAACTGTTATGAATCTAATCAGAGTGGATTAATGAACACAGGCGCACCTGCCACGCCCACCTCTCCAGGGGCACATGTTGGAGGAAAGTTTGTTTATGGTGTGTGCATGTTCTTCAATGGTTTTGATTGGTCCCCTGCTAATTAGCATCAGCTGACTCCCCAGTGTCCATTGCCAATGTGATCCAGGTGCCAGTACCCACTGAAAATACTCTTCACCGTCCTACGTCCACGTTAGAAGCCAGCCACGATCCTCCGTTTGGTCTTTTGCCTCAAGTTTTGCCATGCCAGGTCCGGCCAGTGAATTTGTCAAGCCAAGCTAATTCTGCCAGTCAGTCTGTCATGTCTTGTCTGTGTCCATCTGTCCAAGTTTGTCATGTCTCCTCATCAAGTTCCATGAGTTATAATTTTTCTAGTCATGATTTGCCAATGTACCAGTCCAGTAAATTTAGTTTCAGGCCTCTGTCAGCTTAGCCTGTGTTGTCAAGTTCGCTGGTTCAAGTTAGCCCCATGTGTTCGTGATGTCAGGTCAATTCAGTCATTGTTTCAAGTCAAGCTAATTCTGTCAGTGAGTCTGATGTGCCTGGTCCTTGTTCATCTTTTCAAGTCCATCCTGTCTTTTCACAAGGTTCAAGGACTTTTGATTTGTCTAATCATGTGTAATTCTGTGTTATAGTCTGTTAAATCTGTTCCATGTTCGTCTGTCTCTGTCTGTCCTAAGTGTCAGTCAGCAGATCAGGGTCATAACGTAGATAATGTAGTCTCGGGCCCTCCAGCCACCCAGTTAGAAATAAGCAGTTCAAAGTTTTCTTCAGGTTTGGTTGGTCACTTAAGAAACTCGTTGCTGACAGCAGGCAACTCAACAGGGTTCAAGCCACCGTCTACTCCAGATGTCTCTCTCTGTGTAATGTCTCCACTACCAGACAGAGATCTATGTCCTTTGTTACAGACTGCAGACGACTCAACAGGGTTCCAGCTACCATCTACTCCAGACTGCGCTCCCAGTGCTATGCTGCTGTCACCAGTCCAAGCTCCAGGTTTCATGTTGCAGACTGTAGGGTTCCAGCTACCTTCTAGTCCAGACGGCTCTCCCTGTGTTATGCTGTTGTCACCAGTCCAAGCTCCCGGTTTTATGTTGCAGACTGCAGGGTTCAAGCTACCATCTACCCAAGACGGCTCTCCCTGTGCTATGCTGTTGTCACCATTTAAAGCCCCAAGCACCTGAATTCAGAAGCCTTTTCAGGCTCCTATAGCCTCAGTTTCTGTCAAATACATTTAGAAGAAAGTAGAAATTTGGGTTGGCATCTCTTCATCAAACTTAACTATGTGTTTAATTTTCCTGTACTTCCAAATTGTCTTGCAAAATAAAAAGTTGTTTATATAACTATTATTATTTTTATTATTTTGTAATGTATAAAGTAGAATGCATTTAATAATAATAAAATCAAATAATAATTGTGCTTTGTTATACTGTTCTGCAATAAAAGTACAATGACAATAAAGTTAAATTAAATTTAATTGTAAAATATCTTTTGGTTCTTGTCAATAACAATGGTCACATTTGTTTAAAAGACCAGCAGCACAATAAATGCTTATCTGCACACATTTGAAAACAAGACATCAATTTATTATTGAGGTTAATCAGGATTAAATGCTGTTTTGTTTAGTTTTGTGGTAGAAAAGTTCCAGCAAGTTTTTGATGTGTTTGCATGTTTTCGACGCATGTCAGTTTAAAATGAAATCAAACTTTTATAAGCAGTTTGGCAGGTATGGGATGTGTGTGTGTGTGTGTGTGTGTGTGTGTGTGTGTGTGTGTGTGTGCGTGTGTGTGTGTGTGTGTGTGTGCGTGTTCTTACGGAAAACAAAACAAGTTCAGACAGGTAAAAGTAAAAGAGCGCAGCTACCATTTGTGTCGAGAGGAATGTAAAACAGTTTAGAACAAAACAGTGAGTATCTGAATCTAAAGTTAACACTTAATGAACACAAATGATTTAATTCTACATTAGTTCTGATGACAGAGTACTTTTATTTCATTTATTCATTTATACTTACTTCATACTCTTGAGTCGCCTTCATGTGAGCATGTTGATATAATAAGAAAACCTGTCTGATATCATATTCATGTAGTAAAATAATAACTTATTTGAAGTATTATAAGATGAGTTTATTCGAAACTATTACATAGTAAAGTAAATACAGCATGTTATTATCCAGTTCTGAATATTATAGTGCTACAGCAGATTAAGCATAGTTTACTTACTTATCACAAGCTTTAGCAGACTAAGCAAACAATGCTTTTAAATTTCTTAACTGGTAGGAAGAATTGTTACCTAATAGCATTAATAATGTTTAAATATCATGTTACCATATATTGTGGCACAGTTATTAAGCTAATTTTGAGTCCAGAATGACTCGTGTAATATTGATGAAATAATGTTGGTGTGTTTTAATCTGTCTGGCAGGAACCCAGCTGTGTCTTCATGAAGAATGATTAGTCTGTGAAATGTCAACATGGATGACTGTACAACTGAGCTGAGGTAAAGAACAACTTTGTTTTGTTCTTAATTATAAGAAATGAAGAACACAAAACATGCTTAATAATTCTAAATGTGATATAATATTGCAAAGCAAGTTTAAAACATGTCTTGCTTTATCACATTCTCCTTTATAATAAACATATTTCTAAGTAATGTATAAACTTACATATACAATTGCTTTT
The DNA here is from genome assembly GCF_030014385.1 of Trichomycterus rosablanca. Lineage (NCBI taxonomy): Eukaryota > Metazoa > Chordata > Actinopteri > Siluriformes > Trichomycteridae > Trichomycterus > Trichomycterus rosablanca. Next base: position 18,635,874 of record NC_086002.1, on the reverse strand, counting down.
TATAGACTGCTGTCCACTAACTGTTTATTTGATTTTTGGTTTTATTAATATATGTATCTCAGTCTGATGGAGGGTAAGAGATCAGACTCACCTGAACCCAGCTGTATTTCTGTGAGGAGTGATCGGTCTAAGGAAGAGCCAAATAACTTCAGAGACGAGGACTGTTCTAATGATCTGAGGTAAAGACGACTTATTATTGTTACTCTGAGGAGTTAAGGACAGAAAATATTCATTCATTCTTAATATGACATAACATTGCAGGGCAAATTTAAGGCATTTCTTACTTCATCCAGTCTTGTTTTAAATAAAAAAAATATTTATTATTTTACATATAAGGTCTTTGTATTTTAGGCTGCAAGTATTAAATTTCACACTGATATTTATGGTTACTTTGTGTTTTGGCTTTAATAATTTATATATCTTAGTCTGATGGAGGGTAAGAGATCAAACTCACCTGAACCCAGCTGTATTTCTGTGAAGAGTGATCAGTCTATGGAACAACCATTTAACTTCAGAGATGAGGACTGTTCTACTGATCTGAGGTCTGACGATTTTCTCACTTTTACCTGATCAAACTAGCTACCTAGAAAGTTCGTTCTATCTAGCTTATGTTAATAATATTCCTATAAAATGATCAGTTATAAATTGTATTACAGCATGTGGTAATGTAAATTCATTTCTCTGTATTTGTTGGTGTGTGTGTGTGTGTGTGTGTGTGTGTGTGTGTGTGTGTGTGTGTGTTGTGCATGTGTCTCATTTACAGAACTCAAAAGGAGAAATCAAAAAACTCAAGCAGAGATAAACTGGAGTCCATGTTTAAGGTATATTTAGTGATTTTTTTAAGATTAAATGTTTGTAGTTGATTTTTATTAGCATTTCTGACAGTTGGACAGAGCTGTTTATCATTGGATTTTAGTAAGGAGTTTATCTACAACTACTCTGACTCTCCAATTAAACATTTACATTTACATTTTCAGCATTTAGCAGACGCTCTTATCCAGAGCGACTTACAGAAGTGCTTCCATAGTGAACATTTCATTTCTCAAGTTTAGGTAAACAACAGTCGAAGAACACAAATCTGCTAAAACCTGTTAGAACCAAAGTTTTTTTTTTTTTCGTTTTTTTTTGGAAATGGAAAAGGATGGAACAAAATGTTAGTAAATAAGTACAAGTCAGCTTAAGTGCTTCATAAAAAGGTGGGTCTTTATTCGTTTTTTTAAACACAGCAAGAGACTCAGATGTTCGGACAGACAGAGGAAGTTCATTCCACCACTTGGGCGCTAGAACAGAGAAGAGCCTTGATGCTTGTCTTCCTTTAGTCCTGGATGGAGGCTCAAGTCGAGCGAGACTGGTGGCTCGGAGGTTGCGTGGTACAGAGCGGGGTTTGATTAGACCACAAAGGTAGCTTGGGGCTGGTCCATTTTTGGCTTTGTAGGCAAGCGTCAGTGTTTTAAACTGAATGCGCACGCAAGGAGCTACAGGAAGCCAGTGAAGAGAACGCAGCAGTGGGGTGATGTGGCAGCTGCATTTTGAATGAGCTGCAAGGGTTTAATAGTGGACATGGGCGCTCCTGCCAGAAAGGAGTTGCAGTAGTCCAACCGTGAGATTACAAGTGATTGCACCAGAATCTGGGTAGCTTCCCTGGAGAGAAATGGCCGAATCTTCCTGATGTTGTACAGGAGGAACCGGCACGATCTTGTCATGTTGGCTATATAAGAAGAGAAGGTCAGCACTGCACGTCCTGAAGAACATGAACCAGACAGATCTTACTTACACACTGCAGACGAGTAAGAGCTCTAAGTCTTAAAATGACTCCATCACTCAACACTACAGACAGGACACTGTTCCATTGTTATTATTACACTTAATGGGCAAAGCTATATGGACACATGTTGGGCATGCCATTTAAATATGATGGACATTAATATGGAGTTTCCCCCCTCCTCCACTGTGAATGTAACAGCCTATACTTGGATGATAAGCCTGGTTTACAGTTGACATTCTAATTTTTACCATAGGTGTTTACTGGGATTGAGGTCAGGCCTCTGCACAGGTCACTGTAACATTTCAGATTCATTTTTATATGTAATTTATTATTACAGTGATGTTTTCTAGCTAACTGATATGTAACAGGCTTTCCAAAATACAGGTTTTTAAACTGACAAGTGAAATATGCCCCACCCATACACATCACAAAATACAAAAAGAAATTAAAGAAAAGTTAAAACTTAAACATGAAATAAAAGATATGAAACATAAAATAAAACATTGTGTATAAAATTCCACCACCATTAGCAGTTAAATGTTTCAGCTGTTCCAACTGCAGAACACCACTTAAACTCAATAAAAGTGACAGAATATAAACTGATTAGCTTAATTTTAATTGTAATTTTAAAAGATAATGAAAAAAACAAGGTTATCGATACATATTTTTATATTATTCATTCATTTATATTGCTGTCATTGACCTGGACTAATGGTGGAATTAGCTTTGAAAGCCTTAATGTGTTTAAAATATGATTAAGGAATGTACAGTAGCTGTTCTTCAAAAAGTGTAGTAAATTTTCATGAAGTGGTAATTTAGTTCTAAAATATTGTTCTCTTTTGTTTATTAGAGCTGATTGCCTCTCCACTTCAAGAAAAACTAAAATCCAACCTGATAGGGAAATTTAAAAAGGTTAATGAAGGGATCTCTCAGCATGGAAGCTCAGCACTTCTGAATGAGATCTTCACAGAGCTCTACATCACAGAGGGTTGGAGTGGAGACGTCAATAATGAACATGAGGTCAGACAGATCGAGGCAGCATCCAGGAGACCAGCAACACAGGAGAAACCCATCAAATGCAATGACCTCTTTAAAGACACATCCATCAGAACTGTGCTGACTACAGGAATCGCTGGAATTGGAAAAACAGTTTCAGTGCAGAAGTTCATTCTGGACTGGGCTGAAGGAAAAGCAAATCAGGACGTCATCTTCATATTTCCACTTCCTTTTAGAGAGCTAAACTTGATGAAGCAGGAAAATCTCAGTATGATGAAACTTCTTCATCAGTTTTTCCCAGAAGTAAAAGGTCTTACATCATTAGACTGTGATGTTAATACAGTTTTGTTCATCTTTGATGGTCTGGATGAGTGTCGACTTCCTCTAGATTTTCAAAATAATGAGCGATTGTGTAACATAACAAAGTCAGTAAAAATGGATGTGCTGCTGACAAACCTCATCAAGGGGAACCTGCTTCCCTCTGCTCACCTCTGGATCACCACTCGACCAGGAGCAGCCAATCAGATCCCTCCTGAGTGTGTAGACCAGGTAACAGAGGTACGAGGGTTCAGTGACCCTCAGAAAGAGGAGTACTTCAGGAAGAGGATCAGTGATGAGAACCTGGCAAGTAAAATCATCAAACACATAAAGTCATCAAGAAGCCTCTACATCATGTGTCACATTCCAGTGTTCTGCTGGATCTCAGCCTCTGTTCTAGAGAGAATTCTGGATGAAGCCGAGGGGAAAGAGATCCCCAAAACTCTGACTCAAATGTTCACGTACTTTCTGATCTTTCAGATAAAACACAAGGAACAAAAGTACCATGGCAAATCTGACCCTGATCCACACCAGACCAGAGAGATGATACTGGCACTGGGAAAACTGGCCTTCCAACAGCTGGAGAAAGGAAACCTGATCTTCTATGAGGAAGACCTGACAGAGTGTGGCATCGATGTCAAAAACACATCAGTGTACTCAGGAGTCTGCACCCAAATATTTAGAAAGGAGTTTGGGCTGCACCTGGGTCAGGTCTTCAGCTTTGTGCACCTGAGCGTTCAGGAGTTTCTGGCTGCTTTATATGTATTTCTCACCTTCATCAACAAAAACAGAAATGTGTTGGTGATGCAAAACACTGGATTCTTCAACATCTTTAGAAACCCTATGTCTGACTTTCTGAAGAGTGCAGTGGACGAGGCCTTACAGAGTAAGAATGGACACCTGGATCTTTTACTCCGCTTCCTACTGGGTCTCTCACTGGAGTCCAATCAGACTCTTTTACGAGGTCTACTGCCACAAACAGGAAGTGGCTCTTACAACAAAGTGGAAACAGCCAGGTACATCAAGGAGAAGATCAGTGAGAATCCCTCTCCAGAGAAATCCATCAATCTGTTTCACTGTCTGAATGAACTGAACGATGATTCTCTAGTGCAGGAAGTCCAAAAATACCTGAACAGAAGAGGTTGTGTTTATCACGATGGACACTGTCTGTCTCCTGCTGAGTGGTCGGCTCTGGTGTTTGTGTTGCTGAACTCAGATCAGGAGCTGAATGAGTTTGATTTGAGGAAATATTATCCATCACATGAAGGTCTTCTGAAGATGCTGCCAGTGGTGAAAGCCTCTAGAAAAGCTCAGTGAGTAATTTATTGATAAAAGTTTGATTCATCATCTAAACACCAATGGTTAGATGTACGAAGGTGAGAAGGAGCAGAACTAGTGTTTCGGTCTGATCTTAAAATATGTCTAAAATTTACATCTAAGTAACATAATAATGCTAACTGTTTCTACACCACCTACTAACTGCCAGTGGTGTATAGTAACGAAGTATTAATACTTCGTTACAGTACTTAAGTATTTGTTTGGAGTATCTGTACTTTACTGGAGTATAAAAATTTTCGGCAACTTTTACTCCACTACATTTTCTAAAGAAATTGTATACTTTTACTCTGTTACATTTGACATATGCATATTCGTTACTCGTTACTACAAAATAATAATAATAAATAAGCTAAACGATGTGAGACAGACTGCAGCAGGTTTGGTGAATCTGCGCTTGAAAGTTAGATCGGTGGTTACACACATTAATGCTATAAATATTTCGATTTAAACTAATAGTTGAGCAGAACATTAAAGGGTTAAAAATGCCACATGTTTTGTTAAACTCTCTTAAGTTGATATATACAGTGTATCACAAAAGTGAGTACACCCCTCACATTTCTGCAGATATTGAAGTATATCTTTTCATGGGACAACACTGACAAAATTACACTTTGACACAATGAAAAGTAGTCTGTGTGCAGCTTATATAACAGTGTAAATTTATTCTTCCCTCAAAATAACTCAATATACAGCCATTAATGTCTAAACCACCGGCAACAAAAGTGAGTACACCCCTTAGTGAAAGTTCCTGAAGTGTCAATATTTTGTGTGGCCACCATTATTTCCCAGAACTGCCTTAACTCTCCTGTGCATGGAGTTTACCAGAGCTTCACAGGTTGCCACTGGAATGCTTTTCCACTCCTCCATGACGACATCACGGAGCTGGCGGATATTCGAGACTTTGCGCTCCTCCACCTTCTGCTTGAGGATGCCCCAAAGATGTTCTATTGGGTTTAGGTCTGGAGACATGCTTGGCCAGTCCATCACCTTCACCCTCAGCATCTTCAATAAAGCAGTGGTCGTCTTAGAGGTGTGTTTGGGGTTATTATCATGCTGGAACACTGCCCTGCGACCCAGTTTCCAGAGAAAGGGGATCATGCTCTGCTTCAGTATTTCACAGTACATATTGGAGTTCATGTGTTCCTCAATGAAATGTAACTCCCCAACACCTGCTGCACTCATGCAGCCCCAGACCATGGCATTCCCACTACCATGCTTGACTGTAGGCATGACACACTTATCTTTGTACTCCTCACCTGATTGCCACCACACATGCTTGAGACCATCTGAACCAAACAAATTAATCTTGGTCTCATCAGACCATAGGACATGGTTCCAGTAATCCATGTCCTTTGTTGACATGTCTTCAGCAAACTGTTTGCGGGCTTTCTTGTGTAGAGACTTCAGAAGAGGCTTCCTTCTGGGGTGACAGCCATGCAGACCAATTTGATGTAGTGTGCGGCGTATGGTCTGAGCACTGACAGGCTGACCCCCCCCACCTTTTCAATCTCTGCAGCAATGCTGACAGCACTCCTGCGCCTATCTTTCAAAGACAGCAATTGGATGTGATGCTGAGCACGTGCACTCAGCTTCTTTGGACGACCAACGCGAGGTCTGTTCTGAGTGGACCCTGCTCTTTTAAAACGCTGGATGATCTTGGCCACTGTGCTGCAGCTCAGTTTCAGGGTGTTGGCAATCTTCTTGTAGCCTTGGCCATCTTCATGTAGCACAACAATTCGTCTTTTAAGATCCTCAGAGAATTCTTTGCCATGAGGTGCCATGTTGGAACTTTCAGTGACCAGAGAGAGTGTGAGAGCTGTACTACTAAATTGAACACACCTGCTCCCTATGCACACCTGAGACCTAGTAACACTAACGAGTCACATGACATTTTGGAGGGAAAATGACAAGCAGTGCTCAATTTGGACATTTAGGGGTGTAGTCTCTTAGGGGTGTACTCACTTTTGTTGCCGGTGGTTTAGACATTAATGGCTGTATATAGAGTTATTTTGAGGGAAGAATAAATTTACACTGTTATATAAGCTGCACACAGACTACTTTTCATTGTGTCAAAGTGTCATTTTGTCAGTGTTGTCCCATGAAAAGATATACTTAAATATCTGCAGAAATGTGAGCGGTGTACTCACTTTTGTGATACACTGTATCTATGACTTGAATGTACTACTTAAATAAACAAATTGGGACAGTATAGAAAATGCAAATGAAATGAATGCAGTGTTTCTTACATTTACATCGACTCTTATTCCATCATAACACAAAATATTTCATGTTTTGTCTGGTTAACTTTATTTAAACTCTTAACATACATAAACATGCATTTTAAGCTACAACACATTCCAAAAAAGTTGGAACAGGGCAATTTAGGGCTAGTAATAAGGTAAAAAAATAAACAATAATAATAATAACGTGATTTCAAACAGGTAATGTCAACAGCTGATTATAATCATGATTTGGCACAAATTATGTTCAGATAAAGGAATAAAATGTATTTAATTCTATAAATTCTTATGTTGTGAAGACCTGGATTTTCTGTAGATGGAAGATCGGCTCCACTGTTAAGGTTGTTTACAGGCTTAAAAGAATGTTCGTATTTTCAAAATTTTGACCGCTTCAGTTTATACTAACAGCATTTACTTTTACTTCTACTTTTAATACTTAAGTACATTTAATATCAGATACTTTTGATACTTAAGTACATTAAACATCAGATACTTTTAGACTTTTACTCAAGTAATATTTTAAAAGGTGACTTTTACTTCTATCAAAGTAAATTTCTGGTAGGATACTTGTACTTTTATTTAAGTTTGGACCTAAGGTACTTTATACACCACTGCTAACTGCACTCTGCTAATTACACTGCATTTTAAGTCTGATGTTAAATGTTGGAAATAATCAAACATAGAGCTTTAAAAATATCAGGACTAAACCATAAAAGTTCAGCAGTAAAAAAAAGAAATGTATTAATGAAAGTTTTTTTCATGTTTATATGAAGGAAACACTTGGGTGATGCAGTGGTAAAATACGCTAGCCCACTACTGCTGAGATCTGGGATCCAGGGCTTTAATCTCATTGGTGCTTATTGCCGGTCTGGTGTCTGCATAGACACAATTGGCCAGTGTAAAAAAGGGGGAGCGTCATAAGTTGTGTAGAATTGTAAAGCTCCACTCCTTTATCAGTCAATACTGGAGAGCAGTCCTGCTATTGGTTGACTTATCTGCAATACAGTTCAGGTAATATTATCCAGTCTTTATTTCTCTGTCTGATTGATCTGATTATTTCTCTCCAGGTTGTGGAATTGTAATCTAACAGAGGAAAGTTGTGAAGTTCTGTCCTCAGTTCTCAGTTTAAACTCCTCCAGTCTGAAACATCTGAACCTGATTTACAATAAACTGAAGGATTCAGGAGTGAAGCTGCTCTCTGCTGGACTGGAGAATCCACACTGTAAACTGGAGATACTGGAGTAAGATCATCACTTTCACACTGTAGATACAGAAGATTTGTTCTAATTAAAAGCATCATTTAAACCAGAAAATGAATTTATTGGATGTTGTTTAGGACTCTTCAGAGTTGCCATACATCATCACATCCTAGCAGGATTGTTTCTTTTACTTTCTTTTCTTTTTCAGGAATAAAATAATTTTGTTATAATTCATGCACAATCACAGAGCCACAGTTAGTGGAAACAGAATGTTTTTAAATAATTCTACAATATTACATATTTGGTTGATTGAAATACAGTGAACAGTGGAAAGTTTAAGAATTATTAAATAAACAAATATTTGACAAATAAATAAATAAAACAATGTAGTGTTTCTCCATATTAGACTCTACAGTATAGAGTGAGCATTTTAAACATTATTCAGAGTTGAAACTGCAGTTTTGTGTTTGTAATTAATAAAGAGAAAATACTGATCAATTATTTCTCTCCAGGTTGTGGAATTGTGATCTAACAGAGGAAAGTTGTGAAGTTCTGTCCTCAGTTCTCAGTTTAAACTCCTCCAGTCTTAAAGAGTTAAACCTGAGTAACAATAAACTGAAGGATTCAGGGGTGAAGTTGCTCTCTGCTGGACTGGAGAATCCACACTGTAAACTGGAGATACTGGTGTAAGATCTTCACTTTCACACTGTAGATACAGAAGATCTGTTCCACTCTGAAGCATCAATTTAAAAATTGGCAGTTTGTTTGGGATTCTTTGGAGTCTTCATACTTCATCACATTCTATCATGTAGCTCACTAACTTACCTGAGATTAGATCCTAAACTAGCAGCACTTGAGTTTCTGGTGTTGAACCTGCTGTAGGAATTTATTATAAATGAAGAAAAATGTGATTCAGCAAAAAAAAAAAAATCATAACTGCTATTTTCATCTTCTCAGTCTCTTCTATACAGGAATAAAATCTTTAGTTAGCAACATTTACAGAAGAAACAACAACATTTTTAACAACAAGCCAGTGACAACCAGTTTATATTCACCAGAAAACGTCTACTGCTGGTTCAGGATCCTGAGACAGAGATTTTAACCAGAAATGATCAGTTTTTGTGGTTCATTTAGCAACTTAGCTCTGAGTTAGCATTTTAACTCTGAATAGCTGGCAGTTTAATGTTCTGAAATTAATTTCTGAAACTAAATCAGGTTCTTCATCAACACAAAGTTTTATACATCCTGACTCACTGACCCAGTGACTCACGTGGGGCAGCAGGTTTCTCTGAGATCACACTCGTTTACCTGAATCGATCATGTGGGAAGAAAAAAAATATAGAGGCTGTCAAGCTAATATATTTATTTTATTATTTGCTTTAATTGTAGATGTTTAAAAGTGTTACATACAACATTAAACATTATTATTTGATATCCATCCTTAATGAATTGTTTTTCCATAATGGAAAACGTGTTTGCATCAAAACTCAGTGTTCATATCACAATAACTACAGATTATGCAATACTAGCTGCACCACCGTACCAAATCATACCTCATTTGTTCAGTTTTCTGTAAGCAAGCTAAGCTAAGGCTGTAAACAATAAAAACACCACTTTCCTTTCATGATTAATTAGTTAAGCGCCATTAAATAAACTAGAACTAAAATCCCAGGTTCCATTGGTTGGTGTTTGGGAGGGTTTTTGGTTTTGAATGTGTAGAGTGCGATTGTTGCTAAATAATCTACTGGCTAACAACAAACTACTAAATTGAACTGAACTCTGCAAACATTTAAAATGGAAACACCTTTAAGTCTGAAATCACATTTTACACATGTTGGAATGATTACTGATTTAGCATCATCAATTCAACTGCTTTCACTTTCATCTGCACTGCAGTGTGGGTAATATTATCAGATCTGCTACTTAGATTCTACCTACTGCTGCATTCTACCTACTGATGTCTTTCATTTCTCTGTTTGTTTATTTCTCTCCAGGTTGGTTGATTGTGATCTAACAGAGGAAAGTTGTGAAGTTCTGTCCTCAGTTCTCAGTTTAAACTCCTCCAGTCTGAAACATCTGAACCTGAGTAACAATAAGCTGAAGGATTCAGGAGTGAAGCTGCTCTCTGCTGGACTGGAGAATCCACAATGTAAACTGGACATACTGTGGTAAAATCTTCACTTTCACACTGTATATACAGACGATCATTCATACAGAAACTGTTATTGATGTATGTAGGACTTTTTTATTAAATGATTTTCTTCTGCAGGTTGAGGAGCTGCAGTATTACAGATGAAGGTTTTACTGCTCTGGCTTTAGCTTTGAAATCAAATCCATCATCACGTCTGAGAGAACTGCAACTGAACGGCAATAATCCAGGACAATCTGGAGTAAAGCTTCTCAAGGATCTACAGGAGGATCCACAATGTAACCTAAAGGAACTAAGGTAACTTACTGTTGCTTTATACACAGTCACACCTAAACGCACATACATGCACACATAACACACACATGCACACATTACACACACATTACACACATGCACACATAACACACACATGCACACAATACACACACATGCAAACATTACATACACATGCACACATTACACACACATGCACACATTACATACACATGCACACATTACACACACATGCACACATTACATACACATGCACACATAACACACACATGCACACATTACACACACATTACACACATGCACACATGCACACATTACACATACACACACATTACACACATAACACACAAATGCACACAATACACACACATGCAAACATTACACACACATGCACACATTACATACACATGCACACATTACACACACATGCACAAATTACACACATGCACACACTACATACACATGCACACGTTACACACACATGCACACACACATGCCCACATTACACACATGCACACATTACACACACATTACACACATGCACACATAACACACACATGCACACAACACACACATGCAAACATTACATACACATGCACACATTACACACACATGCACACATTACATACACATGCACACATTACACACACATGCACACATTACACACACATTACACACATGCACACATAACACACACATGCACACAATACACACACATGCAAACATTACATACACATGCACACATTACACACATGCACACATTACACATACACACACATTACACACATAACACACAAATGCACACAATACACACACATGCAAACATTACACACACATGCACACATTACATACACATGCACACATTACACACACATGCACAAATTACACACATGCACACACTACATACACATGCACACGTTACACACACATGCACACACATGCCCACATTATACACACATGCACACATTACACACACATACACACATTACACACACATGCACACATTACACACATGCACACATTACACACACATGCACACATTACACACACATACACACATTACACCCATTACACACACATTACACACACATTACACACATGCACACATTACACACACATACACACATGCACACATTACACACACATGCACACATTACACACACATGCAAACATTACACACACATGCACACATTACATACACATTACACACACATGCACACATTACACACATGCACACATTACATACACATGCACACATTACACACACATACACACATTACACACATGCACACATTACACACACACATTACACATATTACATACACATGCACACATTACACACATGCATACATTATACACACACATGCACACATTACACACACATACACATTACACACATGCACACATTACATACACATTACACACACATACACACATTACACACATGCACACATTACACACACATACACACATTACACACATGCACACATTATACACACATGCACACATTACACACACATGCACACATTATACACACATGCACACATTACACACACATTACACACATTACACACATGCACACATTACACACACATACACACATTACACACATGCACACATTACACACATGCACACATTACATACACATTACACACAGATGCACACATCACACACATACACACATTACACACACATGCACACATTCACACACACACATTACACACATGCACACATTACATACACATGCACACATTATACACACATGCACACATTACACACACACACACATTACACACGTGCACACATTACATACACATTACACACACATGCACACATTACATACACATGCACACATTACATACACATGCACACATTACACACACATGCACACATTACACACACATGCACACATTACATACACATTACACACACATGCACACATGCACACATCACACACATACACACATTACACACATTACATACACATGCACACATTACACACACATGCACACATTACACACACATGCACACATTACACACACATGCACACATCACACACATAACATACACATTACACACACATGCACACATTATACACAAATGCACACATTACACACACACATACACACATTACACACATGCACACATTACATACACATGCACACACATGCACACATTACACACACATAAACACATTACACACACATGCACACATCACACATACATACATGCACACATTACATACACATGCACACACACACATACATACATGCACACATTACATACACATGCACACATCACACACATACACACATTACACACATGCACACATTACATACACATGCACACATTACACACACATACACACATTACACACATGCACACATTACATACACATGCACACATTACACACATGTACACATTACACACACATTACACACATGCACACATTATACACACATTATACACATGCACACATACATACACACATTACACACACATGCACACATTACACACACATGCACACATTAAACACACACACATTACACACACATACACATTACACACATGCACACATTATACACACATGTACACATTACATACACATTACACACACATGCACACATTACAGACACACACACATTACACACATGCACACATTATACACACATGCACACATTACACACATGCACACATTATACACACATTACACACATGCACACATTATACACACATGCACACATTACACACACATGCAGTGGTATGTCTATCTCATTGTAGAATCAGAACTGCTTATTAGCAGAACTTTATCTGTATCAGGGTTTTTCAGTGAACAATGAATCATGTAAAATGTTGTAATCATTGTTCCAGCTTGTGTGTGTGTGTGTGTGTGTGTGTGTGTGTGCTGGTGTTTATACTAGTTCTGATTGTGTTGAGTCTGATAGGTGACTGAAACATCTGATCATGTCTGATCTCTTCAACAGCTTCTGATTTTAATACATATTGAATTATGAGAAGAAGATGAAGAGCAGTGGAGATAAACACCATCTACTCTTCACACTGGGATTCTACATGGTGACATTGTTCAGCTTCTTCCTGCTCAAATCTTTAAACTCTTTTCACAATCTGGCCTGTAATGAAGAAGTTTAAAGCTACTGGAGATGTTGAGATTCTGCCTGGAGGAGAACATGACGAGTATTACTCGAGTGGCCAGAGAATCTCCAAGAATCTTCACTGGGAAATTACAGATGTTAGTGAGTTATCAAGGTTAGAACGTCTTTCTACATAACCACAGGATGTTTAGAGGACTGACTGAAGAAAGTCTCTTCTGTATGATTCTCACCCTGGAACTTTCCAAGGGACCTTGTTGAATGGTCAGAACAGACCTAAAAAGACATCAAACAGTAGAGGTCCTGGGTTGAGGTGTACATAATCTGCTTTTTTTCCAAGTCCAAATCAGACCACAGTTTTGTACAGACTATTACCCACAATCCACTGTGATCCTGTAATGTTTCTACCAGTAACCAGTGGGTTTTTGGAATGGTATATATTGTATTTTATGAGTCATTTTTATTCCCATTTACATATTTGGCATTTAGCAGAAACTTTTATCCAAAGTGGCTTAAGTACTGTGACAGTACACTGTCTAGGCAATTAAGGGTCAATGACCTTGCACAGGGGCCCAACAGTGGCAACCTGGCAGTGGTGGGGCTTAAACCAGTGATCCTTCGATTACTAGTCCAGTACATTAATCACTAGCCTATTTAACCATACATTTTATCCAACTAACTGATTAAAGCAATAAACTACAATAGATTAAAATGATGAGAAACAAAGTGATGATTCTTATTAATGATGTTAAATATAGAAGATGATAATGTAAGTATTTGATAAAAGATGCAGTAAGTGTAGCAGTTCTGTTAATGATTAATAATAATATTAACCCTCTGACGCATAGTGGTCACTACAGTGGCGGCTATTTAATAGCTGTTTTTTTTTTTACAAGCACAGGTTTTCATGCTTCAAATGTATATTAACCTCTACAGTGGACACTACAGTTTCAATCATGTCACTTCTACACTGATTTGATGTTCATTAGCTATACAGTTATTTTTAGATGTAATATGATTTTTTTCTTACTCTTCTGTGGTGCTGACAGTCTCATCATATTTCATCAGATGCACTTTATTCTTCTTCTCATAACAATAAACACACACACACAAAGATTTTAAATTCATGCACATAAATGCAGCTTTGGAGGCGTTGTTGTCATCATTGTCTGCACACTTGGCATCGACCGAGCTTACTCCCGTGTTTGAAAGCGATCTTGAGGTTACTTTGAAAGTTGTGACCGTAAGCTCTGTTTTTGAGGGAGTGTGTATTTTTTTTTAGGTTAATTGTGTTGCTTAATTTAATATTTTTCTCTGTTATTAGTCTCGTCCATTTCGTTCTTTTCTTTAAAGATTTCCTTGGATCTCAAGTACATTGTATCGAATCCAGCTCTGCCTTACCGACTGAGGCTGAGTGGCTATATGAACAACGATTGGCCGGTTGTTCAGATGGGCGGGACTAAGGTCGGAAGTGGATCTCTCTCTGTCAGAATGGTGCGGTTACGACCTCTGCTGGCTGATTAGAGGCGCCTACACGGAGATGAGAACGGCGTGCTCTTAGGGTGTGTCTCTCCGCACATTAACGCTAGGTGGCACAACACTTGTTAATGTGTGGGTGGCAAGATGCATACTGCTTGCTGCTCACGTGTCGAAGGGGATGTGGGTTAGCTTTGATCTCCTCGGTCAGGGCAGAGATCAGCAGAGGCAGAGAGAATGTGTGATGCAAATTGGGCGATTGGACGTGCTAAAGGAGGAGAAAAAGGGGAGAAAATGCTTTACAAAAAAAAAAAAAGATTTCCTCAGAGCTGGATTTCTCTTTGTTGTTGTTTTCGTGGTTATTTAGAAATTCTAAAAATTGTGTGTTCTGGAAAGATTGTTTCCTTATTATTATTTCATTATTTTAGTAGTATTATGTTACATTCCTATCGCCCATAGATCACTACAGGATGTAGAACTAGTATTTTATGTTAATGCTTTTTCATTGTGAATCCACTATGGGGGTTTGCGTAGTGCATTTGTGATTAAATACACTGCTGCAGGGTTTACAGTGTTCAGTATTTGTTTTGATGTGAAACTGGTTTATGGGAACTAAGTGAGTTCTCTGTTCATGGTAAAGTTTGTGCAAGTTCAAGTTTTACAAAACAAACTGACTAAAGCAATTTTGTACTAAATTTCTGACTCTGCTTTTATTGTTTATGCAAATATGTATTTTTACATTTATGTACATTTATTGTATTGTTATATTTGTATTAATAGATGTACACTTAACATTTTTATGATACATTTGAATGGAGTTATTTTTAATAAAGCAAGTTCGATTTGGTACCATGGACATAATGAAATTTCTTCAGAGTTACATAATATTTTTAAATAATGGCAATAAAAATGTAGCTGGTGTAACAATAAAATTTTGTACCTGGGACATGATGAAATTGCTTCAACATACACAATAACTTGATTTTACAGTAATCCCAGGAAAAAATAAAATTTCATAGTAAAACTGTGAATTATTTTACAGTTCCACTATGAATTTTTGATGGTAATTTGGCCACTTCATGGTTCTACTCTATTTTATAGTAATCTAGTTGACAGTTCCACTATGAACTTTCACAATAAAACCATGAATTATTTCACAGTTCTACTATAAACAATTTCATAGTAAAACTGTAAACCAGATTGATTATTTTACTGTGATATTTAACAGTTCCACTGTAAACTTGGTAAACAGTTTTACTTTGACTATAATTACTGTACTTTGACATCAATTATACAAGACAATACAATGTATAGATCTCACAACCCAGATTTGTATCTTTGGCTCTTTGCCATTTATTAAGAATGGTATGATTTTAAACACAGGCACAAAAACAACTGGTCAGGATTCCTTCTAAATGGTAAACTGATAACACATTTACCAACGTGGCATTCTATATTGTAATGTTACATGTACAATAATAATAGTACTATAGGAAATAATAGTAATAGATTGTATTTGTTATATAATAACAATATTACACTTAATTATTTTATTTTACAATGGTAATTATACAATAATATAATTGTATTATACTGTAATATATTATACAATTATATAATTAAATAATGTATGTGG
Source organism: Trichomycterus rosablanca (assembly GCF_030014385.1). Taxonomy (NCBI): domain Eukaryota; kingdom Metazoa; phylum Chordata; class Actinopteri; order Siluriformes; family Trichomycteridae; genus Trichomycterus; species Trichomycterus rosablanca. The sequence continues at coordinate 18,619,374 of NC_086002.1, read as the reverse complement.
TTTAAATCTATATATAGACAATGAATGATAACTCTATATATACATAATGAAAAATTGATTATGATTATGATCTGATTCATAATCACTCACCATGCATTTATGTATGGCAGTATTGGGTGCTTGGCTGTGTCCTATGTCTTTGTGTGTGTGAGGGCATGAATTGTGACATAAATTATACCTCTTGTTTTCCACATTGTTCAATGAATTTGCTGGTGAAGTACACTTTCTGGACCTTCTTCGTCGGGAAAATCATGGATGGATGAATAGACATTGTCAGCACCAAAACTGTAAAGAAGTAAGTTGTTTCACATATTTTAACACAAATATACTGTATATATATACAGTGTATCACAAAAGTGAGTACACCCCTCAAATTTCTGCAAATATTTTATTATATCTTTTCATGGGACAACAGTCATTCTTTACTAATAAACAAAAATAATAATAATAATAAAAGTATTTTTATAAATGTTACTTAGTTCTAATCAGGAATCATCAGCCCATACAGAAAACCTAATGCATCAACATACCATGAAATTATACTGACCTCAGATCAGTAGAACATTCTCCATCTTTAAAGTTAGGTGCTATTCCCATTGACTCATCACTTTTTATGGAGACACAGCTGGGTTCAGGTGAATCTGGTCTCGTACCCTCAATCACACTGAAGTAAAGATAAAACCAATAAATAAATAAACTATATAAAAAAGCATGAGGGTACCTGAAAGTTTCAGTTCAGATAAACACCTCCAGGGACATGACAAAGTAATCAGACAGCTAGCTTAACTAGCAGTTGGTTTATTTAACCTAAACTCACATCTTGCTGTGTTTATGTAATTACAGAAAAGATGAGGTAAGGTAAAGGAAACTAGAGTAAAAGTCATCCATGTCCCTCCCTGTAGATTCAGTTACACTGGACAAATTTTCCAAAGAATTAAAAGACAGAATTTAAAGGGAAATGGGACTTGATCTTATTTAAAACAAAGAAACCTTATAAAATACAAATGATACTGTAGATATAGCAAGCCAGGTACTAAACATAACTATAACTCTAACTACAGTGCACAAATTGCAAGCTTTTTTAGGTCCTTGCAAGCACTGCAACCCTGTGTAGAAACTTATGTTTCTATTTCACAACCATTAAACAAGCTGCTTAAATAGAACCCTAGACAACATGACCTGCACCAGCTCTTGGCCTTTGTGATCCAAACAAACACCCAGAAGCTTACCATTTAGCTCAATTATATGCAATTATGCCACTATTAGCACCTGCACCGTCAATAGTCAAAGGTTCTCATTCTGTGTCAGCACTGCTCAATGATTGTGTGTTGTCAGTGACAGCCTCCAGATGTGGTGTAAGGTAAAATATGAAGGTGTCCATTAACATTTGGTAACTTGTCCTTTGGTAACTAGTTAACCACAAAACCTGTCTCCCCTTCTGCATGTTAAACAACCCAACACCCCAAACAATTATCTTGGTTCTGCTTGTAAATTATTCTCTTTGGTCCCACCAACTAAGCTTGGACATAGACTCACATTCACATGTACACATCGTATCTCCTCTATACAAACTCAACCCTGACACTGGAGTAGAAGATCTGAACACCAAGATCTCTTTTCTAGCTATTCTTGACAGCTCCTAATGTAATTCACAATGGACCCATGAACAATCCTTTCTCTTTTATTATGTCTTCACTGACAGCAGCTTCTTCAAAGTTTAACCTTTAGTTACACTTACAAAACACATCATATAAAAAAAAAAAAAACATTAATACTTTTATAACTTTCACATACAGTATTTTATATTCAGATACTCACCGTGATTTTCTCGAAAACATGTTTACTTTCTCTCCTGCACACTACATCAAAATCACACTTTCACCAAACCGGTTTTAAAGCTATCTTCAACTGCTCCTCCAAATCTCCCACATTCTGAGTTCAAAGTCACTAGCACAACGTGAATCTACACTAGAGGGGATTTAAATTTTTAACAGTTAGACACATAGAATCAGGTAGTAATCAAAATTATATTCTCATTACTACAGAAATGCAATCTTTATTACATTTAAACAACTATTTGTCTACATTAGAATGCTGCATTAGAATTTTGTAACTTTATTTAGGTTAAACGTTTACTTAAGTTTACTACCATTATTATGTGACCTAGTTTAAAATTATTCTGTTTTAGAAGTGTGCATGGTGCTCAAATAAGCTAAACTTAATTCAATATATGCTCAAGTAGGAGACGAAAGGACAGTAGTATTGTAGGTGAACTATAGGACACTAGGACCCAGCAGCACTACAATTAAAAGAGTGACAGCGGCACCTAGTCATTAGTAGCTCTGATTAAACTCACCTGAGGCTCAATGACGTTAAGTGTGTGTGTGTGTGTGTGTGTGTGAGAGAGAGAGAGAGAGAGAGAGAGAGAGAGAGAGATACTTTTTAACAATCTTTATTGTGACATAATCTTTTCAATAAAAATACATATCTATTTATGGTTATTTACAAATAAATAAATAAATAAATAAATAAATAAATAAATAAATAAATAAATAAAGTGAAGTGATGATTAAATAAAAATTAATACAAATATTTTATAAAAGACTTCTTTAAATAGAATTTACACAAATTCTGCTGCAAAGAAAAGTTTTCCCTCCCCTACTGAGCACACCACCTCCCCATGACACCACACTTGTTTAAAACGGTCCATGTCATTCATGATTTTATAGAACTTTAAGTCTATCATTATCTTTATTTTTATCGGCCGTGTAAAGATTATTTTTGCATCATAGTCAGTGTTTAACATTGTCCTCCTAATTGCTCTCTTTAAACGAAAAGTCTCTAAATCAGTAAAAGTCTCTTCTCTCCTAAAATATTTAAAATTGACAAACTGTTTACTGTCTGGAAAATAATCCCGTACACCTTTTTTTTATTTGTGTAAAATCATTTTTATGTCACTGAATTAGTACACAGGGGGTGAACTCTTTTCCTGAGAACCCAGCGAACCAAGCTGAGTCAGAGGACCCACCTTCACTATAAGAGACATTACTGTCAGTATGTTCTAACCAGTTTTTTTGCCCTATATTTAAACATATATATTTTTATCATTTTATGGTTTAAAACCTTTAAAACCTGGATCCATGTCCAGATCTACTCCCTCGTCCAGCTCTGGTGATAATTCTTTTAAGATCAGTTCATATTTAATAAATTGGGGGACGTTGGACAGGATGATTTTGTTTGTTTGTTTGTTTATTAGGATTTTAACATCATGTTTTACACTTTGGTTACATTCATGACAGGAACAGTAGTTACTCATTACACAAGGTTCATCAGTTCACAAGTCCATATCAAGCACAGTCTTGGACAATCCAGTATTTTCAATTCACCTCACTTGCATGTCTTTGGACTGTGGGAGGAAACCGGAGCACCCGGAGTAAACCCACGCAGACACGGGGAGAACATGCGAACTCCATACAGAAAGGACCCGGACCACCCCACCTGGGGTTCGAACCCAGGACCTTCTTGCTGTAAGGCGACAACATGAATGTAAAATTTTAGTGAGGAGCCCGGTTGTAATATATATATATACAGTGTATCACAAAAGTGAGTACACCCCTCACATTTCTGCAAATATTTCATTATATCTTTTCATGGGACAACACTATAGACATGAAACTTGGATATAACTTAGAGTAGTCAGTGTACAGCTTGTATAGCAGTGTAGATTTACTGTCTTCTGAAAATAACTCAACACACAGCCATTAATGTCTAAATAGCTGGCAACATAAGTGAGTACACCCCACAGTGAACATGTCCAAATTGTGCCCAAATGCATCGTTGTCCCTCCCTGGTGTCATGTGTCAAGGTCCCAGGTGTAAATGGGGAGCAGGGCTGTTAAATTTGGTGTATTGGGTACAATTCTCTCATACTGGCCACTGGATATTCAACATGGCACCTCATGGCAAAGAACTCTCTGAGGATGTGAGAAATAGAATTGTTGCTCTCCACAAAGATGGCCTGGGCTATAAGAAGATTGCTAACACCCTGAAACTGAGCTACAGCATGGTGGCCAAGGTCATACAGCGGTTTTCCAGGACAGGTTCCACTCGGAACAGGCTTCGCCAGGGTCGACCAAAGAAGTTGAGTCCACGTGTTCGGCGTCATATCCAGAGGTTGACTTTAAAAAATAGACACATGAGTGCTGCCAGCATTGCTGCAGAGGTTGAAGACGTGGGAGGTCAGCCTGTCAGTGCTCAGACCATACGCCGCTCACTGCATCAACTCGGTCTGCATGGTCGTCATCCCAGAAGGAAGCTGACGCACAAGAAAGCCCGCAAACAGTTTGCTGAAGACAAGCAGTCCAAGAACATGGATTACTGGAATGCCCTGTGGTCTGACGAGACCAAGATAAACTTGTTTGGCTCAGATGGTGTCCAGCATGTGTGGCGGCGCCCTGGTGAGAAGTACCAAGACAACTGTATCTTGCCTACAGTCAAGCATGGTGGTGGTAGCATCATGGTCTTGGGCTGCATGAGTGTTGCCGGCACTGGGGAGCTGCAGTTCATTGAGGGAAACATGAATTCCAACATGTACTGTGACATTCTGAAACAGAGCATGATCCCCTCCCTTCGAAAACTGGGCCGCATGGCAGTTTTCCAACAGGATAACGACCCCAAACACAACCTCCAAGATGACAACTGCCTTGCTGAGGAAGCTGAAGGTAAAGGTGATGGACTAAACCCAATTGAGCACCTGTGGCACATCCTCAAGTGGAAGGTGGAGGAGTTCAAGGTGTCTAACATCCACCAGCTCCGTGATGTCATCATGGAGGAGTGGAAGAGGATTCCAGTAGCAACCTGTGCAGCTCTGGTGAATTCCATGCCCAGGAGGGTTAAGGCAGTGCTGGATAATAATGGTGGTCACACAAAATATTGACACTTTGGGCACAATGTTCACTGTGGGGTGTACTCACTTATGTTGCCAGCTATTTAGACATTAATGGCTGTGTGTTAAGTTATTTTCAGAAGACAGTAAATCTACACTGCTATACAAGCTGTACACTGACTACTCTAAGTTATATCCAAGTTTCATGTCTATAGTGTTGTCCCATGAAAAGATATAATAAAATATTTGCAGAAATGTGAGGGGTGTACTCACTTTTGTGATACACTGTATATACACACACACACACAAATTATTATATACGTAAAATTCACTACAATTACTCCTTTTTTTTTCTTCTTTTGGTAACTAAATGTTACTGAGTTTGTTTAGGATTTTTTTCTGCAGTGGGAATAGTGAATCAGGGAATCTCTTTCAGCAGTCTGAGCAGTTAGCAACACTTGAAATAGTTCTCTCCATCTTTCCATGTTCCACCCGAATCATCTGAGATAATTCATAATTCACTACTACCCGGTCGTCGTTTCAGGCTATGTAGAGGTCTCTCAGCTTGTTTGGGTAAAGCATCCATCACCTGTCTGTGAACAGAATTCAGAATAGAAGACAAAGTTACAGTAACCAAGCATTACATTTTCTTTCTTTCTTTTTTTGCTTGTGTCCAATTGTTCAGAATTATTTGATCCTATGCCTGTGTAAGGGGTTATCCAAATAGAATTTCAAAAGGCCTTAAGTTATGTTTTGGTGTTTATCTCATCCTCATCTGCATTAGAATTATTGGAAGGGCCTTTGTCCTCTGCTTGTTACACTGTAAGGACTTTATATCTAATCAAACATTTTTAGAACAACATACATAAATTATAGTAAATAGTTTTTTTGCTCTACTATAAAATGAGTACATTGTACTCATTTGAGTACACACTTAAATGTGCTAAAAGATTTAAGTTTACTAAACAAAAAAATACTTTTCTATCAGAATAACTTAAAAAAGTTAAGTTAAGGTAATTAAACAGAAAAACGCCCCCATTTACATGCAAGTCCGCCTTTTTCAGCTTGCTGTTGGTGAAGCAGGCAAAAATGATTTTCTTGTGTTCGGGTAGCCATTTGTTTTAACTTTTGTAACCTGTTGTTGCAAATTACTTTTTACTTTTCATTTAAGGCTACACATGGGTCAATTTGGTATAGTACAGTAAAGGAATTTAGGAAAGCATGTTTGCCCTCTGTATGTACAGTATTTCTCCTGTTGGAAAACACAAAATGTAATGTTAGGTGTGATATGGATCTGTAAACAAATAGTATAGTTAGTAAACAGTGGAAGGTGTGCAGCTGCTTTGTCAGCAGTGTCAACTCTGGCATTTTCCTGTGAAATTGGGACAAAAACATTAACATTTACAAACAGTCATTTGTTTGGACGATAGAACCGCATCCACAACAAGGTAATGGTGGGCAATTTTTAAAACTAGTCAAAAACCTCTCTCATCAAATACAATTGTGTTCAATTCCATATATGAAACTTTAGTTCATATACATGTAAGCAGTTTTGCTTTCGCTAGTCTATAAGCTGTCATTAAAGCATGTAGTTCAGCAGCTTGAGCCAATAAATTGAATAGCAGGGACAAATGATATAAAATATCAGGTGTTAAAATTTCAGCTAAGCCCACTTGTTGCAGCTTCTGTGGAAGCAAATCTATCCACAAACAACTCCAATTCAGTATTCTAATCAGGCCTAGAAAAAAAAAAAGATTACAATAATACAATCATAAGGTTCACTATATCCTGCAGTTAGTGAAAAGAGTGGTGGGATTAAACACATTAAGGGATTTGATAAAAATATTCATTTTAAAAGTACACTGTAGTACTGTATTTATTCCATCACTGTTAATCTGATAAGTGAGATGTTTTCCTTTCAGTTACAGTGGGGCCAAAATGTATTTAGTCAGCCACTGATTGTGCAAGTTCTCCTACTTAGAAAGATGAGAGAGGTCTGTAATTTTCATCATAGGTACACTTCAACTATGAGAGACAAAATGAGAAAAAAAAATCCAGTAGATCACATCGTAGGATTTTTAAAGAATTTATTTGTAAATTATGGTGGAAAATAAGTATTTGGTCAATAACAAAAGTTCAACTCAATACTTTGTAACATAACCTTTGTTGGCAATGACAGAGGTCAAACGTTTCCAGTAAGTCTTCACCAGGTTTGCACACACTGTAGCTGGTATTTTGGCCCATTACTCCATGCAGATCTCCTCTAGAGCAGTGATGTTTTGGGGCTGTCGCTGGGCAACATGGACTTTCAACTCCCTCCACAAATTTTCTATGGGGTTGAGGTCTGGAGACTGGCTAGGCCACTCCAGGACCTTGAAATGCTTTTTACGGAGCCACTCCTTCGTTGCCCGAGCGGTGTGTTTGGGATCATTGTCATGCTGGAAGACCCAGCCACGTTCCATCTTCAATGCTGTCACTGATGGAAGAAGGTTTTGGCTTAAAATCTCATGATACATGGCCCCGTTCATTCTTCCCTTAACACGGATCAGTTGTCCTGTCCCCTTTGCAGAAAAACAGCCCCAAAGCATGATGTTTCCACTCCCATGCTTCACAGTAGGTATGGTGTTCTTGGGATGCAACTCAGCATTCTTCTTCCTTCAAACACGACGAGTTGAGTTTTTACCAAAAAGTTCCATTTTGGTTTCATCTGACCACATGATATTCTCCCAATCCTTTTCTGGATCATCCATATGCTCTCTGGCAAACTTCAGACGGGCCTGGACATGTACTGGCTTAAGCAGGGGGACACGCCTGGCACTGCAGGCACTGGCACTGATTTGAGTCCCTCTCGGCGTAGTGTGTTACTGATGGTAGCCTTTGTTACTTTGGTCCCAGCTCTCTGCAGGTCATTCATCAGGTCCCTCCGTGTAGTTCTGGGATTTTTGCTCACCGTTCTCATGATCATTTTGACCCCACAGGATGAGATCTTGACCCCAAGGGAGATTATCAATGGTCTTGTATGTTTTCCATTTTCTTACAATTGCTCCTACAGTTGATTTATTCACACCAACCTGCTTGCCTATTGTAGATTCACTCTTCCCAGCCTGGTGCAGGTCTACAATTTTCTTCCTGGTGTCCTTCGACAGCTCTTTTGTCTTGGCCATGGTTGAGTTTGGAGTCTGACTGTTTGAGGCTGTGGACAGGTGTCTTTTATACAGATAACGAGGTCAAACAAGTGCCATTAATACAGGTAACGAGTGGAGGACAGAAGAGCTTCTTAAAGAAGAAGTTACAGGTCTGTGAGAGCCAGAAATCTTGCTTGTTTGTGGGTGACCAAATACTTACTTTCTACCATAATTTACAAATAAATTCTTTAAAAATCCTACAATGTGATTTCCTGGATTTTTTTTCCCCATTTTGTCTCTCATAGTTGAAGTGTACCTATGATAAAAATTACAGACCTCTCTCATCTTTCTAAGTAGGAGAACTAAATACTTTTTGGCCCCACTGTATACTGGTGCAGAATGAAGTAGGCCAACGTAGTTAGGGTTAGATGCAGGTTGGTGTAAACATAGTTAGGGTTAGATGCTGGTTGGGGTAAACATAGTTAGGGTTAGATGCTGGTTGGGGTAAACATAGTTAGGGTTAGATGCTGGTTGGGGTAAACATGGTTAGGGTTAGATACTGGTTGGGGTAAACATAGTTACGGTTAGATGCTGGTTGGGGTAAACATGGTTAGGGTTAGATGCTGGTTGGGGTAAACATAGTTAGGGTTAGACGCAAGTTAGGGTAAACATGGTTAGGGTTAGATACTGGTTGAGGTAAACATAGTTACAGTTAGATGCTGGTTGGGGTAAACATGGTTAGGGTTAGAAGCAGGTTGGGGTAAACATAGTCAGGGTTAGAAGCAGGTTGGGGTAAACATAGTTAGGGTTAGAAGCAGGTTGGGGTAAACATGTGTAGCGGAAACGTGATTGAAAGACTTATTACTGGATTAAAACTGGACATTGTCTTCAATTTCTCTGCATATTGAGATCTCCAGTGACGGTTTATCTCCAGAGACTGTTTGTGACGTTCCCCCTGGGAATGTCTCCGAGTTTACAACCCCAGAGGGAACCATAAAAGGCCTTTGTGACCTGGACCGTTACTCCCCAGGGGATCTTTTATGACTGATCAGAGCTCTATAATTGCCAAGGTAATCTGTGGCCTTAAGCAGACCGGGGCATTAAGGTCAGCTCTCGGGTGCCGGCAAGTCTGGCCAAATGCCACCATTAAACCCTGATTGTTTACACTTAAAGGATGCTAAAGACATAAAGCCACTTTTACGAGTCCAGAGGCCCGAGACAATGTGTGTCCACACACACACACACACACCCACACACACTGTAATTCAGAGACTGGAACAATATGGAAAATGAACTAAAATAAGTTCATTCTAACCAAAGGACCTTCTTACAATTACTTTGACAAATTTGTATGTGTTATGATACAAGTGACGTGTGGCTTCGTTTGTTCTATTTACTCTTCATGGACCTCATACCAGTGTTAAAGATGTGAAGACCCATACTGTATGCTTTGATTCAATGTGTGTGATTTTTGTGTATGTGGTACTGGCATAATCCATGAATGACTTAAGATTTTCTTGTATAATTTTAGGTACTATTAAGAGTTGAGTTAGAAAACTTCCACAAAGATCTAACTTTTACAAACTTAATTTGTAAACTTAATCAACTCATGTATTGTTGTATCTTAGCGCCACCTGCTGGTTGTCAGTAGTTAAAAGTACATGGTGGGAGGAGCCCTGTCGCCACATGACCTCAAAGAGAAATGTAAACTTATTGGCTCTGCCTTAGGTAACTCCGCCCTTTTTTGAGAGGTTTAAAAACCCAAGGCGGGCCTTTGTTAAAAGAAAAGAAAAGAAGGAAGAAGGAAGAGAGAAAGTTTTCCAAGAACAAGGAGAAGATGGAGTAATTGGAGAAAGAGGTCAACCAGGCCTCAGAGAAAACTGCATGGTAGCATGCCTGCTAATCATTAGCATTCGCAAGTTTGGGTTAAACAAAGTTTCGCGCTTGGACAAAGTCCTTATTTGACCGCGTGTAGGAATCCAACCTTTTTGAGCGAATAACACAACTCGTGGTGACCGGAAGAGCCGTACCTGTGGAGAGACTCAGCAAGGAGCATCATTTGGCCCCAACGGACACCTTCTGTACGCGTGTGTGTGTTCGAGATTCGTCGGTGGAGAGACGTTAGGACCGCAAGTGTTCTACGGATCCAAGGCCGAAATAGAATCAACCAAGACGACCGGCGGCGAGGTGATCTAAACTGGGGTATTCGCTTCTTCCTCCTACGGTTTATGGCTCCAGGTGACACGGTTTATGTGCTCTTGTTAAAAAAGTTGGGTTTCACTACAAATGTTTTGCTCGTTACACTATTTTCGTATACTCTTTAATTAGATCTTAGAAGGGTTTCCTTCCATCATCCCATCGTAAATCTCAAACTAATTTTATATAGTAGTCCATCTAACAATGTATGCATGAATCTTTAGGTATTTAGGTAGTAAGCATTGTATTCTTAGTTTTATTGTTCTTTTAATAAACATTATCATTTTATGCAACTTGGCACAGTGTTTTTAATTGCTTTGAGGCGAGGAATAGTCCATTTGAAAGAACTTACAATCAGAGGAAAGAGACTTGTTTATGTATGATATATTAAAACTTAGGTTCCCAGCGGTCAACCTTTAAATCCAAAATCGCTGGTGGTGCTCCGTTATAACGGCTATTAATTATATAATCTATTAATTATATAATTAATTAATCGATCATTATTTTAATCCAATTAATACTACACATGGTTAGGGTTAGATGCTGGTTGGGGTAAACAGTTACGGTTAGATGCTGGTTGGGGTAAACATGGTTAGGGTTAGAAGCAGGTTGGGGTAAACATAGTTAGGGTTAGAAGCAGGTTGGGATAAACATAGTTAGGGTTAGAAGCAGGTTGGGGTAAACATAGTTAGGGTTAGATGCTGGTTTGGGTCATATTGGCCTATTTTCATTTATTTATGACTTCACTTGTTAGCTCTTGTCTTGGCTGAAACACATGAATTGAACAATAAGAAAAGGTGTCGTGTTTAGTGTAGATGTTAATTATTATTCTATTTGTTTTATTTTAAATTGTTTGGTGTTCAATCTTATTTTTCCATTCTTTTATTCAGCTACATGACAGTTATGCACAGTTATGGACTCTACCTAGACCTGTTTGGTAGCTGTTAAGGTTCATTTTAATAATCGTTTTGTATTACATTATATAATAAGTACGTGTGCATGGGAACTTGCGTGCCGCATTTGTAATGCAAACCTGTTATACAAATAATAAACTCCTGGGGTGACAGTGGCGGACCCAGAAACAAGCAGCAGGGGGCGCAAGTTCACCTCACTCAATGCGGCAGAGAGATTCGGCAGGAAAGCCTTTATGTTTGGACATGTTTTAACAGAGTGAAAGAAATAACAGTGAACGCTGCGGGGGGGGTCTCAACACAACTGATCCTTCATCCCTCTTACTCCCTGCTTTATAGAACACCTTACTGTGACGTCACAAAGCTGCTGTTTAAATGTGAGCTCCTGAGTTTTAACTGTAATGCAGATTAAATGCTTCAACCTTAGCACTACAAGAGTTTTCTGGTTCAATTCTCATTGTTTACCTTTATTTATGTGACCTTTTAGGGTCAGACAAATATAATAAATTCATTTTGGAGAATTGTTATTAAAAAGTAATATAATATGAGATAATATAAGATCTTGTGACCATGTTGGGACCATCTTGTGGCATTTTTGGAGAATTGTAAAAAATAAAGTAATATGAAATTGTTACGTGCCTGAGGGAAGTGTGTGTTCTTTTCTGTTTTCTTGTATTCGTCCTCTCTTTCTGTCTGTCTGTCCTTATTGAGTACAAGTGGCTGCTGATTGGTAGATGTTGTGACTGTTTAAAAAAAAAATCGTATTACTTTTTTATTAACAATTCTACAGGTGAAGGATCAGTTGTGTTGAGACCCCCCGCAGTGTTCACTGTGTTTTCTTTCACTCTGATAAAACAGTTATTATTTCCAAACATGAAGGCTTTCTTGTCGAATCTCTCTGCCGGATTGAGTGAGGTGAATTTGCGCCCCCCTGTTTTTCGTGGCTGGGGCCGCCACTGCCACCGCAGGAGTTTATTATTTGTATAACAGGTTTGCATTACAAATGAGGCACGGAAGTTCCCATGCACACGTACTTATTATATAATGTAATACAAAACGCTTATTAAAATGAACCTTAACAGCTACCAAGCAGGTCTGGGTGAAGTCCAGGGTGCATAACTGTCATGTAGCTGAATAAAAAAATGGAAAAATAATATTGATAACAATTTAAAATAAAACAAATAGAATGATAATAATAATAATACAAATAATAAACTTCTACATTAACTGTCATGTAGCTGAAAGAACAAATGTAAGAAAAAAGTAAACATAACAATTTAGAATAATAATGATAATAATAAGAAGAATATTTTAATACACTAACATTCATTTCAGTCATTCCTACATATTTGTGCTGTAAGATCTACAGAACATCCCCGTGTCAGCTTTAAGTTCACATATACTGACACATTTCTAAAACAACACATGGCTCCAACATTCACATTCTACTGATGTTTCAAAACTCTTACAAAACAGATTCAAGTCTATTTTAGTTATTTATCTGATACATCTCTTTTATAAAGATGCACTTTTTAATGTTTAACTTTTTAACACAGTTAAAATAAAATGTCTTATTTCACTTATTTGGATTTTATTGATACACAGCTAAGATCACTTTCACTTTAATCAAGATGTGTCTGACTTTGAAATATGTTTATGAAACGTTATGCTTCAGCAGAATATGACTTATAACGTCCCATTTCTCACAATACAGTGAAATATACAAACACATGTTTAACACAGATGTCACTTATAAAGACTTTATAAGTCAGTATTGTTCAGCACAGAAGAATCTGAAAACTTATTTACTCAATTTTTATGTATGTATTTGTTTAATGTATTTATTGTTTATGTAGTTAATCACTCATTCATGACTAACACCCGATTTAACAAAACATTAATGGCTCTAGCAGTCCAGGTGAGACATATCCACCCATTTTACTTAAATTTCTCTCTCTCTCTCTCTCTCTCTCTCTCTCTCTCTCTCTCTCTCTCTCTCTCTCTCTCTCTCTCTCTCTCTCTCTGTCTGTCTCTCTCTCTCTCTCTCTCTCTCTCTCTCTCTCTCTCTCTCTCTCTCTCTCGCTCTCTCCTCTCTCTCTCTCTCTCCCTCTCTCTCACACACACACACACACACCTGCAAAAGCTAGCAACAAACACAAGCGTTGTCCATTTATATATTACACATTCCTAAACACAATTTTACCCTCATGTTTTATTCACGCTACACCTCCTCCTACACCGCTGCAGGTGTTTTAGATGTATTTTTTTTTATCCTAACGTGTCTCTAATGCTACTTTCACAAGCACTGAAAGGTTTCTAAAGCTATTTGTTTGGTTTATTTCAATTTCACTACAATTTGACTGATTTGACCTAATATGAATTTTTTATCATACACTGCTCTATTCTCCCACTCTCATATCCTAGTATGTGTTATTTTTTGGGCTACATTGTCATGTCTCTAATGGCTCTTTGTCCCACCTAATTGTACAGTATTAAAAAATGCGACAAATATGGCGATTATAGTACATTGTAATAGGGTTTAGGGTTGCATGGAAGCCCTGTTGAATTTCTTTTTTTAACATGTTTAAAACTGCAAAATTATTAAAATTAAACTTTAGTTACAGAAAATATGTGTAATACATCAAATCGATTGTGGACTAATTTACTGAGGCAAAACTACAGTGGCTAAGAATTACAAAAACAAAAACAAATTTACAAGAGCTGAAACACTTTTACCAATGGCGAAACAAATTTACAAATGGCCGATCTGATGGAAAGGGTAGGTACAATACACAGGAAGTGCTTGTTGCTTACCTGCTGCCAGTCAAACTGTTTTGCAAGGATGAAGTGAACAGAGTTTGTGATGGTAACACTAAACAATAGTGATGTGCAGATGAAGCCTCATTAAAGCTTTTGAAGCTTTTCCTGATTGTGCTGAAAATACCTGAGTGGGGGAGGAGGGGGTGGTTAGTGTTGCACCTATAAAAAATATAACGTGTCTTACACCGTCATGAGAACATTATCAAAATGTTTTATTTAGGGTGTTTAACATATATTATTTTAATTCTTTATAATAATAAGTCAGAACCATATTTTAGACAAAACAAGGCACTCTGCCCACTGCGCTACTCATACAGCGGTGTATTAAACAGGTTGTTATGCTGATAAACCTGCGCGCACACACCGTTACTAAGAACAGAATCCTTCTGTTAATACATATCGCTTTGTCTCCCATTGATAAAAATACGGAACGAAGCTTGTCCTGTATCATTTCAATACTGAACGCGTCGTTTTGTCTCCAAATAAAGAATGATTCTGTATTTTACGGGGAGGTTGGTAACCCTAGTTTGACTGCAGGGGCAGAATCGCCCCAGAATGCTCTCATAGACTCATGTTAAAGCTCTTTTTTTCGTATTACAGGAGCTATAATGCATTTTGAATGATCTCCGGAGGGGCTCGCACATACGTGCCTGCGTCACACGTAATCGTTCCTTATTTGGAAACTAAAGATGATGTTCCGCATTTTTATCAATGGGAGAGAAACGCTGCAGATTAGACTGAGACGGGGTGATATGTATGAAACAGAAGAAAACAGCTGCTTCTGCGGGAATTAAAAGGGGTTCGGTTATTATTGTAAGTAGTGTTCACTTTTAGTCTTAGTAACGCCGTGTGCAGGGCGAAAGTAAAGTAACAGGGTCAGTACTTTTCTCACTGCCCCCCTAAGCAACGCAGTCCAGAACAGGGCTGCATGTCTGTGTGATGGATCATGTAAAAACGTTGTTTACACTATTGAGAAAAAATGTTACATGATGTTCTTTATGCATGTTGTTTTACCTAAAATATGGTTTTGATTTATTATTATAAAGAATGAAAATAATAAATGTTAAACAGCCTAAATAAAACTGTGTATGACCCGTTATATTTTGGGTTGCACAGTTCTGAAAGTTGGCAACTCTAGTTGGAGCAGCTAGCACCTAAAATGTTACATGATGTTCTTTATGCATGTTGTTTTACCTAAAATATGGTTTTGATTTATTATTATAAAGAATGAAAATAATAAATGTTAAACAGCCTAAATAAAACTGTGTATGACCCGTTATATTTTGGGTTGCACAGTTCTGAAAGTTGGCAACTCTAGTTGGAGCAGCTAGCACCTAAAATAAAATGCTGATGAAGACTGAATTAAATTGTTAGTGTGAAGGCTTTACTTAATTTTATGATTAATAGTAAAGCTGGTCTCTCTCCATGTTCAAAGTTATTTGTGAGGGCAAACTGACAGATGACTTAAGATGTTAATTATTTAAGCATTAATTTACCCCTTCAACAGGTCACCTTGGCCATCATCGCAACAATTGCCCCCCCTGAGAGATTTGGCAGGAGCCGCCACTGTTTGACTGTCTCTTATATAGTCAGTGAAATAAAAGCACCAAAGCTTTGAATCAGTCCCGCACATTCCTGCTGGTTTAATACAAGCTCCGATACACTGAGTCCAGTGTTACAAAAGTGAAACAAGCTTCAAAGCCTCGGTATCAAATGTTCTGTCCCTAATAAACAATGTTCTGTCTATTTTGTGTTAATTATTTCAGCCAGTTGGCCACTTTTGTTTTTCTTGTGTGAATTCCTTAGATGTTTAGAGAAGCGGACGGTAGATAGAGATGCACAGGCCATGTCTAAACGTCTGCACAAACAATCTTCCTACAAGAAAAACAAAAGCAGGTCAACTGGATAAAATTATTTCCACAAAATAGACAAAACATTGTTTAGCGTTACCATCACAAACTCCGTTCACTTTACCCCCCGAGAAACAATTTGATTGCCAGCAGGTAACTTCCTGTGTATTGTACTTACCATTTCCGTCAGATCGGCCGTTTGTAAATTTGTCTTGGCATTGGTAAAAGTGTTTCAGCTCTTGTAAATTTGTTTTCTAAAATGTTAATTTGTTTTGCACTTCTCGGCCACCGTACTAAACTAATCAATATACAATGTTTTTCCTGCCTCTCTCTCTACTGTTACCAGGAGAAAACGTCATGAAAAAAAAAAAAAAAAAAAACAGGGCTTTACCCCCTACTCTGCTTTTAGGTTTGATTTAAATAATAATTAAAAAATTACATAACTAAGTTAAACTTTTAACTACCAGAGAAGATACACAACACAACAAAAAAACTTTGGTGGTTTGTCTGGTTGGTGGCGCAGGAGGGGAAGAGATGACTCCCGCTCAGCCAAAAGTACATGCTCGGAGTTTCTCAGGAATGGAGTTCCCGAGTTTGGGACCAGATATACTAAAAGCCCTGTCACATAGAACAAAGCCTGAAAGGGCGGACAACAAGTACGTTTTCATCTGATGACCGAAGTGAACGAGTAGGTTAGTATGGATGAAGTAAATCAGTGAGATATGTAAGTGCTTGGCCATGCAAGGCTTTAAAAACCAACAAAAGAACCTTATATTGAATGTGGTATTGGATGGGTAGCCAGTGGAGCCGTTTAAGTGAAGGAGTTATGTGATCACGTGATCTTGTATGTGTTAGGACCCTCGCGGCTGAATTTTGTACATGCTGTAGCCTCTTCAGCCCGGAGACAAGGAGCCCATAAAGAACAGCATTACAATAGTCCATTACAAGAGTTTCAGTTGAAGAGAATGAAAGAAAGGAGCACAGTCTAGAGATGTTCTTAAGGTGAAAATCAGCAGTTTTAGCAACATTTTTTATGAAATTCAAAAGAAAGAGTGGAGTCTAGAAAGACACCAAGATTGCGGACCTGAGACAGGGAAGAATTGGTCAAATCTGGGAATTTTAACATATCATATTACTTTTTACAATTCTCCAAAAGTGCCACCAGAGAGCGGCAACACAAGAATTATTTTTTAACATAGGTTACAAGATCTCGTTTTACTATAACGTTACGACCCTTTTTGATGGTAAAGGGGTATTGATGGGGTCAGTATCTAAAAAAAATAACCTTTTGTGAAGTACCAGAGTAGCAGAAAGTGAACAGACCCAGACACAAACTCTGGATTGTACTGACTTTTTACTGGAAAAAATCAGAAAAACAATCCACAAAACAGATATTTATGGTATAATATTTATATATATATATCTAAATTTTAGGAACACCTGAATTTAAAGGTATCCAGTACAAAACCATCACTGACTGTAGACTCAAACTGCTAAAACACATGATTACATTCACACCTGTGTGTGTTTTATCTACATTTAAACCCTCATTTGTTTAAATACCAAGTCATGCAGGTGAAAAACGAGGTGAAAGCATCAGTATGTGTTGTGTGTTGGACGGATTAAAGCTCTGAGTACAGCCTGAGTTTACAGTTGAATAGAAGAGTAAAACAGGTCTTACCTGCAGCAGCTTCACACTTTCCTCGTGCTCCAGTCTGTTCCTCTCTCGGGACTCCAGCTCGTGCCGCTCCACACAGCGCTGATGATGCTCGCGCAGCCTCTGAAACCTCCGTGTCTCGCGCGCACCGAGCATGATTATAATGATGTGTTCAAGGTGCACAGAGAAAGTGCAGAACTGCACACGTGCGTTTATGATGGCGGGGTGTTTTATCAAATGTTTCAGTGCCAATTTACTTCTCATGAAGTTAATCACTCTCCCATAAAATCATTACCCAAACACAGCTTCAGAGACATTTTATTAAACGCTTTAATGTGTTGTAGAAATCCGTACATTAAAGAAAATACAACATTCTTTTTAATAATATCAATTATCAGGTCAGGGGATGGCTTAATTAACTCAGAAGGAGCTCAAATTGTTGTATGACTTCAAAATAATTACTAAAACAAAAGAGGGCTGAGAAGTTCTTCATTTCAGAATAAAATATATTCATACAGATCAAGTTAATAAACAATTTCAGTGTGTCTTGAACAAAGCATTAGTAGTTTACAGGTGCTTAATTGCTCTCGCTCTATCCCCTCCCCCACCCTGACTCTGGACCTGTTATGACATGAACCAGTGTGACATGAACGCAGTATGAAATGTCCCACCACAACACTACAACTATATTTAATGCTATTTATTTTTACTGATGCTTTTACATCAGATACAGTAGATAACAACATATTGTGCTAAATAATTTAGCATGAACTACATAGAACAAATGGATACTTCTGATCAAATTCCATGTTTTACTGATTTTGTAAAAGTAAGTAAAATAAAAAGTTTACACATTCTCTACAGGAAACAAAGTGCTGCACATTTTAATGCATGATTACTTTTTACTTGCTGAATGTAAGTACTAGGGGGGAAAAAACAATGTGCCTGGTATAAAAGTAATAATGCATTAAAAAGCTAACGTTTTTTTTCTTTTAGTTACATACAGAAAAAATATTGTTCAAATTTCTATCCCATAGAAGAGAAATTGAGACGTTTAAACCAATAACAAAACATGGAATTCACCTAGCTGTGCCCAAACCACTGCGTATTATGTATTTATATAACATGTAGGACATCTTTATAGTGTGATTTGAATATTTGTGCTCTGTCATTCAATTTGAAAAGAGAAAACCTGATCCTGAAGTTTACTTGGAAAGCTTATGTTCTTGCCCCTCCCCCACACCCAGTCCTGCATAAATGTAAAAAAATTGCGTAAATGTAAGTCGCTCTGGATAAGAGCGTCTGCCAAATGCCATAAATATGGAATCAAAAAAGGGTCATAAAGATTTTGAGTTTGTAAAACAAAAGTCACAAATGTACTGAAACTTGTAAATGCATTTAAACAACTGCATGCACGAAAAATCCAAATCCACAAATGAACTGGAATGTGCAAACATGAAACAGAAATTAATATTAATAATAATTCAAATGTACAAATGTAAAAAAAATATTTTAAATATATATAAATATATTTTTTTTAATTTGTAAAAAATATTAGCGTTTGTAAATCCGATCTTGTGAATGTGTGGAGTTAAAATCCTCTCATTCACCTTCTCTGCTGCAGTTGCGAAACTCTTGCTGCAGTTGCGAATTTTGACCCTGTTTTGACGCCTAATTGATGGACCAATAGGAAAGCTTTAAGCTGGACCAATCAGATTGCGAGGTTTGTTTAACTAATCAGAACACTGATTTGTTGCTGTCACTCAATTTCGGCACGCTGTTGGAACACGCCTCCCAATCTCAGTCATGGCGCTTCCAGCCAGAGGTACAATGACGAGGCTGAAGTTAGTTACTTATTCGCGGCTTCCGATTCGTTTGGTTACTTATTCGCAGCTTCATATTTAGCGGCTGAAGTTGGTTCCTTATTCACAAAGGGAGCGTTCGCCATGGATATTTGCTGCACACTTTATATTTTACCGACATAAATCAACTGAATGAAGACGTGAACATAATTTTTTTTGCCTGATTCTCATCGTGATGTTGTCAATGTAAAAATGTGATTCAAATATAATTAAAATATTTACTTTGTAAAATATTTTTTCAATTCATTCTTTCAGGCTGCATTTTCACTGTAAGGAAAACCTATTTTTATTCAGAAGCATACTGGACTGGTGGCATAATTCAAGTTGGGCCAGACAAATAACAAATCCATCATACAGAACTGGTCCCTCTTTGTAAGAAAAAGTTGATTTTAGACTGGCCCAAGTTCATTTTATACCTAAAATCTAACTGCCAACATGGCACACTCAGCAATGGTGCACATGAAAATTGATTCAAAGGGGCAATTTCAGAAGCATACTGGTGGCATAATTCAAGTTGGGCCAGACAAATAACAAATCCATCATACAGAACTGGTCCCTCTCTGTAAGAAAAAGTTGATTTTAGCCTGGCCCAAGTTCATTTTATACCCAAAATCTATAGCCAACATGGCACACTCAGCAATGGTGCACATGAAAATTCATTCAAAGCAATTTTTAAATTTTATTACTTGAGAGAACATGGCAATCATATTAAGAAGTTGCAATCTTTGCCACTGTCTCCTGGGGGCCCTTCACTATACAGCCTACTTGTTCATGTGACGAACGCAAGTCGCATATGCGTTAAACAGCTTTTATTGAGCAGAACCACGAACAAACACGGACTAGTGAACACTGACTAGCAGTAATTTAAAAATAGGCACAAATGTAGACCACAACAATAACCAGTACAAACAAACACAAACGGAAACCACCACAGTAAGTAGCAAAAGAAAAAACAGGATAGAGGAGTAGGCCTATTTGGACACACAGGTAAAGTGAAGAGCGCTAACAACGGGGCGTGGCAACGAGGGCAACAGAGTGTAAACACACAGCACACGGTGACATACTGGCAGAAGAAAGCAAAAATATAAAGTCTTGTGTACTTTTAGACATTTCAAACAGTGTTGCCAGTAAGTTACTGTAGTTCAAATTTACAGTACCATAACTGTATTTTACTTTTTCAGTAACTTGATCTTACTGTAATTGCATTTTACAGTAACATCTTAGGTTAACTGTACAGTACTGTAATTATTTGTTGAATTCTTATTATTTAATCCACACAGACACAATTGTTGCAAGATATCAAATTGTTAATTTAAAGCAAATGCTTAAAGCACTTCAACAAAAACGCGCAAAAATACAGAATTTCCTTAAAAATATTCTTACTTTAATCCATGCAACTTTCAAAATGCATTTAAAACACATTTAAAATAACACAATGTACATTACCTAACATGTACAAAATTCATGTTAATGCATACATTTCAGATAATGTCAGCACAAATTTGTATTTTAAACAGTACTGTAGAATTTATAGAACAGAATATACTGATTGTTCATTGTTGTATAAAAATTTGTAAACAGGTATGTGTCACAACATCTACTGCATGTTGTTTGATTTGGACATTGTTCAGACACTATATTTTTTTAGTAAGTAAAATTACTAGAATAGTATTACTATTAAATGATTGTACTGATTTTCAGTGAATGAAACTTGTTTATGTTTTATGTATTATGTATAGTGATGTTCTTATATGTTAATTTGAAGCATGTCTATGGTTTAAATTTAAGTCTATTAAGTCTCTTACATTAGTTCAGAACTGTTCAAGTCAGGTCACAAAGGTCACAGGTTGTCATGACAACTATGGTTGGTAACACCCCTTTGAGTGAGATGAAGGAGAACTTGGGCCAGTCTAAAATCAACTTTTTCTTACAAAGAGGGACCAGTTCTGTATGATGGATTTGTTATTTGTCTGGCCCAACTTAAATTATGCCACCAGTATGCTTCTGAAATTGCCCCTTTGAATCAATTTTCATGTGCACCATTGCTGAGTGTGCCATGTTGGCAGTTAGATTTTAGGTATAAAATGAACTTGGGCCAGTCTAAAATCAACTTTTTCTTACAAAGAGGGACCAGTTCTGTATGATGGATTTGTTATTTGTCTGGCCCAACTTGAATTATGCCACCAGTCCAGTATGCTTCTGAATCACATTTTTACATTGACAACATCACGATGAGAATCAGGCAAAAAAAATTATGTTCACGTCTTCATTCAGTTGATTTATGTCGGTAAAATATAAAGTGTGCAGCAAATATCCATGGCGAACGCTCCCTTGTGAATAAGGAACCAACTTCAGCCGCTAAATATGAAGCTGCGAATAAGTAACCAAACAAATCGGAAGCCGCGAATAAGTAACTAACTTCAGCCTCGTCATTGTACCTCTGGCTGGAAGCGCCATGACTGAGATTGGGAGGCGTGTTCCAACAGCGTGCCGAAATTGAGTGACAGCAACAAATCAGTGTTCTGATTAGTTAAACAAACCTCGCAATCTGATTGGTCCAGCTTAAAGCTTTCCTATTGGTCCATCAATTAGGCGTCAAAACAGGGTCAAAATTCGCAACTGCAGCAAGAGTTTCGCAACTGCAGCAGAGAAGGTGAATGAGAGGATTTTAACTCCACACATTCACAAGATCGGATATACAAATGCTAATATTTTTTACAAATTAAAAAATATATATTCATATATATTTAAAATATTTTTTTCACATTTGTACATTTGAATTATTATTA
The DNA here is from genome assembly GCF_030014385.1 of Trichomycterus rosablanca. Taxonomy (NCBI): domain Eukaryota; kingdom Metazoa; phylum Chordata; class Actinopteri; order Siluriformes; family Trichomycteridae; genus Trichomycterus; species Trichomycterus rosablanca. The sequence continues at coordinate 18,597,280 of NC_086002.1, read as the reverse complement.
ATATTAATTTCTGTTTCATGTTTGCACATTCCAGTTCATTTGTGGATTTGGATTTTTCGTGCATGTAGTTGTTTAAATGCATTTACAAGTTTCAGTACATTTGTGACTTTTGTTTTACAAACTCAAAATCTTTATGACCCTTTTTTGATTCCATACATTTGTAGTCAATAAAATGTTACACAACTGTACATATTTGACCATTTAATTTTTTACATTTTAGGGGAAGCTGAGCTTCCCTTGCAGTCTTAGAGAAATCGCCACTGGTATATACTGTACACTACATACAGCAACAATACATACTGTATACTGAATAGTGCACTAGTGTATTCTGTATACTGAATAGTGCACCAGTATATACCATACACTACATACAGCAACAATACATACTATATACTGAATAGTGCACCAGTATATACTGTATACTACATACAGCAACAATACATACTGTATACTGAATAGTGCACCAGTATATACCATACACTACATACAGCAACAATACATACTATATACTGAATAGTGCACCAGTATATACTGTATACTACATACAGCAACAATACATACTGTATACTGAATAGTGCACCAGTATATACTGTATACTACATACAGCAACAATACATACTATATACTGAATAGTGCACCAGTATATACTGTATACTACATACAGCAACAATACATACTGTATACTGAATAGTGCACCAGTATATACTGTATACTACATACAGCAACAATACATACTATATACTGAATAGTGCACCAGTATATACTGTATACTACATACAGCAACAATACATACTATATACTGAATAGTGCACCAGTATATACTGTATACTACATACAGCAACAATACATACTGTATACTGAATAGTGCACTAGTGTATACTGTATACTTAGACAAATTGTATAAATGTAATAAATATTGCATTTCTGTTTTTCTTTAGTAACACATAAAGGCTGCTTAAGATTATCATTCACACAGAAAATCTTCTCTGGTGTAGATTCAGGTTTTATAAAACGGATAATTCCGGTCCTAAAATCTGATTGGCTGAGCCGCGTTCGAAGCCGTTGTAAAATCCCCGATAAACTCACACCTATGACCACCTCACATCATTCCATATTAATACGCCACTGAAAAGAAAAATTTATGTTATTTTCGCCCTCATGTTGTCTAGCAACACTGTTAATCGAACTATTTTGCGTCGCGGAAGAATGCTTTATTGTAAGTTTATACACAATAAATACATTTATGAATTAAACATTGTTGTATTTATTATATTTTATGTTGACCGCCGTTTTATAAAAGCAATAAGCCACTCGAGACCGTACGTTACTGTTACGATTTTAGCACGGGGAAAGAAGTTTTAGGCATTCCGCTTCGCGTCGTGCCAAAACGTCATCCCCGTGCTAAAATCACAGTAACGTACGGCCTCTCGTGGCTTATTGCTTTAGTATTCGCGACTTTGAGGAGCAGTTGAACGCGGCATTGAACACTCTCCGGTTAAAGTGCAGGTGAGATCATTTAGTGTGGAGAGGAAGTAACGAGGTTTTAGAGACACGTGGTGAGTATAAGAATATAAAACTGTAATATGTGAATGTTATAAATCTGAATTTCATGGAGAAATGTTTAGGATAACTTTTTGATGTCTGATACTTTTTTCTGTATAGGAACTGTCTGAAAATGCGTCACATTTAACATGATTATTTAGGCCTCCACACCAACACGAATATTTTTTTTACACTTTTTTCTCTATTTTGTGTTTTTCTCTCATCCACACGAACTCACAAACCCACGATTAATGAAAACAGGATAAAGAGATTTCTGAAAACTGCTTCTTTGTTTTCGTCTGGATACTAAAATGTAGCTTTATACAGATGTTGTGACGTCAGCGCGCTGGTGTTTACATACGTGCAGGCGGTGGACAAAATAACAGAAACACAATCAATAATAAACATAAAACATCAAATAATAAACATGTATGAGAGGATTACACCAGGAGTTCAAACTTTACTGATAATGTGTCCATGCTGTGTGTGATTATAAAGATGTTTTATGGAGGATGTTTTACTGATTTAAGGTTAGTATAATCTCATGGTGTGTTAGTGAAAACATTCTGAATGTGAAAACTAATCAGAATGAGAAGTGAAGTGTAGAGTTAAATGACTGAAATTACGTAGATTTAAAACTTCTAATAATTATTTATTAGTGAAGAGGTTAAAGGACCATCAAAACCACTTCAGAGACTCTTCTACTGATCTGAGGTTGTAATTCTGGGGATTGGAGGACAATCCAAACTGTGTAGGACTACCAGGATTTTAAATAAAAGATTTGACTTAAATTAACTAAATTATCTGCTAGCTGAGATACAGTAGTTGTCTGAGTCCTTTGTCGTGTCCTTGGAAGTGTTTGTAAAATTTAATTACCCCTGAATTAGCCAACATGACGTCTGTGTTAATAATTAAAACTTGCATGTGATGAAGTTGTTTGGTTTGGTTACTGTGTAATAAGAGGAGTGGAGTGAACATGCTAATAACAAAATAGCTTTTCTTAAACAAGCTAAAACCAAAATCCTAAAGCTTTTGTTTCTATTTCTAAATATATTAAATCCTCTTAATGTAATACATTTTGCCTATTAAATCTTTCATAAAGTTTCCAGGTTGAATTAGGATGAAAGAATCACAATTCAGATTTAAACATTCAGCCATTTATTTGTTCCTTTATGTTTGGTTTTACCTGTACCCCAGTGTGATGGAGGGTGCAAGACCAGATTCACCTGAACCCAGCTGTGACTCCATGAAGAGCAACCGGTCAATAGACCCTCCACTTAACTTTGAAGATGGAGGATGTTCTACTGATCTGAGGTCAGTATAAACTCATGCTCTAGTGCAGTTTTTCAACGCTTACCAATTCAATAAAAAGTACTAATGAGAAGAAACAAAAAATGTTTTAATAACTGGATGTTAGAATGTGCTGGTGTACAGTTTTGTATAGTTCTTGATGCAGCTTTATCATTATTAAGTCATTATTGTATAATTGCTTTTTCATCAGACAACAAAAGAAGAAATTAAATGTTACTTACAGAGATCAGTTGGAATCCATATTTAAGGTTTGTATGTATGTGTGTGTAATAATGATGCTAATCTACTTTGCTGATTGGCTAAATGAATACTGTGAGGGATTTTATGTTGATTTTGGATTCTGGACCCCCCTTAGATGTTGTTCTGGTTGTTTTAGACCTGAATGATCTCTTGTTTTTTGCCATATGGGATTATTGGGGCTTAGTAGGGGTTATTAAACCCACAAACTTCCACATTTTAATGAGACTGGTTCAGACAGAGGTGAAATTCCAGTTTAAAACCTAAGCACATTTTAATGCACAATTACTGTTTATTCATTTAATAAACTTAACATGCAGAGAAAAATAATAAGATGAGATATTATACTAAATGTGTCACAACAACTAGTTTCAGTATAATGTTAGAACTACATCATTCATTATATGGTCACATCACTCAACTTTCTTTATTACCTCATGGTGCTTATTGTGATGATCTGTTCCTCTAAATTCCTCAACAGGAACTGGAGCTCAAAGTCATCAACATGTTAAAGAATGAGCTAAACAAGTTCAAAAAGCTCCTGAATGAAGATTACCCAGCATGCTCTGAGCATGAGGTAAAGGATGTGGAAGATCTGAATAGTTTCAGAGAGGGGGTGCTAAAGATCACACTGAATGTCCTGGAGAGCATGAACCAGACAGACCTCGCTAACACCCTACAGAGTAGTAAGATATCTAAATACTTAAATTAAATACTAAAATTCTTTACCTAAATGTCTTTAAATATTAGAACATAAACATTAGATAAAAGGCACTGTAACTTTTACTAAAATGGTCTAGGCTTTTGATTTGTCATTAGATTCTATAATATAATGATTTACGAGCACTAGGTACTTGACATTGGATGAGAATTATAACTATGATATTGGTCAGTACATCTCTACAAATCAGTCACTCATAAAGATAATTAGGGCTGGACGATATGGCTAAAATTTATATCACAATATAACTCCTAATTTCGGTCGATACGATATAATTCCGATATCGATATGAATAATACAAATGTCAGAAAAACTGCCAGGAACACCAACATTGAAAGGCTGTACCTGTGAACCTCTGAAAAATTTATTTGCAAAGTCTATGAAATCTCACCCTTTACAACTACATAATATTTTAGAAATAATAATAATAATACAAATAAATTAGCTTTCACCTTTTACTTGTATTCAGCATTTGTATACAGACAAAAACACAACATCATTCTCATATAAACATAAGCTTTGACAATATATAATATAATATATTAACATATGTCTTAACCAGAGGTGGAAAGAGTACTAAAATATTGTACTCAAGTAAAAGTACTATTACTTTAATGAATTTTTACTTAAGTACGAGTAAACTTACTAGTCTAAAAATCTACTCAAATAAAAGGTAACTCATTTAAAATGTACTCAGAGTTAGTTACTTTATTAACAGTGGGTGGGGGGGGGGGGGGGGGGGGGGTCTCTTCTGTGTAATGCAAACAGGACAGGACAAGTGGATATAAATCTCACAATAGTTGTTTTTAATTGAAATATAATAGAAGTAACATGTTGATACAACATTTAAAACATTTACGGGTGTGTAATGTGTCATTTTAGTCCCATAAAACTTTTTTAAACTGTATAACCACTAGTGATGTGTCGTAGAATTATTTGAATCTATTGAACGGCCCTTTAAACTGAAATGAAGGAATCGATTCACGCTTCTGGGAGTCGTTATGTATATATACAAAGGAACCGAGACAAAAGATCTGACTCCCCATATCAGAATTCACTGCAGCAGTTTCCCAGACGCGATTTTTTTTTTTAGCGTTTATTATTTTACTCAGTAACTGATCTTATTTAAAATGTAGTGAATTACAATTCTTAATACAAAACATACTTAAGTAAAAGTAAAATTACAGGCTGTAAAATCTACTTTAAAAAGTATAAGTACACAAAAAACAAAAAAGTACACTCAATTACAGTAACGTGAGTAAATGTAATTTGTTACTTTCCACCTCTGGTCTTAACTAACTTAAATCCACAACATGGGGGTCATTCTATAATTTGGGGTACATTTCACCTCACCAAAAAAGTACAAAAACAATGTTCTCTCTCAATAAAACAATCAGTGGTTCAAGTTAATATATTCCTTTAGTGTAACATATCCACTATTTACAAAGCTTAAACATTAATTTTTTTATTTTTTTATTTAAAAGGGACAGTAGATATAGACTACTAGGTAACTTAGTTGACAGGTAACATAGTTGACAATTTCCCTATTTTGACCCATAACTTCAGTGGTGGACCTTGCCTGGCTGACCACATGTCATTTCTTGAACAGAATAATGTCTAATTTGAACATACATTTGAATAAAAATTATAAAAAACATTTTTTAACCATAACAATGTATGTAACATAGTTGACAGTCAATTAATATACTCATTGACAATGTTCTATTATAGATAAAATATAAAAAAAAATAAGAGGACATTCACCACAGTTTGTTTAATATACCCTCCACAGAGAACAATGATATCATGTCATGCTGGTGTCACACTAGGAGCCTTTGTGTGCTCCAGTGTGCCTAGTTGCCACACCCTCTCTTTCGATTGGTTCCCAAGGACTAATGGGCTCCAGCTGCCCTCTATTTAAGAGGTGTGCTGGAGCACAAACATTGGGAACTGTTTTGTTTTCATGTGGACTTTTGGTGAGCACGGTAGGGGTTTTGTTTCTAGCCTATGTTCCTAGCTTATGTTTAGCCTATGTTCCTAGTTTATGCTTAGCCTATGTTCCTAGCTTATGCTTAGCCTATGTTCCTAGCTTATGTTTAGCCAGTGTTCCTAGCCTGTGTTTAGCCAGTGTTCCTAGCCTGTGTTTCTAGCCTATGTTCCTAGCTTCTGTTTAACCAATGTTCCTAGCTTATGTTTAGCCAATGTGCCTAGCCTATGTTTAGCCTATGTTACCAACGATGTTCTTAGTTTATGCTCATGTCAAGTCATGTTAGTAGTTTATGCTCATGTCAAGTCATGTTAGTAGTTTATGCTCATGTCAAGTCATGTTAATAGTTTATGCTCATGTCAAGTCATGTTAATAGTTTATGCTCATGTCAAGTCATGTTAATAGTTTATGCTCATGTCAAGTCATGTTAGTAGTTTATGCTCATGTCAAGTCATGTTAGTAGTTTATGCTCATGTCAAGTCATGTTAATAGTTTATGCTCATGTCAAGTCATGTTAGTAGTTTATGCTCATGTCAAGTCATGTTAGTAGTTTATGCTCATGTCAAGTCATGTTAGTAGTTTATGCTCATGTCAAGTCATGTTAGTAGTTTATGCTCATGTCAAGTCATGTTAGTAGTTTATGCTCATGTCAAGTCATGTTAGTAGTTTATGCTCATGTCAAGTCATGGTAGATAGCACTGTTCTTTATTAATAAATATATTAGTAGACATCTCTGCGTGTGTGTCCGCCCCCTTTTGCCTCGGTCCGTTGACCCCGCGTGACATAACAGTTCCCCCTCTTACCAGGACACAGCGAGATGTTTTTGGTCCATGAATTCCCGGAGTTTAACTCCATGAGGTTTCCTCAGACCGTACCGTTAAGTAGGCCAGCTCCTTATGATGGAAGCGACCCGTTTGTCGAAGGCTTCCTGCTTCAGAGCCAGCTCTACCTGCAACACCTTCGGGACCCCCAGCCAGCTGAAATCGACAAAGTTCGGTTCATGATGTCTAGGCTGAGGGGTCCCGCTCGTGAGTGGGGCAGGCAGCTGTGGTCTGACAGGGGAGTTGTGCTGAACTCGGTTAAGGTGTTCAAGGACCTCATGAGAGCAAAATTCTCACAGCTGAGTGCTGTTTCTCCAGTGTTTTCTCCAGTGTTTTCTCCAGTGACTTCGGACGCCTCTCCAGGGTCCTCACAGCTGAGTGCTGTTTCTCCAGTGTTTTCTCCAGTGACTTCGGACGCCTCCCCAGGGTCCTCACAGCTGAGTGCTGTTTCTCCAGTGTTTTCTCCAGTGACTTCGGACGCCTCTCCAGGGTCCTCACAGCTGAGTGCTGTTTCTCCAGTGTTTTCTCCAGTGACTTCGGACGCCTCCCCAGGGTCCTCACAGCTGAGTGCTGTTTCTCCAGTGTTTTCTCCAGTGACTTCGGACGCCTCTCCAGGGTCCTCACAGCTCAATGACGTTTCTCCAGTGTTTTTACAGCTTATTGCAGATGCATCTTTTCAAGGCTCAACGCAGCTGACTCCCGGAGCCTCTTCGCCAGGCTCAACGCAGCTGGCTCCCGGAGCCTCTTCGCCAGGCTCAACGCAGCTGGCTCCCGGAGCCTCTTCGCCAGGCTCAACGCAGCTGGCTCCCGGAGCCTCTTCGCCAGGCTCAACGCAGCTGGCTCCCGGAGCCTCTTCGCCAGGCTCAACGCAGCTGGCTCCTGTTTCCTCGATGGCGCCCCCTGACGGCGCTCCTGTTTCCTCGATGGCGCCCCCTGACGGCGCTCCTGTTTCCTCGATGGCGCCCCCTGACGGCGCTCCTGTTTCCTCGATGGCGCCCCCTGACGGCGCTCCTGTTTCCTCGATGGCGCCCCCTGACGGCGCTCCTGTCTCCTCGATGGTGTCCTCCGACGGCACTTCTGTTCCCGAGTTGGTGTCCTCCGACGGCACTTCTGTTCCCGAGTTGGTGTCCTCCGACGGCACTTCTGTTCCTGAGTTTGTGCCCTTCGACGGCACTCCTGTTCCTGAGTTGGCGCCCCCCGTTGGCGCTTCTGTTCCTGTGTTGGCGCCCCCCGACGGCGCTCCTGTTCCTGTGTTGGCGTCCCCCGACGGCACTCCTGTTCCTGTGTTAGAGTCCCCCGATGGCTCTTCTGTTCCTGTGTCGGAGTACCCTGTCGGTGCTCCTGTTCCTGTGTTGGAGTTCCTCGATGGCACTCCTGTTCCTGTGTTGGAGTTCTTCGACGGCACTCCTGTTCCTGAGTTGGCGCTCCCTGTTGGCGCTCCTGTTCCTGAGATGGCGTACTCCGATGGCGCTTCTGTTCCTGAGATGACGCCCTCCGATGGCGTTTCTGTTCCTGAGATGACACCCTCCGAAGGCGCTTCTGTTCCTGAGATGACGCCCTCCGAGGGCGCTTCTGTTCCTGAGATGACGCCCTCCGAGGGCGCTTCTGTTCCTGAGATGACGCCCTCCGATGGCGTTTCTGTTTCGGAGATGACGCCCTCCGATGGCGTTTCTGTTTCTGAGATGATGCGCGACGGCGCTTCTGAACTCTCGTCGACACCCCTAGATGGTGCTCCTGGCTCCTCGTCAGCGCCCCCCGACATCGATTCTGAACTCTCGTCGGCACCCCTAGATGGTGCTCCTGGCTCCTCGTCAGCGCCCCCAGACGGCGCTTCTAAACTCTCGTCGGCACCCCTAGATGCTGCTCCTGATTTCTCGTCAGCGCCCCCCGATGGCGCTTCTGAATTCTCCTTGGTGTCCCCAGAGGGCACTTCTGAACCCTCGTTGACGCCCCCCGACGGCACATCTGGATTTCTGTCGGCAGCCTGCGTGCCACCATTTTTATCACGCCTGCCTGAGGACATCTTAAATTACTTCAAATTTGCCCCTCAGGGCCCAGGACCTCCTTGTCTTTTTTTTTTTTTCCTATTTTTAAGGCACTCCTGGAGTAGTGCCTTTGGGGGGGGCATATGTCACACTAGGAGCCTTTGTGTGCTCCAGTGTGCCTAGTTGCCACACCCTCTCTTTCGATTGGTTCCCAAGGACTAATGGGCTCCAGCTGCCCTCTATTTAAGAGGTGTGCTGGAGCACAAACATTGGGAACTGTTTTGTTTTCATGTGGACTTTTGGTGAGCACGGTAGGGGTTTTGTTTCTAGCCTATGTTCCTAGCTTATGTTTAGCCTATGTTTAGCCTATGTTCCTAGCTTATGCTTAGCCTATGTTCCTAGCTTATGCTTAGCCTATGTTCCTAGCTTATGTTTAGCCAGTGTTCCTAGCCTGTGTTTAGCCAGTGTTCCTAGCCTGTGTTTCTAGCCTATGTTCCTAGCTTATGTTTAACCAATGTTCCTAGCTTATGTTTAGCCAATGTGCCTAGCCTATGTTTAGCCTATGTTACCAACGATGTTCTTAGTTTATGCTCATGTCAAGTCATGTTAGTAGTTTATGCTCATGTCAAGTCATGTTAGTAGTTTATGCTCATGTCAAGTCATGTTAATAGTTTATGCTCATGTCAAGTCATGTTAATAGTTTATGCTCATGTCAAGTCATGTTAATAGTTTATGCTCATGTCAAGTCATGTTAGTAGTTTATGCTCATGTCAAGTCATGTTAGTAGTTTATGCTCATGTCAAGTCATGTTAATAGTTTATGCTCATGTCAAGTCATGTTAGTAGTTTATGCTCATGTCAAGTCATGTTAGTAGTTTATGCTCATGTCAAGTCATGTTAGTAGTTTATGCTCATGTCAAGTCATGTTAGTAGTTTATGCTCATGTCAAGTCATGTTAGTAGTTTATGCTCATGTCAAGTCATGTTAGTAGTTTATGCTCATGTCAAGTCATGGTAGATAGCACTGTTCTTTATTAATAAATATATTAGTAGACATCTCTGCGTGTGTGTCCGCCCCCTTTTGCCTCGGTCCGTTGACCCCGCGTGACAGCTGGTCACATAGTTTTAGGACAAACCATTTTTGAGTTGCTGAGTGGAGTTCTGTTAGTAACATAGTTGACAGAACTTTTGCGGACATTAATAAATAAAGATATTTAAATTATTTAAAAGAGAAACTCAATTTAAAAAATAATATTTTTCTTTAATATTTAAACTTTTGAAATAAATAAAAAAATAGATGTTGTTGCCCTTAATGATTTTATTCGTTATTTTGAAACCAAGGCACCCTCAACTTAAAAAACGGACACAGCAAAAACTGTTCATTTAGGAAGATCATGACAAATTTCAAACTAAATGAAGCATAGGATGCACGTAATGTTTTTGTGATATAACAACATGTTTTCCATTAATAGGTAAAATATGACATTTTTAAAGAAAATTGTTAGAATAAATATAATTATTATCATTGGACATGGAATGTACCCCAAATTATAGAAAGACCCATGGACTGATTATTATTTGTATGTAAACATTTTTGAATAAACGTGCTCAACCAGGATAAAGAATATAAAAAGTGCTTAAGAGTTGCTGCAGAATTTGCTGCAGCAGATGTTGTGCTTAAAGAATACAGAAAAAAAGAGTACAGTTTTTTTCTCTCTTATCAACTATTTCTACTGCTTCTTTTTTAACTGTGGATGCTCGTTCACTCACAGCTGTTGAACTCATTTTGCCGCTAATATCCACTCATTTTGCCGCTAATATCCGTGCCTGTGGCGTATGTCATCACGCACTAACGTAATATACAGTGGGGCCAAAAAGTATTTAGTCAGCCACTGATTGTGCAGGTTCTCCTACTTAGAAAAATGAGAGAGGTCTGTAATTTTCATCATAGGTACACTTCAACTATGAGAGACAAAATGAGAAAAAAAAATCCAGGAAATCACATTGTAGGATTTTTAAAGAATTTATTTGTAAATTATGGTGGAAAATAAGTATTTGGTCAATAACAAAAGTTCAACTCAATACTTTGTAACATAACCTTTGTTGGCAATGACAGAGGTGAAACGTTTCCTGTAAGTCTTCACCAGGTTTGCACACACTGTAGCTGGTATTTTGGCCCATTCCTCCATGCAGATCTCCTCTAGAGCAGTGATGTTTTGGGGCTGTCGCTGGGCAACATGGACTCCACAAATTTTGTATGGGGTTGAGGTCTGGAGATTGGCTAGGCCACTCCAGGACCTTAAAATGCTTTTTACGGAGCCACTCCTTCGTTGCCCGAGCGGTGTGTTTGGGATCATTGTCATGCTGGAAGACCCAGCCACGTTCCATCTTCAATGCTCTCACTGATGAGGTTTTGGCTTAAAATCTCACGATACATGGCCCCGTACATTATTCTCTTAACACGGATCAGTCGTCCTGTCCCATTTGCAGAAAAACAGCCCCAAAGCATGATGTTTCCACCCCCATGCTTCACAGTAGGTATGGTGTTCTTGGGTTTTTCTTCTTCTTCCAAACACGACGAGTTGAGTTTTTACCAAAAAGTTCCATTTTGGTTTCATCTGACCACATGATATTCTCCCAATCCTCTTCTGGATCATCCATATGCTCTCTGGCAAACATCAGACGGGCCTGGACATGTACTGGCTTAAGCAGGGGGACACGCCTGGCACTGCAGGATTTGAGTCCCTCTTGGCATAGTGTGTATACTGATGGTAGCCTTTGTTACTTTGGTCCCAGCTCTCTGCAGGTCATTCATCAGGTCCCTCCGTGTAGTTCTGGGATTTTTGCTCACCATTCTCATGATCATTTTGACCCCACGGAATGAGATCTTGACCCCAAGGGAGATTATCAATGGTCTTGTATGTTTTCTATTTTCTTACAATTGTTCCCACAGTTGATTTATTCACACCAACCTGCTTGCCTATTGTAGATTTACTCCTCCCAGCCTGGTGCAGGTCTACAATTTCCTTCCTGGTGTCCTTCGACAGCTCTTTGGTCTTGGCCATGGTTGAGTTTGGAGTCTGACTGTTTGAGGCTGTGGACAGGTGTCTTTTATACAGATAACGAGGTCAAATAGGTGCCATTAATACCGGTAACGAGTGGAGGACAGAAGAGCTTCTTAAAGAAGAAGTTACAGGTCTGTGAGAGCCAGAAATCTTGTTTGTTTGTTATTGACCAAATACTTATTTTCCACCATAATTTATGAATAAATTCTTTAAAAATTCTACAATGTAATTTCCTGGATTTTTTTTTCTCATTTTGTCTCTCAGTTGGTGTACCTATGATGAAAATTACAGACCTCCCTCATCTTTCTAAATAGGAGAACTTGCACAATCAGTGGCTGACTAAATACTTTTTGACCCCACTGTATATCGATCGAATTTGTTTAAAAATCATATCACCGTTATTGAAACATTTTCTATCGCGATATATATCGATATCGAATTATTGTCCAGCACTAAAGATAATAATAGTTTACAGTTATAAAGGAAAATAATTTAGAAATAAACTAATTGAAATATTACATTATATACTGTGTTTATTGATTATGCACTAAAATAGTAATCATTGTGTTCTCTTTATTAGAACTGTTAGTCCCTGTATATCAGAAAAAACTCAAATCAAACTTGACAGAGAAATGTAAAAGAATCAGTGAAGGAATCTCCCAGCATGGAAGCTCAGCACTTCTGAATGAGATCTACACAGTGCTCTACATCACAGAGGGTTGGAGTGGACTCGTCAGTAATGAACATGAGGTCAAACAGATTGAAACGGCATCCAGGAGACCAGCAGTACAGGAGATTCCCAAATGCAGCGACCCCTTTAAAGACACGTCCATCAGAACTGTGCTGACTAAAGGAATCGCTGGAATTGGAAAAACAGTCTCAGTGCAGAAGTTAATTCTGGACTGGGCTGAAGGAAAGGCAAATCAGGACGTCATCTTCATATTTCCACTTCCTTTTAGAGAGCTGAACTTGATGAAGAAGGAAAATCTCAGTCTGATGGAACTTCATCAGTTTTTCCCAGAAGTGAAAGGTCTGCCATCATTAGATTGTGATGCTTATAAAGTTTAGTTCATCTTTGATGGTCTGGATGAGTGTCGACTTCCTCTAGATTTTCAAAATAATGAGCGATTGTGTAACATAACAAAGTCAGTAAAAATGGATGTGCTGCTGACAAACCTCATCAAGGGGAACCTGCTTCCCTCTGCTCACCTCTGGATCACCACTCGACCAAGAGCAGCCAATCAGATCCCTCCTGAGTGTGTAGACCAGGTAAACAGAGGTACGAGGGTTTAGTGACCCTCAGAAAGAGGAGTACTTCAGGAAGAGGATCAGTGATGAGAACCTGGCTAGTAAAATCATCACTCACATAAAGTCATCAAGAAGCCTCTACATCATGTCACATTCCAGTCTTCTGCTGGATCTCAGCCTCTGTTCTAGAGAGAATTCTGGATGGAGCAGAGGGGAAAGAGTTCCCCAAAACTCTGACTCAAATGTTCACTTACTTTCTGATCTTTCAGATAAAACAAAAGTATCATGGGAAATCTGAGCCCGATCCACACCAGACCAGTGAGACGATACTGGCACTGGGAAAACTGGCCTTCCAACAGCTGGAGAAAGGAAACCTGATCTTCTATGAGGAAGACCTGACAGAGTGTGGCATCAATGTCAAAAACACGTTAGTGTACTTGGGGGTGTGTACTCAAATTTTTAGAAAGGAGTTGGGGCTGCACCTGGGTCAGGTCTTCAGCTTTGTGCACCTGAGCGTTCAGGAGTTTCTGGCTGCTTTATATGTATTTCTCATCTTCATCAACAAAAACATGCCTGACTTTCTGAAGAATGCAGTGGACAAGGCCTTACAGAGTGAGAATGGACACCTGGATCTTTTCCTCCTCTTCCTACTGGGTCTCTCACTGGAGTCCAATCAGACTCTCTTACGAAGCCTACTGCCACAAACAGGAAGTAGCTCCTGAAGATCCTGCCAGCGGTGAAAGAATCAAATGTACGAAACTGAGAAGGTGCAAAACTACAGTGTTGCAGAGTATAAAATCTGATGTGAAATCATCAACCACAGAGCTCCAAAAATATTAGGACTAAATTATTAATGCAAGTTTAGTAATAAAGAGAGAAATACATTAATAATAAACAATCTTTTTAAATAGACATTCATGTTAGCATGAACAGGATGCTCAGGTAGTGCAGAGGTAAAGTACATTAAACCACACTTGCTGAGATCTTAGGATGTTAGCATGGAGAGAATTGATCTGACTGATGTGTATTCATGTTTTCAGGAGAATTAATTTTACTCTGATGAAAACACTAATAATTATTAGATAGTTTTGCTGTATGACAGTATCATGAATCAGACGTGAATAAACAGCTCAGTTTACATAAACATGATGTGTAAATTACATGTTTAGACTCGTGCACTAGTTTTATACAGAATGTAGAACTTCAGCTGAAAGCAGAAGTATTTGTCCCTCTAACCCTAACCCTAATGGGCCCCCCAGATTGCCGAAGTGTCATGGGTGCCGCGCACGAGATCCCCAAAGCGTCACCACTCCCTAAATGTCCCTTTCCCGACTTTGGCCCCCGGGGCCCCGCCGCTCACCCCCGACGGTCGGGGAGGCTCCGAACTCGGCCCTTCGACCCCCGGGGACTGCCCTAGCTGACGTGGCAGGTCGACACGGGGTTCCCAGAACCTGGACCTGTCCCTTCATGCTCCGTGACTCTGAAACCCAGGAGACGGTCCGTGGGCCTCACACACCCTCTGGAGATGTGCATACCTCGAAATTTACATGAGTAAGTGCTGAGTTGATGTGAGTGCTTGGAATAGACAAAAAAAGAAAGGGGGAAAAAACACAGAGACCCTAGGCGGAAGTGGCGTACCACCATCGCATAAGAAAAACCCTAGCAATACCATTCCTAATCTGATGGGACCCCATATTTACATTCACTTACACAAAGTGCCCACATCTACATCTGCCCCCATTGTACATGTGTTCTTAGGCATATGGGTATCTTCACCAGCTGATCTGTTTTTTTTAGGTCCTAGATTTTGTGGACCATCCCTAACCCTGGATGGTTCCAAGTTCCCCTATCCCCTATCGTCGGGGCTGGACGGCTGTGGGAAGGGACCCTATCGCGGAAATGTCACGAGATGACAGAGACGCGATCTTGGGTCGGGAGGGCTTCTCAGACTGTCCGTCTGGCTAAGTGTGCATGACGTGCAAGGTGGTGTGACACAGACTCACTCACTCACTCACTCACTCCCTTCCTTCTTTTGCCAACTGGACTTGCTTACTTACTCACTGAGTTCACTTCATCGAAGGAAAGGTGTACCGAAAGAGACACGAGACACGAGTTCGTCGGGAACACGTAAAAAACTTTTATTCACAACTATATACAGACAAACTGTGCACAAACTGTGTTCAGGCAAACCACACACACACAAACACACACACACAAACACACACACACACACACACACAACCTCCATGCAGGCTGACTAAATGTAAACTATATACAGTATAACCACATAAGAACTACACATAGGACAAAGACCGACCCCCAAAAACCCGGTACGTAAACACTTAAGGCGGACACCGGCAGACGGCACCGGCTAGCCCTAGAAAGTCATGCTGGGTTCCAGCACCTGCTCCTCCTCCAACTCCTCCTCCTCCTCGTGGTCCTCCTTCTCCTCCTCCTCCTCCTCCTGCACCGTGGCCTGTGACGTCGGCCCTATTGGTAGTAAAGAGAACCGATGGACTTGGACCATTGGCTTCTGTGATAGATTCAAAGCCCGCATGACTAGCTGGCTGACCCTGATGGGGGACCCACGTAGTCGTGTTCCGGGGACGGACCCCCTCCCAGGACGTGGTACACCTGCAAGGCCACAGAAACCAAAGCAAAAGAACATAGGTGAGACGAGGTGCGTGTGCCTCGGGCCAAGAGAGTCAGAGTCCGTCCTCTGTCTGTCTATCTGTCTGTCTGTCTCGGGGACGGACTCTCTCGGCCGAAGGCACGGACACGATGATCCTAACCCGAGGTGATGTCTTACCGATTGCGTGGCGGGTACGGCGGGGACGCGGGGTTCCTCTGTGTCAGAAGACGAGGAGGATTCCACGTGCACCCTCGTCTTTCTCTTACATTTTCTCCCGACCACGGGACTGTCGCCCTCGACGTCCGGACGCATGCACTCGGGTGCGGACGTGGCGGATCGCGGCGAGGCTCCTGCGGCACTTGAAGTGAACGCCGGGTGGCGTCCTAGGGTCCGTTCCAAATCCGGCGGTGCGGCTGCAGTGTGCCCGAGCGCCCTCCTCATCCTCCTCACCCTCCTCCTTCTCCGACGACGAGAAGGACGCTGACTCCTGCATCGCCTGCAGTTCCACGTCCTCCTCCTCCTCCTGCTGCTGCTCCTCCTTCGACGAGGAGGACGCTGACTCCTGCATCTCCTGCAGTTCCAGCTCCTCCTGCTGCTGCTGCTCCTCCTCCCCCTCCTCCTCCTGCTCCATCATCCGCCGCAAGTCAGTGGCCTCCTGTACCGTGTTCAGAGGTATGTTGAATTTTGAGGCCACGTCCTCCGAGTGGCACATGGCCCTGTGGACGGCATGCCTGACATGGGGGCTCAGGTTCTTGGTCTGAGGGGACACGAGACAGACGTGTTAGACGCGAGGACGGACGGACGTGCTAGCTAACCCTGACCGACTCGAGAGACGCCGAGGGCCGGACCTTACTCATGTGGTGTACTGTGGACGTCCGGAGATTCCGGAACGTGTATCGCCCTCCGAACCCCATGCGGGTCCACTTCCTCTGGAAATACTGGAGGAGCTTTTCGCACCTTCCGCCCGAGGAGGAGAAAAAAAAAGTAGGGTGACCCGCTACCCTGGAACCGAGGTCTCACTGCCAGCAGGTCCTCGAACCAGCGCAGCTCAGACAGCGTCAGGCTGAGCTGCGCGTGCCCATAGGTGAACGCAGACTTGTGTTCCTGCACCTAGGAGGACAGACGGACGTACAGAAGAGAGAAGAGACGGGTGTCAGCGTGAGCCCGGAGCTCACCCTACTTCTTTTTTGGCGCGGAGACCCCGGAGGCGCGCTCGCTCACTCACGTCTATGGTGACGTGCTCGCCCTCCGTCTGCGCGTCCAACACCTCGGAGACCATGGAGACGAAGTAGCCTGACATCAGGCCGAAGACTTTCCGAAGTTCGTCACGGGAGCCGTCCTTTAGAGACTCTGCGGGAAAAGAAAGAAAAGAGAACAGAGGGTGTCACGGCACGTACCGTACGACAGGGGGGTGTCACCTGGGCGCGATTACCCCCCGGCGACGGTCTAGGGCACGGAACTCACCGATCTTGGCGTCCAACAGCAGACGAACCTCCCGGCGGAAGTTGGTCTGGTCGGCCTTGGACACCAACGTATCTGTGGGCGAAGAGAGCAGTGAGGCGATCAGAGTGGGCACGCCGAGACACTCTGGCCTAACCCCTGACCCTAGATACTCACTGCACGCTGCCTTGCGGACCAGCTGGCGGTGGCAGGTGACGTCTCGCTGGATGTCGCGCAGCCTGCTCGTCACCTCCGCGTTCAGCCACCGGAAGTCTAGGCCGTTCAGCATGGTCGTTCTCCGTGGGACGTAGCTCAGGTATGCAAAGAATTTTTTCAGGCTCATCAGGTTCGATCTCACGGTGGTCGGCTTCAGCTTTTGCTGAAACAGCACCGTGACCCACCTGAAAGACGACAAGGAGAGCACGAGAAAGACACACGCACGCACACACACACACATGCGCGCTGGGGTCAGTTACGGAACGCGGGATGGACGGGACGAGCGTGACGAGTGTGGACTACTCACTCCCTCAATGCGCTTCGCTCCTTCAAAAATTTAAAATCTCCCTTGAGGAGTCGCCCCTCCCCGGCGAAGACCAGGAAGCGCCGGACGTGGCTGACCATGCCCTTCGCGTTCTCCATCCTCTTGGAGGTGGGGTTGGTCCCGGAGCAGGAGCCCAGGAACTCCTCCAGGACCTCTGTCGAGGCGATGGTAATGAAGAGAGAGAGAGAGATATGAGCCGACGCCATGCGCGTACGGGTAGGTCTGTCCGTGCGCGACGGGGCGACAGAGTACTCACCGTACATGGGGGAGTCCTTAGAGCTGAAGCTCTCCTTCCTACTGAATTTCTTCCTGACGCCTTTGCCGTGGCTCGTGCTGAGTAGCCTGTTGGCACGTGCCAGCTCGGCGCGCATCACCTGGCAGTCCTGCCTTGTGCACTCGCGCTGAGGCACCGACCAGAGGTTGGACTCAAACTCCTGCAACCTCCTGGCCCGAGCCACGCAGCGGGGGACGGTGCACTCTGGCCCCTCGTCGCCGGTGGACGGCTCTGCCCGGTCCGGACCCCGGCTTGGACCCGCCTCCGTGTCGGCGGGGGGCGCCGCCACCGGTACGTAACCCAGGCCCTCGTGACCGATGTCCAGGGTGCTCACCATAGGCACCGCTGGACGGCTCACACGGAGCTCGGCGAGCTTCAGCAGCACCAGCTTGAACTTGGCCTGGTTGACATAGTAGTCCAACTCGGAGAGCTGAAAGAAAGACAGAGAGACGGCACGTGAAGACGCTCCGGACCTCTCGCGAAGGACTCGCGTCGTCCGCGGGGAGAGTGCGTGGTTCGAGAGATCGTAAATGAGCAGAACTTACCTCCAGGTCCCCGTGAACCGAGGCGTTATGCCTGTCCAGAAAATTAACCACTGAGCTATCACTGGCCCTATAGAGAGAGAGAGAGAGACACACACATATTTCCACTCCCCTCTCCAAAAACAGTTCGGGAACTACTCAGGAATGTTCAAACAGACTCTTGGTGCTCTTGAAAATACACACGAGTGTCACTGATCCATTGACAGTCAGTGGTTGCTTCTCGCACAGCGAAGGACGTTTTTCAATTTTTCAATCGTTTCTAGACTCGCCATTCCGAACACAAGTCCATTCCTCGATGGACTATAGTCTATTGTGAACTCTGTGAAATGTTTAATTTGGGATATTTATTACATTGCACTTTCCCTATTGGGTTACGAACACATTCAGATTACGCGGGACCGAAGGTGATTGCGATGTTAACGCCAAAGTTGAAAAAACACTGTGCCCAGGCCTACGGTGTTTGTTTTAGGTGTTCGCATGTGCAAACAAACCTAAAAACTTATAAACACCAAATGAAATGACAAAACAACTAACTCATTCTTTCTTTCATAGCGATTCTATTCAAAATTCGTTTCGGGCACTACTCGCTCGTTAGGGCAGCGTGCTCGGGTTTTTAACATTTGCAACGGTGTGTGTGTGTGTGTGTATATTCTTGTTTTGCAACTGGAAATTGATATTAGACATACCTAGACACAACTTCACTTTGTACAGCAGCAGATCGCGTGATGATACTGAGAGTACATGTGCTCACCTATACACCTCCCCTCGGCTGAGCCAATGAACGAACTTGCTGTCAAGTCTCGTTTGGGGAGGAGAGCACATGAACGAGACTGTGAATTCGCTTTCAATAATACGTAGGTTCACTTGCAAACCAGTGTGCGCGATAACGGGGTGTCCGTTTGCTCCTACACGTACTACACACATCCCTGAATTGTTCTGCACCCAGACCCCCTGTCCAGCCGCTTCGCTGACCAGCCGCTTCGCTAACCTCGCTTTTTGCAGCGAGGTGTGTTCGGCACTTCGGGGCTCGCGCGCTCGAGTGTTCACTGTCGAACGGGGTGTCCGTTTTCACTTTTGCATGCGCTCCTACACGTACTACACACATCCCTGAATTGTTCTGCACCCAGACCCCCTGTCCAGCCGCTTCGCTGACCTCGCCTTTTGCAGCGAGGTGTGTTCGGCACTTCGGGGCTCGCGTGCGCGAGTGTTCACAGTCGAACGGGGTGTCCGTTTTCGCTTTGCATGCGCTCCTACACGTACTACACACATCCCTGAATTTTTCTGCACCCTGACCCCCTGTCCAGCAGCTTCGCTGACCTCGCACTCGGGGCTCGCGGGCGCTGCATGCGCGCTCGGGTGTGTAAAGTCGAACGGGGTGTCCATTTTCGCTTGGCATGCGCTCCTACACCAAGTACACACATCCCTGAATTATTCCGGCTGTGCTTCTGGCTTCGGTGCTCGTACCCAGGTGTGTTCGGCACTTCTTGGGCTGACTCGCGCGCGCTCGAGTCAAAGTACAAGTCTCTTATCAGAAATTGAATAGGACACGAGCAAACAGGCACGTGCACAGACATTTTTGGGGGCAGGTGTTCAAGCCAAAAAAGGCACCCATCGTGGTAACTGGTGGCGTGAGGCACGAGGGCGGTGTCGGGTGGTCGACGGGTCGAGTTCGGGGCTGGAAAGGGAAGGATTACCAAACTGTTTGTAGATTACCAAACTGTGATCCCAGCTTCCCATGTCGCTCCGAGCCCCAACAGAGCAAAGATAGAGTGCTGTGTTGGCCCTGGGCCAACCCTACATCACCAACAGGGCACGTGGATGTGTTATTTCTCACAGAAAAGTCAAGGGAGGCCAGTCGGACACCGAACCCTAAACACCACCCTCTGGGGTGCCCTGGGGCACCAGGGAGATGCCAGGTTGGCATAGAGTCCATTCTGGAGCTCTGGAGGGTTGTGATTACCAAAGTGGCATCAGATTACAAAAGCGTCCTCTGCTGACCCCGAGTGCTCAAGGGTTAGTTTTTGCATATTACCAAAGTGGCATCATAGTACCAAAGTTGCGTCTGGGGTCAGCCCGAATGCGGCCCAGGACACCGTGTAGGGTGGTGCGAGGTCCTGTCGAATTTTAGGGGGTTAGTGTTTGTCTATTACCAAAGTGGCATCATGGTACCAGAGTGGCATCAGCGGACCCCAAGTGCATGTCCTCTAGGGTCGGACCAGGGCTGTCTCTCACGGAAAGGTCCCCCGAACCCTAGACCGCCCTCCGGGGGTGGCCTGGGCGGTGTCAGTTTGGAGGAGAAGTGGACTTTGGAAAGCTGGGTTAGGGAATATGATGACCGAGTTGTCATCCGGATTACCAAGCCATCCTCCCACACCGTATGGTCGCAGGTTCCCGGCTTGAGAGAATTTTGGGAATGGCCGAGGTTTCCCGAGATACCCCACGTCGGCCTAGGACCCTGACCCAGAGGTTTCCGAGTACGACCGAGAGTCGGGGTCAGGTGGGCCTCGGGGATAGGTCAGGGATGAAGGTGGAGGTCAGCTGAGGGGTCAGGTTAGGGCTGGGACACCTAGGTTGGGGGGTTAGGCTGCGGGGGTAGAGGTCAGGTAAGGGCTCATGGCTGGGTAAGGGCTCATGGCTGGGTCAGGACTAAAGGTGAAGGCAAGTTTGGCCAACTTTTTGCCAAAGTGGCATTACATGCGACTCGCTTACCTGTGACTCACCCGAACCGTGGTGGAGATGGGTCTCGTCCGAGACTCTGGGCCAGGGGTCCTGACCTGACACAGAAAGACAGGGTGACACGACACACGCCACGTCGTTCGGGCACGGGCGGAACGGTGGTGCAAAGACAATAAGTAAGTAAGTAAGAAAGAAACAGAGAGACACGTCTTTCACAAACAATCGAACTTTAATAACACGAACACGTGACACTCTGCGTAAAATGATGAACTACTCACAACAAAATTAGGACAGACATGGACAAACATCGTGAACGACACCAGAACAACTGTTAAAAGCTGACCCTACATGACATCGAACGGGTCCCTGGCTAACCCTAACAAAAACATAACAACTCCAAACATTCCACCCCTAGAAGGTGGCGCTGGGCTCGAACGACACCTCCTCCGTCTATCTTAATCGTCAGCGGGCTCAGGGCGACCACAGTACATGTGGTACGGCGATCCTAAAGTACCAAGGACTGTGTATTCCTGTTGGGAAACAAAAAAGACACAGACAGTCAGGCGATGCCGACGTGGGACTCGGAAGTCACGCGACACGATCCGCGCGATCGTCTCACCTGTAGAGGAGTGCCCCGGGAGGGCGCAGTCGTCCCAGAGGGTTCGTTGGAACTCGAGTCTTGGGGCTCTATTATCCTGACCCGCTTTCGTGTAACCCTCCGCGACTCTTCCGGAGGGGACGCTTCCTCCGTTCGTGCACCGGGGTCCTCTCCGAAAGAGTCGGTGTCACTGGTCTCTGACAGTCCCAAGTCCTTACGTAGGCTGCGGCGGGGGGCGGGGCGGCGGCGGATGGCGGGGCTGTTCGTGCCGGGGGGGTCTTTGCTGCAGTGGGGGCGTACCTGCGGCGACTCCTCACCCTCCTGCAACCTACGCACTTGTGCGGCCTCCTGCACCGTATTCAGCGGGAGATAGAACTTCGAGGCCACCGCCTCAGAATGGCACATGGCCCTGTGAACCGCAAGTCTCTTTGTGGGGCTCAGGTTCTACGTCTGAGGACAGACAGACAGACAGACAGACAGACAGATTAATAGAAATGAAACTCTATGACGTGTTCACACACGTACGCTTTGCGACACCTAGACGACCGTGTACTCACGTGGTGCACCATAGAAGTGCGTAGGTTGCGGAAGGTGTAGACGCCGCCGAACCCCATCCGCGTCCACTCCGTCTGGAAAAATGCCAGGAGCTTTTCGCACCTCCCACCCGAGGCGGTGAAGAACAGATATGGGGAGTGGGACCCCGGGAACATGTGTCGCACCGCAATGAGCTCCTCCAGCCACCCCAGCTCCTCTTTGGTCAGGCTGAGCTGTGCGTGTCCATAAGTCGAGGCGGACTTGTGGTCTTGGACCTGTGGAATCGATCACAAAGTAGGAAGAAGATTGGGCGAGACTGACCGTGACACTCCACGGAAATGGCCGGTCGGCACCACGAGTAACCTGATGTGACACTCACGTTGATCGTCACCCGTTCGCCGTCCTCTTCGGCTTCCAAGACCTCATCGACTTTCATGTTCATCACGCCGGCCCGATGACCGGACATGGAAATGAAGTACCCCGCCAAAAGTCCGAACGCCTGATGCAGGTTCTAGATGGAACCGTCCTTCAGGGATCCTGCGGGAAAAACAAAAAGGAGACAGAGAGACTGGGATAGGTTTCGTTCTCGTCTCACGCTGGCGAGGTCGGACGAGACGGACAGAAATGATCTGCTGCACCTTCCCCCGGAAGGAGCGCTGATCCGCCTTCGAGACGATGTGCTCTGTGGGGAGAGAAAAGCAAGGGACCATTACGGGTAAGGCCGCGGTCTCCAAGGCAAAGAGACGTGAGCTCTAGGGCGTGGACACTCACTGGAGGCCTCCTTCCGCACCGCATGTCACATCGCGCTGGATGTCGCGTAAGCGACGCGCGACCTTCGCCCGGAGCCAGATAAAGTCCACCCCGTTGAGCTTGGTGGTGTTGCGTGGTACATACGATAGGAAGTCAAAAAACTTCTTGAGACTCATTAAATTGGTGGTGGAATTCATCTTGTCTTCAAACAAGACCCGGATCCAACTGACAGACAGACAGACAGACAGACACACACACACGAGAGCACAGGCGTGGGTCAGCGAGGGTCGCGCACGGAAACAGACGGACCGGAGCGATGACGTGTATGATACTCACTTTCTGATGTTCGCGTGTTCCCTGAGGAACACAAAGTTTCCTTTTAGCAGGCCGCCCTCGCCGGCGTGAATGAGGAACCTGTGTATGTGGCTCACGCACCCCTTGGCATTCTCCATCTTCTTCTTTGAGGGGTCCGTTCCGCATATAGAATCCAGGAACTCCTGGAGCAAGTTCTCTGTGAAGGAATCGAGAATGAGAACGACGCCTCGCGTATCACGGAAAAGCGTCGTGGTCGTAGTGCACTCACCGTAGACGGGAGGGTCTGTCTTTGAGAAGTTATCCCGCCGCGAGAACTTCTTACGCAACATAACCTTCGGGCTGTGGGAGACGAGCCTCTGCAGGCGGGCCAGCTCCAAAAGGGTGTCCTGGCAGTCGGACCGGGGGCACGCGCCCTGAGGAACCAGGTTCAGGCGTTCCTCCAGCTCCCTCAACCGGAGCGTGGCGGGGCAGGCGGGGTTCCTCGGCGTCCGAAGACGAGGAGGACTCCACGTAGACCCTGGTCTTTCTCGAGCACTTCCTCCCGGGCATCGGACTGTCGGGCTGAGGCTCCGGGGGCCTGGGCTTGTGGACGGGCGCCTGGGATCGCGCCTTGGATCGCGGCACTCTCTCGAGCTTGAGGAACTTCATCAGGAGGCTCCGCTGGCACTTTGAGTGAACGCCGGGTGGCGTCCTAGGGTCCACTCCGAATCCGGTGGTCCGGCTGCAGTGGGCCCGAGCACACTCGTCATCCTCCTCCTCCGACGCTAACCCCTGCATCTCCTGCAGTTCCACCTCCTCCTCATCCTGCTGCTGCTTCCGCCGCTGCTCCTCCTTCTCCTCCTGCTGCTGCTCCTCCTCATCCTCCTGCTCCATCAGCCGCTGCACGTTAGCGGCCTCCTGGACCGTGTTCAGAGGAACGTAGAACTTGGAAGCTACGTCCTCTGAATGGCACGTGGCCTGGTGGACGGCACGCCTGACGTGGGGGCTCAGGTTCTTGATCTGAGGGGACACAAGACAGACGTGTCAGATGCGAGGACGGACGTGCTCATGTACCGACGCGAGAGACGCGAACGTGCGGAGAGGCCGACGGCCGGACCGTACTCACGTGGTGAACCGTCGACGTCCGGAGATTCCGGAACGTGTAGCTCCCTCCGAACCCCATGCGAGTCCACTCGCTCTTGAAGTAGTGAAGGAGCTTCTTACACCGTCCGCCCGAGGAGGAGAAGAAGAAGTAGGGTGACCCGCTACCCTGGAACCTCTGCCTCACTGCCAGCAGGCCCTCGAACCAGCGCAGCTCAGACAACGTGAGGCACTTGTGCTCCTGCACCTAGGAGGACGGACAGACGAGAGAAGAGACAGGTGTCAGCGGGCGACCCCGGAGCCCGAACCTCACCCTTTGTCGCGGAGACCCCGACGCGGGAGACACACTCACGTCTATGGTGACGTGCTCGCCTTCCGTCTGTGCGTCCAAAACCTCCGACACCTTTAGGTTCTTTAACACCCTGGCCCGATGTCCGGACATGGATATAAAATATCCTGACATCAGGCCGGAGACTTTACGAAGCTCGGTCCAGGAGCCCTCCTTCAGAGACTCTGCGGAAAAAAAGAAAAGAGAACAGAGGGTCTCACGGGACGTACCGTACGACAGTGGTGTCACCTACCGGTAGGGCGCAACGACCCCGACGGTCGAGGGGACGGAACTCACTGATCTTGGCGGGCAACAGCTGACGCACCTCCCAGCGGAAGCTCGTTTGATTGGACTTGGACATCAGTGTCTCTGTGGGGAAAGAGAGGAGCGAGGCGATCAGTGTCGGCACGCCCTGGCGAGAGATACTCACTGGACGCGGCCTTGCGGACCAGCTGACGGTGGCAGGTGACGTCACGCTGTATATCACGCAGCCTGTTCGTCACCTCCGCGTTCAGCCACATGAAGTCCAGGCCGTTCAGCCTGGTCGTGCTCCGGGGGACGTAATTTAGGTGTTTAAAGAATTTCTTGAGGCTCATGAGGTTGGACCTCACTATTGTCAGCTTCAGCTTCTGCTGATATAACACCGTGACCCATCTGAAAGACAAGAAGGAGAGCACAAGAAAGACACACACA
Organism: Trichomycterus rosablanca; assembly: GCF_030014385.1. Classification (NCBI taxonomy): domain Eukaryota; kingdom Metazoa; phylum Chordata; class Actinopteri; order Siluriformes; family Trichomycteridae; genus Trichomycterus; species Trichomycterus rosablanca. Next base: position 18,571,962 of record NC_086002.1, on the reverse strand, counting down.
CACGGTGGTGGACAGTGGCCTGGCTTACCGTCCGCTGGACAGCTGCAGAAGCAGCATCTTCTCAGTCGGATTGGCCACCAGGTGCAATTTCCGCAGGTGCTGCAGTAAATTGGAGTATGTACATGGGGCATTTTTGACTCCTGGGCGGCATCTGGAAGTGACGGGAGAGACTAAACACCACTAAACGACATCGATTTCAAGAAGTCGTCTAATACCTACACTCACGGGACTCTGCCACCGAGGAGCCCGTGCCCAGACGCGCCATCTGACCGAAGCGTTTGACCCTGGACCCAAAAGAAAAAAAATCTGGCAGTGTCAAGGGGAACGGATCGCCGAAATGACACCACGTAGTCGGCGGATCGTCCTAAGACCCGACTCTGCGACACAGAGTCATCTGGTAAAGTAGAAGGACTGACATATCAAACAGTTTTTCTGGGAAGCCCAACGTGTACCCCCCCACCGGCAAAGTCCGCGGAGTGAGTGAGCCTTTTCTGAATTGCACTTTGCGAAATTTCCTATCTTTCCACTCGAAATCTCAGCGGATCCTCTGCCAGAGCATAAGTCTGACACCTTGTGACCTCGACGGGCCTTCCGGACGCACCGACGCTCAGAGTGCTCGTGTCGACCCGGGACTCAACGTGGGTCGCCCCCCCCCGGGCCTGCCGCGCAACGTGTCAGAAGCCCCGCCCCCCGAGTGGGCGGGAACAGGAAGTAGCCTCGGGAAGGTCCTAGGGACGCAGGACCAGGACGGGAGCGCCACACGCGACGTGCCGAGTCGCCCTGACCGCTTTTTCATCCTGGACGCGATCTGGGTGTTGCGGATGACGACTAGGGGTTCGGGCCCCGACTCGCCGCCCGAAGGGCCCACGGTCACGGGTCTCCGACACGTCGCCCGTGGGTCGCGCCATGCCATCATCGGTGCCGACACGACGTCCTCGGGCCTATCTTCCAGACCGCATGGAAATTCTCTTAAGCCGAGTTCCACCGACCGTATAGTCACGCTCTCCCGGCTTGAGAGTCTTCAAGACTGTGGCTTTGGAGGCTTCTCACACTTTTTCCACATACGGTCGTATGGCAAAATACAAAGGCTGACACAACAGTTTGGCTGGGACTCGCGTACGCGTCGGGGGCCGTGTCTCGGCGACCTTTTGACCCATGGTCACGGAACTCAGACGTGTCGCTCGTGACGCGCCCCCGTACGCCCTTTCTGATTTCGGTGTCCCTACGACCTCCGCTTCCCTCTCGGGATCCCCGCCGGTCGTGCTCGGGCCTAGGCCTTCTCGCGTACGCCTAGGAGGCCGTATCGATGTGTCGCCCGTGACGTCCCCCCGTACGCCCTATCCGATTTTGGTGTCCCTACGACCTCCGCTTCCCTCGCGGGACCCCGAGACGTGGTTTTCGGGCCTAGGCCTACTCGCGTACGCGTTAGGGGCTGTATCTCGGAGGCCTTTCGACCTACGGTCACGGGGCTCGGATATGTCGCTCGTGGGTCGGTCCTGCATGTGCGGTGCGATTTTGGTGCCAGTACGACGTTCTTTTGAAAACTGCCTATTTCTTTACTTTTCCACATACGGTCCTATGGCAGATGTGTGAGCCCAGACAGAACCGAGTCCTATTTTTCAGCTTTAACACACAGAGTCCTCTTGCAAAGTAATAGGATCCACATATCGAACGGTTTGTCTGGGAACCCCGACTCCCCGGGGTGAAGTTTAAGAGACAGATCACCAAAGCGTCCCTGGGACTTCTTGGCTATCCCCCCTGGGGACCTGAGGGTCTCAGACTTCGATTTCGTGGTGAAACCGAACTGTCATTGCAACCCGGGGTGGAAATAGCACCGCCAAAGGTGCAGTGACCGCCAGAATGGACATGACGTTTTGGCCACTAAAATGAATGGGAAAGTTACAGTGTATCACAAAAGTGAGTACACCCCTCACATTTCTGCAGATATTTGAGTATATCTTTTCATGGGACAACACTGACAAAATGACACTTTGACACAATGAAAAGTAGTCTGTGTGCAGCTTATATAACAGTGTAAATTTATTCTTCCCTCAAAATAACTCAATATACAGCCATTAATGTCTAAACCACCGGCAACAAAAGTGAGTACACCCCTAAGAGACTACACCCCTAAATGTCCAAATTGAGCACTGCTTGTCATTTTCCCTCCAAAATGTCATGTGATTTGTTAGTGTTACTAGGTCTCAGGTGTGCATAGGGAGCAGGTGTGTTCAATTTAGTAGTACAGCTCTCACACTCTCTCATACTGGTCACTGAAAGTTCCAACATGGCACCTCATGGCAAATAACTCTCTGAGGATCTTAAAAGACGAATTGTTGCGCTACATGAAGATGGCCAAGGCTACAAGAAGATTGCCAACACCCTGAAACTGAGCTGCAGCACAGTGGCCAAGATCATCCAGCGTTTTAAAAGAGCAGGGTCCACTCAGAACAGACCTCGCGTTGGTCGTCCAAAGAAGCTGAGTGCACGTGCTCAGCGTCACATCCAACTGCTGTCTTTGAAAGATAGGCGCAGGAGTGCTGTCAGCATTGCTGCAGAGATTGAAAAGGTGGGGGGTCAGCCTGTCAGTGCTCAGACCATACGCCGCACACTACATCAAATTGGTCTGCATGGCTGTCACCCCAGAAGGAAGCCTCTTCTGAAAGCCCGCAAACAGTTTGCTGAAGACATGTCAACAAAGGACATGGATTACTGGAACCATGTCCTATGGTCTGATGAGACCAAGATTAACTTGTTTGGTTCAGATGGTCTCAAGCATGTGTGGCGGCAATCAGGTGAGGAGTACAAAGATAAGTGTGTCATGCCTACAGTCAAGCATGGTGGTGGGAATGCCATGGTCTGGGGCTGCATGAGTGCAGCAGGTGTTGGGGAGTTACATTTCATTGAGGGACACATGAACTCCAATATGTACTGTGAAATACTGAAGCAGAGCATGATCCCCTCCCTCCGGAAACTGGGTCGCAGGGCAGTGTTCCAGCATGATAATGACCCCAAACACACCTCTAAGACGACCACTGCTTTATTGAAGAGGCTGAGGGTAAAGGTGATGGACTGGCCAAGCATGTCTCCAGACCTAAACCCAATAGAACATCTTTGGGGCATCCTCAAGCGGAAGGTGGAGGAGCGCAAAGTCTCGAATATCCGCCAGCTCCGTGATGTCGTCATGGAGGAGTGGAAAAGCATTCCAGTGGCAACCTGTGAAGCTCTGGTAAACTCCATGCCCAGGAGAGTTAAGGCAGTTCTGGGAAATAATGGTGGCCACACAAAATATTGACACTTCAGGAACTTTCACTAAGGGGTGTACTCACTTTTGTTGCCGGTGGTTTAGACATTAATGGCTGTATATTGAGTTATTTTGAGGGAGGAATAAATTTACACTGTTATATAAGCTGCACACAGACTACTTTTCATTGTGTCAAAGTGTCATTTTGTCAGTGTTGTCCCATGAAAAGATATACTTAAATATCTGCAGAAATGTGAGGGGTGTACTCACTTTTGTGATACACTGTAGGTTTCTCAAATACAACGATGTCATTGCCAGATCGGCCCCCACGGACACCAAAACCGGTTACAGCGGACCCTGCCGGGCCCTAGTATTTTTGACAAATGTGACGGAGTCCCCACCCCCTCCCATTTGCCCCGCAGGGTGGTTGCAGTACCGGACTCCTACCACACCAGTAGCGTTGAGAAGGTCAAGTGCCCGGTTGACCCCCCTGACCACTTGGTACTAAATCCGATAACCCCTAACCGCAAAGTCCACCAGGTGTCCCCTTCACCGGAAAGTTACCAAGATGTCATGGGCCCCGCCCCAGGATGACCAAAGTGTCCCAGGGGTCTCCCGGGGCGCTTTGGGTCAAACGACTCGGAACGGGCCGAAACTCGCTCACCACCCCCCCTAACTTTTGACGCAGGCCACTACATGCCTAGAAAACCACATGACGGAGACCGGCTGGCTGAGCCGGATGCGGCGGTGAGGTCGCCTTTCCTATCGGAGTCCGTGACCTGAACGTGAAACCTGAAATGGGACCCTAACGTGTGGCGTGAGGTACGAGGGCGGTGTCGGGTGGGCGATGAGTCGAATTCGGGGCTGGAAAAGGAAGGATTACCAAACTGTGATCACAGCCTCCTCGGTCGTTTCGAGCCCCACAGAGCAAAGATAAAGTAAGGTGTTGGCCCTGGGCCAACCCTAGATCACCAACAGGGCCTGTATATTTGTTGTTTCTCACAGAAGAGTACAGGAAGGTCACTTAGACACCAGACCCGAAACACCACCCTCTAGGGTGGCCTAGGGCACGAGGGCGGTGCCAGGTTGGCAAAGAGTCAAGTCTGGAGCTTGGGAGTGAGGTGATTACCAAAGTGTCACTAGATTACCAAACTGTCATCTCATAACCCTAAGTCCACACAGAGCAAAGATAAAGTAAGGGCCCTGGGCCAACCCTATATCACCAAGAGGTTGGACCTCCATTGCCTGCGGCCTCACCTTCACGGGCGTGCCGGAGTACGTGTGGTCCGGGGAGCACAGCAATCCCAAGACACTGTGAACCTGCTTGGAAACAAAAAGACGCAGAGAGTTACACGATGCCGACGTCGGACTCGGACGTCACACGAGACGATCCACGCAATTGTCTCACCTGTCGAGGACTGCTCTGCGAGGGCACCGTCGACGCGGGGGGTTCGTCTGAACTGGAAGAATCTCGGGGTTCGACTATTCTGACCCGCTTGCGTTTGCCGGGCCGTGACTCTTCCTGAGGGAACCCTTTGTCTTGCCGTGCACCGGGGTCTTCTCTGGAAGAGTCGGTGTCGCTGTCCCTGGACTCTGCCAGGTCCTTGCGGAGGCTGCGGCAGTGTGGCGGGGCGGCTCGTGCTGGGGCGGACGCCGCTGCAGTGGGGGGCGTTCTTCCGGTTGCTCCTCACCCTCCTGCAACCTATGGACTTCAGCTGCCTCCTGCACTGTGTTCAATGGAAGGTAAAACTTTGAAGCCACCACCTCAGAGTGGCACATGGCCCGGTTGACTGCGCGCCTCCCGTGAGGGCTCAGGTTCTTCGTCTGAGGGGACACAACACAGAGGACGAGACATGTCAGATGCGACGACGGACATACGGACGAGAGAGACGTGGTTTTCTCGTGGGATCGACGGCCGGCCGGCCTGTACTCACGTGGTGCACCATGGAGGTCCGTAAGTTCCGGAAGGTGTAATTCCCTACGAATCCCATACGGGTCCACTCCCTCTGAAAGTAAGAGAGCAGCTTCTCGCATCGGCCGCCAGACGAACTGAAGAAAAAGAAGGGAGACTTGCTCCCGCGGAATAGGTGTCGCACGCTCTGCAGCCCCTTCGAACCATTCCAGCTCGGACTTGGTCAGGCTCAGCTGAGCGTGCCCATATGTGGAGGCCGACTTGTGATCTTGCACCTACACGATCGCAGAGAACGACAAGAGACGACAGTATTAGCGGGCATCCCCCGACAACCCCGACCCTCCCCGTGTCACGGAGACCCGAGCACGAGACAGACACACTCACGTCGATGGTGACGTGGTCGCCTTCCGACTGTGCGTCCATGACCTCAAATTTGTCATCACTCCGGCCCGATGGCCCGACATGGAGAGAAAATATCCGGCCATCATTCCAAACACCTGGTGGAGACTCTCCACCGACCCTTTCTTCAGAGACTCTGCGGAGAGAAGAGAGTTTAAAAGGACGTACCGTTCAACAGGAGTGTCACCTTCTCATCTGGCGCGACGACCCTGACGGTCGAGGGGACGACACTCACTGATCTTGGCGGGGAGGATCAAGTGTATCTCCCGACAGAAGTTGGACTGGTCGGTCTTGGACACGAGGGTTTCTGTGGGGAGAGACGAGCACAGGATCAGTGTCGGCACGGCCTCCGCGACGCTGGCGTGCAGGCTCGTGGCCACGTGATACTCACTGGAGGCGGCTTTGCGCACGAGCTGCCGGTGACAGGTGACATCCCGCTGGATGTCCTTCAGTCTATTGGTTAGCTCTGTGTTCAGCCATAGGAAATCCATCCTGTTCAGTCTCGTGGTCAGACGAGGGACATAAGTCAGGTGTTTGAAGAATTTCTTAAGACTCATCAAGTTTGTCTTGACCGTCGGCTTCAACTTCTGTTGCAACAAGACTGTGACCCACCTGAGAGACAAGTAGAGGAAAGCACGCGCGCGCACACGCACACACATACACATTAACGACGACCCACGATCGTGCACGGCGACAGACAGACAGACCAGTGACGTGTGTGTACGACTCATTCCCTCAACGAATTACGCCTCTTGAGAAAAGCAAAGTTTCCCTTCATAAGGTTCCCTTCTCCTGTGAAGATGAGAAAACGCCGGACGTGGCTCACCGCGCCTTTGGCATTCTCGATCTTCTTGTCCGATGGGTTAGTGCCCGAGCATGAGCTGAGAAACTATTCCAGGACCTTCTCTGTGAAGACGATCGGAATAGAGAGAGAGAGAGAGAGAGGAGACGACTCCTTCGCACAGATTTCCAGGGAAGGTACTCATCGTACACGGGAGAGTCCTGGACGCTGAAGTTTTCCTTTCGGGTAAACTTTTTCCTTGTACTCTTGTTCGGGCTGGTCGAGAGGAGCCTGGTGAGTCGAGCGACTTCGGAAACCGCTTGCCAGCACTCCTCCCTAGGGCACACGCACTGAGACACCGACCGTAGACGTGACTCCAGCTCCTCCAGCTTCCTGGCCTTGGCCACGCAGCGGGGGTCGGTACAGTCGGCGCTGGTGCCCGGCTGTCCCTCCCGGGGTTGGTACGGCTGCCCGGAGTGACCCACGTCCAAAGTGCTGACCATAGGCAATGTCCGGTGGCTCGCCCTGAGCTCAGCAAACTTTTCGAGCACGTATTTCACCTTTGCCTGGTTGGTGTAATAGTCGACCTCGGGCCGCTGAAAAACAGAAAAAGACAGAACAGAAAGACAATTTGGAGCTCGTCGTCCTCTCGTGACGAATTCCCCTCGTCTATGAGGAGATTCGGTCGTTCAAAAGATGTAACGTTACCTCCATGTTGGCGTGAACGATGGCGTTGTGCCTGTCCAGTCTCTTCACTTTGGTCAAAGTGCACCCAGGCACACGACACTTGAATCTGGCAATCACGCTTCATGTGGAAAAAAAAAATAACTGATGGGTGTACATACGTACACGTAAATGCATGCATGCATACATACATACATACATACATACGTGAATGCATGCATACCCACGTACACACACACAGACACACACACGTGAATGAGTACATACATACACAGATACGTACACACACACACACAAACACACACATCCCTGAACACAGATGTACATACAGACAGACACGTATGTACACGGACACGTACATGAATACGTGCAAACGGGACAGCAGATGTAGACAACTAGGTAACTCAGTCGACAGGTAACATGGTTGACAATCTCCCTATTTCAAACCACGGCTTTAGTGGTAGACCTCCCCTGGCTTACCGCCCACTCGCAATCTGGAGCAACAGCTTCTTTTCGGTGCTGTTCGCGACCTTATGGAACTTTTGCAGGTGCTGAGGCAGATTCGAATAAATCACCCCGCACATGGGGCAGCGCTGACCCCGCGGAGGCATCTTGACGTGACAACGAAACAGTTAAGAGAATTATCCAAAAGAGTTCAAGAACCCATTGAAAAAATCCTTCCACTCACCTCGAGAGATCGAACGCGTCAGACTGGTACTGCCAATGCTGCCGAGTTCACGTACGCAGTGGTCCTGAAACTACCCATAAGGGTCATAAATTCACGTGCCCCTCCCATTCGCCGGACCGATACATTAGCTTGACGTGGAAAATGGTGTGGGAAGGACACAGCATGCACATGGCTGTGAATGCTCTTTAACGCACGCTCCGGTTCTTAAACTTCACTCGTGAACCTCTGTGCCCGGTGCTACGGTGTTCGTGTTCTGTTTGCATGTGCCAAAAAATGTAAAACAGACGTCCACACCTTTCTAGTTAGGTTATCTCGCTGTCGTTTCTCTAACCCTAGGTGTTCTCAGGGCTTTTAAACTTTCCTGCGGTGTTTACTCTCGGTTCGCATGTGCAAAAAAAAAAAACTAATAAAAATGACATCCCTAGCTTTCTTTTCTCACAAAAACTCTGTCCAGTAGGTTACCTCGCTTTAGTTTTTTGTAACGAGGTGTTCTCGGCACCACAGGCTCGTCAAAGCAGCGTGCTTGGGTTATTAAACTTATCTACGGTGTTCATTCTCGGTTTGCATGAGCAAAAAAACCTAAAACAGACATCCATAGCTTTCTTTTCTCACCTAAAGTCTTTCTAGTAGTTTGACTCGCTGTAATTTCTGTAAAAAGGTGTGTCGAGCACTACGTGCTCATTCCAGCAGCATGCTTGGGTTTTTAAACTTCTTGGTCTTGGTTCGCATGTGCAAAAACATATGAAACAGACATCCATACCTTTATTTTCTCACATAAACTCTGTAAAGTAAGGTCTCTCCCTGTCGTTTCTGTAACGAGGTGTTCTCTGCACTACGAGCTCATTAAACCAGCGTGCTTGGGTTTTTAAACTTCACTATGGTGTGTATTCTTGGTTTGCATGTGCCAAAAATATTAAACAGACATCCATACCTTTCCTTTCACACGAAAACGCGTCGGACTGGTACTGCTGCTGCAAACTTCTCGTATGCAGTGGTGCTGAAACTACACGTGAGGTACACAAATTTACGTGCCCCTCCCATTCGCTGGACCAATCCATGAGCTTAAAGTGAAAGCTCGTGTGGGAAGGACACAACATGCACATGGCTGGGAATGCGCTTTTACGCATGCTTTGGTTCTTAACACAGCTAACACCGACACATAAAATGTCTTATTTCACTTATTTGGTTTTTATTGATACACAGCTAAGATCACTTTCACTTTAATCAAGATGTGTCTGACTTTGAAATATATTTATGAAACGTTATGCTTTAGCAGAATATGACTTATAACGTCCCATTTCTCACAATACAGTGAAATATACAAACACATTTTTAACACAGATGTCACTTATAAAGACTTGCATCAGTATTGTTCAGCACAGACAAATCCAAACACTGCTTTACACATTTTTATGTATTTATTTGTTTAATGTATTCATTGTTTATGTATTTATTTAGTTATTCACTCATTCATGACCCTAACACCCACTTTAACAAAACATCTCTGGCTCTAGCAGTGTGGCACATATCCAGGGCCAGCTGTAGCCTAGTGGTTAAGGTACTAGGTCAGTGACCAGAGGGTTGCTGGTTCAAGCCCCACCACTGCTAGGTTATCACTGTTGGGCCCTTGAGCAAGGCTCTTAACCCTCAATTGCTCAGACTGTATACTGTAATGTAAGTCGCTTTGGATAAAGGCGAATGCTGAAAATGTAAATATCCACCTATTTAACTTTTTTTTTAAACTCTCTCTCTCTCTCTCTCTCTCTCTCTCTCTCTCTCTCTCTCTCTCTCTCTCTCTCTCTCTCTCTCTCACACACACACACATCTGCAAAATCTATCAACAAACACTGGCGTTGTCCATTTATATATTACACATTCCAACACAATTTTACCTTCATGTTCTATTTACCTTACACCTCCTCCTACACTGCTGCAAATGTTTTAGATCTTTGTTTTTATCATAACGTGTCTCTAATGCTACTTTCACAAGCACTGAAAGGTTTCTAAAGCTATTTGTTAGTTTCAAATTCAATATTCACTACAACTGTACTGATTTGAATTAATATGAATTGTTGATCATACACTGCTGTATTCTCCCACACTGTCTTTCCGTATTCCTAATATGTTTTGTTATTTTTTTTTTGGCTACATTGTCATGTCTCTAATGGCTGTTTGTCCCACCTAATTGTACAATATTAAAAAATGCGACAAACATGGCGATTATATAACATTGTAATAGGGTTTATGGTTGTTTCTTTGTTTGTCTTTCTTTCTTTTGGAACAACATGTTTAGAAAAAAAATTCTTAACATTAAACATTAGTTACAGAAAAATATGTCATGTGGAATTCATCACATCGATTGTGGACCGATTTACTGTGGGGTAAAAACAGTGGAGGTACTAAGTTACGCGCTTTACATGAGGCCTACTCCGAGCAGCTGCGGTCACAGTGGGCGGTCGCTGCTTAACTCCGCCCCATTGTCTTCAACTAGGTCCGGTTGAGGGAAATAACAGGCTCGCTGTGAACGCTCGTCCTGCTTTATTTCAGCAAAAGCAGTAACGATGTCCGGAAGAGGAAAAGGCGGCAAAGGTCTTGGAAAAGGAGGCGCTAAGCGTCACCGCAAAGTTCTCCGTGATAACATCCAGGGTATTACTAAACCCGCCATCCGCCGTTTGGCTCGCCGTGGCGGTGTGAAGCGTATTTCCGGCTTGATCTACGAGGAGACCCGCGGTGTGCTCAAGGTTTTCCTTGAGAATGTCATCCGTGATGCCGTCACCTACACCGAGCACGCCAAGAGAAAGACCGTCACCGCAATGGACGTGGTGTACGCTCTGAAACGCCAGGGACGCACCCTGTACGGATTCGGGGGTTAAACGTTCAGACCTCCACGCTAACACAACGGCTCTTTTAAGAGCCACCCATCTTATCAAGTTAAGAGAATTTTCCTCTTTTTAAATATTAGATCTGAATATGTTATACACACTGTATCTAGCTAGTTTCCCATGTTTGTAATACTTGACTCTTTACCTTCTTTTATTTATTTATTAATATATTACTGTTTTTGGGCCCTGACTGCCACGGAGCGAGCGTTGCCCAGAGACACTTGCGGCCGCGGTGTTAATAACTGTTAGTTCTTTGTTGTACATGTTTATTGGGTTTGTTGTTTGGTGTTCTGTTTAACGATGTTAGTTTGTGCATAGTGTATTTGTTTATTTATATGTTGAATGTAAAACCTACCGTAACCGTGTAGCGCGGGGTTAGGGATAACATGGCTACAATAGCCGAAAGTAGATGGATGTGTTGTGACTCGTGTCTTAAACCTTGCAACTAATAGAGAGATAATCTTGTTGTCATAGCAACTCACGAGTTCGTGTAATCTTTGCAAACGCCAAAATAATAATAATAATTTTGGTTAAACACTAAGCAATGTGGCTCGATTCATAAGGTTTACCTGCACTGACTGAACAGATTCATAAACACACTACCGTACCTTTAACATTATAGTGCAGGTACAGGAAATAGCTTAATTCATCTCTTATTTCATGAGTGATTAATAATCGATTCCTACATGTAATACATGAAGTAATTAAAAAATACTCTTTACCTCCACTTGAGTAAAAGTACTAAAGTATTTACCTTCAAATGTACTTAAGTATGAAAGTAAAAGTAGCATGATTTATTATGGCTCTAATGTTTTATTATCATTTCTGTAAAAAGACTCTTAATTAATCAACTTTTAGGTGAAAAGACTCGAGTGTCATTCATTAATCTGACACTAATGTTTATTAAAATTATCATAAGAACAAAACACTGATTGGTGTGATCGCTTCACGCTTCCTTCATTTTGACAATGTTACGTTTTTATTCACACATAAACCAAAAGGAACCACAGATTGTTCAGAATGTAGTGGAGAGAAAAGTAAAACATTTCACTACCAAATGTGATGGAGTTAAAGTAAAAACTCACCCAACTAGTTACATTTACTTAGTTACTGTCCACCACTGCTAATGTATGCCTTAATGCAGGAGCAATATATTAATTATTTTAGTAATTAAGGTACAAGTGTCATCAGTTATTCATGAGATTCATACAGGTCATCAGGATGACCATCACAAATATTACCTCATGTCATGTTTGTGGTGCTTTAACTGAAAAGTGGTGCTTAAATATTTCTTATTTAATTTTATGATCTGTTGCGGATTAAATAACTAAAGATTTGTTATGAAATCACTGAAAATGTTTGCTAAGTAGTGGAAATGAATGTGGCTCTATGGGTTGAAAATGTACAACGGTTTTATTTAGACACAATGCCGCGCAGCTTGTACTGATGGCTTTCAGTCTCTACGTATCATTTGCAGATATTAAACTATCTGTTTTCTTGTGCCTCATGTGTGACAAATTGTCATTGGACTATATGTCCATGTTTAGTGATGATGCTGATGATGATAATGTCATAATAACAGAAGAAGAGCAAGAATTTAAAAAAATCACAGGATTGCTGGCCTAAAACAAGAACAAATACAACAACAGAGAAAAAAAAAACACTACTACTAATATAAAGTACTACTATATGTATGTAATATATATATATATATATAAATTATAAATAACCATACAACAATAAAAAAAAATCTTTCTCTCTATATCTGTTTTTTCTCTCTCTCTATTTTATTCCAAGAGCTTTATTAGCGTAAATGTTGTAGTACTTACAGTATTGCTAAAGCATTGAAAAGACAGAATATGAATGTATATACAGGGAAAAAAGGAAATATACGTAAATTAAAACAATAAAAAGTAATAAAATAAAAGACATGTATATATGGAACACTTTCTCTTTGTGGGTTAATTCAGACTGTTCCTCTGTTCGGGTGTATCAGTCCGTGTCTCTCAGACTGTTGCAGGCAGATACATACTGAGCTGCTACAGTGCTGCTCTCCTTCTCCTCTCCTAACATGATGCTCAGTTTCTGACTGCTGTTATTTATGTAGTATGTAGATTCAGATTCAAGTAGCTCTATAGGCATGACAGTAGAAAACAATATTGCCAAAGCAGTACAAACTATAAACATTAAAACTGAACAGAGAACACAAATAATAGACAATAAAAAATAATTTCTCTAATTTACATAAAGATATACAGAGGATATATAAATGTTCTTAATAAACATATATAGATGTGTGTGTGTGTACACAAATTTGTTACCAACTGTCTCTCAGGTGCACCATGGTGTAGCGCTGACACATACTGTGCCGTGAGTGTTTTCTGTGATTTTTCTAATTCTGTAAGTGTTTGGTGATTTGGGATTTGTTGTTTAAATCTGTCTGTGACATGTTCTTGTGTTGGTTTGAATTTTTGGCAGTGAAGAAGGAAGTGCATCTCTGTCTCCACCGTGAGATGTGGCTCCAGTTTGTACTTACTTTTTATTTCACGATAGTATTCTAGTCTACTGTGAGATTGGATTTGGTTCTCCCAGTGTTCTAGATCCCTGTTCTTACTGTTAGCTATGAGCTGTTGGACAGTGCTGTGATCTATGCTGAGGCCTGTTTGAGGGTCAATGAGTCTCAGGGCCAGCTGGCTGAGGGCACTTATTTCAGGGGTCAGTTCTTGGCTCTGTAGTGATTTAAATTGTAGTGACTCTTTGGGACTTGACTTTAGGTGTATCAAGAAATGTTGAGATCTTGTTTGTATGTTTATATTCGGCCTATTTCTTCCCTGCAGGTGATGGTTGGTGTTTTCCTTTGGACTTATAAAATCATTCTACAGAAATGAACATGCAGAGTTTCTGTTGGATGTTTGTCCCATTTAATAGAACTGTGAAAATTCAGTGGACCCCATACTTCACTCCTGTACAGTGCAATGGGCTGAATCACACTATCAATTAATTTACTCCATTGAGGTGGGAATGTCAATGTTGTAAAATCTCCTACTGATTGTGTACAGGCCTCTGCCAGCTTTTTCCTTTAGTGCATTCACTGCCATGCTGAAACTCCCTGATGCAGTAATGAGTACAGCCGTGGTCTAGTGGTTAGGGCAGTGTTTCTCAACCTTTTTTCAGTCACGGCACCCTTTGAAAGTACGCAAAATCTCAAGTCACCCCAGTCTAAAATGTATTTAAAAGTGTACACTCTGCAAGCCCTTGGACTGCTAACACACATGCGCGCACACCATAAGGTGTCATTTGGGATAAACGTGTAAACGTGACTTAATTTTACCAGGAAACCTGAGCCTGGGATGATGCACACAATCGCTCTATTCTGGCAGGGATGGATGAAAGGCAGAAACGGAGCTCCTGGTCCAGAGCCCTCAGTCGCTCCCTGTACTTGTTCTTGATGCGAGTTAGGCTCGAAAAGCTCAGTTCGCGCCATGAACGAATCAGATTTAACATAATTAAACAAGTTAATAGTTTATTTCTCAATTATTTGTCATTATACTAAGAGCACTGCTTCTTTTCTGCATTTTCTCTCTGTAGCTCGGTTACGGCTCTCTCAACTCAAAAGAAGCTTTATTGGCATGACAAATAAGTACATTTATTTGTATTGCCAAAGCAAGTTACAGAAAAATAATAAAAATAAAAATAAGAAAGAACAAATTTATACAAAACAGTTACATGTGCAAAAAAATATAAAACAGAATAAAATATTAATAAAAACAGTGCAAAATAATAATAAAAATAATTATATTTACAGTAATGATCAGTTTGCGTGTGTGTGTATCTCTCTCTCTGTGTTTGTGTGTGTGCGTCTCTCTCTCTGTGTTTGTGTGTGTGTCTCGTTCAGTGTGTGTTTGTGTGTGTCGCTCGCTCTGTGTGTGTGTGTCTTTATATATTAATAATTTAAATATTAAATTATTAATATTTTATTCTATTTTATATTTTTTGCACATGTAACTGTTTTGTATATTTTTGTTCTTTCTTATTTTTATTTTTATTGTTTCTCTGTAACTTGCTTTGGCAATACGAATGTCCTTATTTGTCATGCCAATAAAGTTTCTTTTGAGTTTGAGTGTCTCTCTCTCTCGCGCTGTGTGTGTGTGTGTGTGTGTGTGTGTGTGTGTGTGTGTGTGTCTCGCTCGCTTTGTTTTCTTCAGATTTACTTTTAGGGCCCAGTTCTGGCTGTACTTCTCCAACAGGTCTAGGTGCAGCTGCATAGAGTAGAAATTTTACTTCCCCGTCCTGCAGAGTGAGTCCGGGGGCTGCACACTAATTCATTTATGTAGATATTAAACAGTGTTGAATTCTGTGTTGTGTATGTTTGTCACCAGTTCTTACAACACTTTTGTTTCTTAGTAGTATCTGTGTGTTTCTCTGTAACTTGCTTTGGCAATACGAATGTCCTTATTTGTCATGCCAATAAAGTTTCTTTTGAGTTTGAGTGTCTCTCTCTCTCGCGCTGTGTGTGTGTGTGTGTGTGTGCTCGCTCCCCGCTCCCCGTTTTCGGATTAGAATTTCGATAATAAACAGCTCTTATTATGATTAATTCCCTCTACTGATGGAAGCGGAATGGGTGGATTACAGCCGAATTGCGCAGAAATAAAAAGATATACATATATAGCGGCTCCCAGAGGCGCGACTCGGTTCCTTTTGTTCATTTTAAAGAGCCGTTTAATAGAATCAAATCGTTCGCGAACGACTCATCAGTATCAGAATATTTTTGACGGCACCCCTGACGAAGCCAGACGGCACCCCGGTTGAGAAAGGCTGGGTTAGGGTACTGGACTAGTAATCAGAAGGTTGCTGGTTCAAGCCCCACCACTGCCAGGTTGCTGCTGTTGAGCCCTTGAGCAAGGCCCTTAACCCTCGATTGCTCAGATTGTATACTGTAGCTGTACTGTAAGTTGCTTTGGATAAACGCGTCTGCTAAATGCTAAAAATGTAAATGTAATGATGAGACCAAGGTAAGTGTATTGCATTGTGTGCTCCAGGGCAGTGCTGACCATGGTAAACTGGTGCCATGTGTTCCTGACATCTAGGTTTGTTTTTGGAAGACAATCATTTTTGTTTTCTTCAGATTTACTTTTAGGGCCCAGTTCTGGCTGTACTGCTCCAACAGGTCTAGGTGCAGCTGCATAGAGTAGAAATTTTACTTCCCCGTCCTGCAGAGTGAGTCCGGGGGCTGCACACTAATTCATTTATGTAGATATTAAACAGTGTTGAATTCTGTGTTGTGTATTGTGTATGTTTTGTTGTAATTAAGTAATTTCACAATGGAGGTCAAGCATGTGGAGTGCTGCCACCTGGTGACGCCCTGTATGTTTGTTTTCTGTGTAAGTTTCGTTTTCGTTCTGAATAAACACGTGAAACTTCAATAGGTTATGGGCCCAGTCATGTAGTTTAAAAACGGCTGTTTTACACGGTGTTTGTGTGATATAAACGGTGTTGTGGGATTCACAATGGAAGATAAGCTGTTTATAGAGAAGCTGAGTGGACCAGAGAACTAAGCAACATGGAAATTTCAAATGGAGCATCTATTGAAAGCTAAAGGACTGTGGGGCATGGTAATGGAAACGGACAACTTAGCAGCAGATGCTAATGCACAAGCTCGAGCTGAATTCACAAAACAGCAAGAAAAGGCATTTTCTGTGTTAGTGCTGAATGTAAGTACGCACCAGTTGTACCTGATTACAAGCTGTCAGACTCCTAAAGAAGCGTGGGACATGCTAAAAGGACATTTTGAGAGAGATACTCTTGCAAATAAGCTGTTTCTAAAGAAAAAATACTTCAGGTGTGAAATGAAGGAAGGAGAAACCATAACTGAGCATTTAAAACGAATGAAGGAGTTAACTGACAAGCTAGGTGCTATAGGTGCTGTAATTGAAGATGAAGACCAGATTGTAACACTGCTAGGTAGCCTGCCACCAAGCTATGCAACAATTGTGACTGCGTTAGAGACAAAGATGGACAATTTGACACTGCAGTTTGTGCAGCAAGCGTTAATAAATGAAGAGCAAAAACGAGTCCATTCTAACGGTAATGTCGGTAGCGCTGCATCGGGTGGTGCATCAGCTATGTCAACACAAGTTCGTGGAGATATGCAGGCTAATTCTAGGACAGTGGGAGTTGACAGATCTAAATGGAAATGTTATAAGCGTGGTAGGGAAGGACATTTAATGCGTAATTGTCGAAGTTTGAAAAATAAAAATCAAACCCACAAGGCTAAAAGCATGACATGTGAGGATGCTGAAGACTTGTCTGAGAGTGCATTTGTTGCTAAAGAGGCTAATCAGAATGATATGCCGCAGCAGGTCGAGTGGCTGATCGACTCTGGAGCATCAAAGCACATGACTTGTTGTAAAGAAATTCTTCAAGACTACCAGGAATTCTCCAAACCACAGTCAGTGAAACTGGGTGATGGCAGAGTGGTTGACGCCCAAGGACTTGGTAACGTCAAACTGAAAATGACTTTCAAAGTCAGTGATTTCAAAGATGTCACCATGTATGATGTGCTGTATGTTTCCAAGCTATCTGGGAATCTCTTCTCAGTAGGAGCTGCTGCCAGAAAAGGACATACAGTGCAGTTCAAGAAGTCTAGATGCTACATTTGTGGCAAAGATGGAGATCTTCGAGGAATGGGAACACAGAGATCTGATGGATTGTATCAGCTGGATGTCGAGGGACGTTCGCCCACCTGTCATGGTGCAGCAAGTGCATCAGTAGCAGCCAGTCTATGGCATCAACGACTGGGACACACCACCAAGATAAAGGATCTTAGGACTCTAGTAAGCGGAATGGACTTTTCTGCACAGAAAGAAGTTTCCTTTTGTGAAGCGTGTGTGGAGGGCAAGCTGTCTAGAAAGCCTTTTAAACCAGTGGGAGAAATCCGTTCCAGGCGTAAGCTACAGCTGATCCATAGTGACGTCTGTGGTCCCATGCAGACTGAATCCATAGGTGGATCAAAGTACTTTGTGACATTTATTGATGACTACTCAAGATGCTGCAAGGTATACTTCATGAAACAGAAAAGTGAAGTGTTTAGCAAGTTCAAAGAATTTGAAAAAACATTCTCCAATGAGTGTGGACAAAAAGTCACAAGACTGAGAACAGACAATGGTGGGGAATACACATCTAAAGAATTTCAAGAATACCTGAAAGCTCAAGGCATCCACCATGAAATGTCTGTACCCCATACACCTCAGCAAAATGGTGTAGCAGAAAGAAAAAATAGGACTTTAGTTGAAGCAGCTAGGAGTATGCTGTCTCATGCTAAGTTACCAAATACTTATTGGGCAGAGGCTGTAGCAACAGCAGCTTACATACAGAACAGGCTGCCCACATCTTTTCTGAAGCAAGAGACACCCTACCAGAGATGGTGTGGCAAAAAGCCAAATATAAGTCACATGAGAGTATTTGGCTGTGTAGCCTATGCTCATGTCCCAGACATAGAGAGAAGGAAGCTGGACAAGAAAGCTGTGAAGCTTCGTTTCGTGGGATATGCAAACAATGCCAAGGGCTATCGCCTGTTTGATGAGGAGAAAAAGAGAATTCTTCGCTACTTGAAGGGGACTTTGGACCTCGCTCTCAAGTATGAGCATTCAGAGTCTAAAATTTTAGTCGGGTTCTCAGATGCTGACTGGGCTGGAGATCAAGATGACCGTCGCTCTACAACCGGTAATGTCTTCTTATTGGGTGGAGGAGCAGTGAGTTGGGTAAGCAAGAAACAGTCAACGGTTGCACTGTCAACAGCTGAAGCTGAATACATCGCTCTCAGCCAAGCAGCACAGGAATGTACCTGGCTTACACGACTACTGAGTGATCTTGGAATGGATGCTACGTCTAGTGTGATTCTGGAGGACAACCAAGGAGCTATTGCCATCGCGAAAAATCCAGTTGATCATTCAAGGACAAAGCACATAGACATTCGTTACCACTACATTCGTGAATGTGTGCAGAATGGACAAATTCAACTACAATATTGTCCTACAGATGACATGAAGGCAGATATCTTGACCAAGCCATTAGCAAAGCAAAAGTTTGAGTATCTTAGGAAAGAGATTGGACTTTGCGCAGTGTAATTTTGATAAGGTGTACTGTTTACTAAGTTAAGAGAACTGTAAGAACTGTAAAGAAGGGGAAATCTTTCTAAGTTTAGTTAATAGGACTTATTGTTCCAAAAGTGTTCAGGTTTAACCATTCTAAGTGATAGAATTTGGTTTATTAAAAAAAAAAAAAAAAAAACTCTTAATTTCATTGTAAAATTAAGTGGGAGTGTTGTAATTAAGTAATTTCACAATGGAGGTCAAGAATGTGGAGTGCTGCCACCTGGTGACGCCCTGTATGTTTGTTTTCTGTGTAAGTTTCGTTTTCGTTCTGAATAAACACGTGAAACTTCAATATGTTTGTCACCAGTTCTTACAACACTTTTGTTTCTTAGTAGTATCTGTGTGTGTTTGAGTAAAATGTGTGTATATACACACACACACACACACACACACACACAAATACAGTGTATCACAAAAGTGAGTACACCCCTCACATTTCTGCAAATATTTCATTATATCTTTTCATGGGACAACACTATAGACATGAAACTTGGATATAACTTAGAGTAGTCAGTGTACAGCTTGTATAGCAGTGTAGATTTACTGTCTTCTGAAAATAACTCAACACACAGCCATTAATGTCTAAATAGCTGGCAACATAAGTGAGTACACCCCACAGTGAACATGTCCAAATTGTGCCCAAATGTGTCGTTGTCCCTCCCTGGTGTCATGTGTCAAGGTCCCAAGTGTAAATGGGGAGCAGGGCTGTTAAATTTGGTGTTTTGGGTACAATTCTCTCATACTGGCCACTGGATATTCAACATGGCACCTCATGGCAAAGAACTCTCTGAGGATGTGAGAAATAGAATTGTTGCTCTCCACAAAGATGGCCTGGGCTATAAGAAGATTGCTAACACCCTGAAACTGAGCTACAGCATGGTGGCCAAGGTCATACAGCGGTTTTCCAGGACAGGTTCCACTCGGAACAGGCTTCGCCAGGGTCGACCAAAGAAGTTGAGTCCACGTGTTCGGCGTCATATCCAGAGGTTGGCTTTAAAAAATAGACACATGAGTGCTGCCAGCATTGCTGCAGAGGTTGAAGACGTGGGAGGTCAGCCTGTCAGTGCTCAGACCATACGCCGCACACTGCATCAACTCGGTCTGCATGGTCGTCATCCCAGAAGGAAGCTGACGCACAAGAAGGCCCGCAAACAGTTTGCTGAAGACAAGCAGTCCAAGAACATGGATTACTGGAATGCCCTGTGGTCTGACGAGACCAAGACAAACTTGTTTGGCTCAGATGGTGTCCAGCATGTGTGGCGGCGCCCTGGTGAGAAGTACCAAGACAACTGTATCTTGCCTACAGTCAAGCATGGTGGTGGTAGCATCATGGTCTTGGGCTGCATGAGTGTTGCTGGCACTGGGGAGCTGCAGTTCATTGAGGGAAACATGAATTCCAACATGTACTGTGACATTCTGAAACAGAGCATGATCCCCTCCCTTCGAAAACTGGGCCTCATGGCAGTTTTCCAACAGGATAACGACCCCAAACACAACCTCCAAGATGACAACTGCCTTGCTGAGGAAGCTGAAGGTAAAGGTGATGGACTAAACCCAATTGAGCACCTGTGGCGCATCCTCAAGTGGAAGGTGGAGGAGTTCAAGGTGTCTAACATCCACCAGCTCCGTGATGTCATCATGGAGGAGTGGAAGAGGATTCCAGTAGCAACCTGTGCAGCTCTGGTGAATTCCATGCCCAGGAGGGTTAAGGCAGTGCTGGATAATAATGGTGGTCACACAAAATATTGACACTTTGGGCACAATTTGGACATGTTCACTGTGGGGTGTACTCACTTATGTTGCCAGCCATTTAGAGATTAATGGCTGTGTGTTGAGTTATTTTCAGAAGACAGTAAATCTACACTGCTATACAAGTTGTACACTGACTACTCTAAGTTATATCCAAGTTTTAGTTCTATAGTGTTGTCCCATGAAAAGATATAATAAAATATTTGCAGAAATGTGAGGGGTGTACTCACTTTTGTGATACACTGTACATACATAAAAGAAAAACACTTATACACACATTTTGTTCGTGTGTTGTCACATTTTGGCCACCAGATGGGAGCCACGCCACACTAATTGTCTATTGGTTCTCCATAACATTACATACATACATAAGTAACTAGTTACATTATAAGTTACTACTACTACTTACATCACCAATAATACTATTATTACGACAACAACTATAATTGAAAAAACAAATTGATTATTATGAGTAATTATGATTATTTACAGTTAATATTTTACAATATGTCTGTCCTAAGATGCCTGTAATTACCCTGTGTTGAGTACCTAAAATAGTATTTTATTATTGAAATTGATATTGATACATTATTCTGAATAATAATTGCTGATTCTTCTTCTTTTTTTTTTTTTTGCATTAGTAGCGTAATATTTTAACCCCCGCTGCAATTTACTGCAATTTTCTGTTCCCTCTTCTTTACTGGCATGTTTTTGTTCTGTTACTCTGTTTAGTGCGAAGTAAAACACAACTACCAAGCAGGACTAGGTCGAGTCCAGGGTGCTTAACTGTCATGTAGCAGAAATGGAAGAAAAAAAAAAACATAACAATTTAGAATAATAATGATGATAATAAGAAGAATATTTTAATACACTAACATTTATTTCAGTTATTCCTACATATTTGTGCTGTAAGATCTACAGAACATCCCCGTGTCAGCTTTAAGTTCACATATACTAACACATTTCTAAAACAACACATGGCTCCAACATTCACATTCTACTGATGTTTCTAACACTTACAAAAAAGATTCAAGTCTATTTTAGTTATTTATCTGATACATCTCTTTTATAAAGATGCACTTTTTAATGTTTAACTTAGAAATGGCTTTAACACAGCTAACACCGACACATACAATGTCTTATTTCACTTATTTGGCTTTTGTTGATACACAGCTAAGATCACTTTCACTTTAACCAAGATATGTCTGACTTTGAAATATGTTTATGAAACGTTATGCTTTAGCAGAATATGACTTATAACTTCCGATTTCTTACAATACAGTGAAATATACAAACACATTTTTAACACAGATGTCACTTATAAAGACTTTATAAGTCAGTATTGTTCAGCACAGAAGAATCTGAAAACTTATTTACTCAATTTTTATGTATTTATTTGTTTAATGTATTCATTGTTTATTTAGTTAATCACTCATTCATGACCCTAACACCCAATTTAACAAAACATTAATGACTCTAGCAGTCCAGGTAAGACATATCCATCTATTTTACTTACATTTTTTACTTTCTCTCTCTCTTTCTCTCTCTCTCTCTCACACCTGCAAAAGCTAGCAACAAACACAAGCGTTGTCCATTTATATATTACACATTCCTAAACACAATTTTACCCTACACCTCCTCCTACACCGCTGCAGGTGTTTTAGTATTTTTTTTTATCCTAACGTGTCTCTAATGCTACTTTCACAAGCACTGAAAGGTTTTTAAAGCTATTTGTTTGTTTTATTTCAATTTCACTACAAATTTACTGATTTGACCTAATATGAATTTTTTATCATACACTGCTCTATTCTCCCACTCTGTCTTATATCCTAGTATGGGTTATTTTTTGGGGTACATTGTCATGTCTCTAATGGCTATTCGTCCCACCTAATTGTACAATATTAAAAAATGTGACAAAAATGGCGATTATAGTACATTGTAATAGGGTTTAGGGTTGCATAGAAGCCCTGTTGAATTTCTTTTTTTAACATGTTTAAAACTGAAAAATTATTAAAATTAACTTTGATTACAGAAAAAAAAAATACATCAAATCGATTGTGGACCGATTTACTGAGGGAAAACTACAGTGGCCAAGAAGTGCAAAACAAATTAACATTTTAGAAAACAAATTTACAACAAAAACAAAAACTAATTTACTAGAGTTGAAACACTTAACAATGCCGAAACAAATTTACAAATGGTCGATCTGAAGGAAAGGCTAGGTATATATAAATCCATATATATATATATTGTTAGGATTGAAGTTTTGTTTAAGCTGACAGTGTAATGGTCAACTATTATCATTTAACAGCATTAAGTGGCTCCATTTATATGCATTCTGACATATATATATATTTGTTATATATATATATATATATATATATATATATATATATATATATATATATATATATATATATATATATACAAATGCAGAATGCATATAAATGGAGCCACTTAATGCTGTTTAATGATAATAGTTGACCATTACACTGTCAGCTTAAACAAAACTTCAATCCTAACAATATATATATGTACTTGAAATGTAGTTGTTGACAGTTACCATCTTTCAGCCAGTTATTTAAAATGAGCTGGTAAAACATGAACTGGTAAAAGTGAGGATCTTTACCTGTCCATAACCCTGCCACTGAAAACAGGCGCTCATAATATGAACCATTTCTAGATGCAACACCAGTGGTGTAACTGGGAGCTCATGGGCCCCAGTGCAAAAAAAAAAAAAAAATGTTGGGCCCCCTCAACAAATTGCATACACTGTAAAAAAATGAATCAGTGGCCCAGTAGATTTTTTACAAATGTTGTGTGTTAAATTTATTTAATGGAATTAAGTTCTTGAATTTATGGCTATTGTTTGAGTAAATTTTACTTATTAAAAAATGTTATAAAATCTACTTATTTCATTTGTGTGAATATAAAAATAATAAGTTATATAAATAAGTTGATTTCAATTTACAAGCACTTCGTCTGCGCGCGTGCGTTTTGTTTTTTTAAATACACCTTCTAACCCGCAACGGTTCTGAAGAGCCTCCACAACGGAATCCAGATTGCACAGTTTGTGAGCAAATTAACTAAGGTAAGTAATTCTGTTCTATTAATCTGTATAGTTACCACAGTTTATTACTGTAAACTTAGAATTAGTGTGTTAGAATGTGTCGGAATGCATGTCGTTATTACACTTACTTTAAATCAACAACATTATATGTGAGAGATGCTGTAATGAGTCTTGTAGTTTGATTTATTGCAACGTCTCACTTTTCTCATTTGAAAATAGGTTGAGCTGTTCTTCAGGCTTGCCATGTTAACTGAGGTAGTTAGGTGGTTCAGTTTTCAGCCTTTTTTTGTAACTTGGCAAACATCTTTTTTGGCTGAGGTAAGTTAGCTAGCTAATAAAAACTTTTCTCATTTTAATGCATTGAGGAAACAACTTTAACCCAGTGTTGAGAGCAAAGTTAAAACTCGATAACACACAGATGGTTAGCTGTATGAAGTTTTATCTGAAGCTGGAAAAAAGTTTTGCATTTTCTGCATTTATCTGTAAACATGCTAAGCTTGTTAGAGAAAACATAGTTAACTTAATTTAAACCTCATGTCAGGGTAGTTAACTTGGTTAACCACAACATAACGAGTCATTTTTTTGCAAACCTCAATTATCTTAATATTCAGTCATTTGTGAGACATATTTTAATTATTCCAATTTGGTGCATTTCATCCTAATAAGGATAAAACTATAAAAATGTAATTAAAATGAAACTTGTTAATGTGACAATTAGTCCAAAAATGTAATGTTTATTAACTGCATGTTTTGACAAGACAAATTAAAGTATTAACAAATTACTTTTGACCCTTTTCATACCATAATAATTGATGTTGCAGGAACCTGAAGGTTTAGAAGTGGACCAGCCCTCATTGGTAGTAGTTGTGATGATGAACATGAGAGCTTCTGCAGGTGACACACCAAAGGACATCATGATTATTATTGAGGGAGCGCATGTCATCACAGGACTAAAAGATAATGCTATGGCTCATGCTGCCTTCCTTGGCTTGACCTATCTGCTAAACCTCAGTTATCCCAGCCGGCAGACATTACAAAAGCATGGCTGTGGAAGAAGAGAGCCAAGTATTGGACTGGCCTACTAGAGAGAATGTGTGGAGAATTTTGTAAGAAGTGACTGACAACAACCGTGTACTGTTGCACACCTTAAGACAAGTTTTCAGGAACAATGGCACAAAATACACCAGAACACTTCATTGCTAGGTATTCAAGGTGCCAAAACATCTTTGTGTTGAGACGGAATGGCAACATTACAAAGTGGTAAATGCTTTACCATCCCAGCTTTTCTGGAAGGTGCTGCAGCCCTGAAATGCAAGAATGGATGTTTACTAACACATGAAATAAAGCTGACACAAACAGCTCAATAAAAATAGTTTGATTAAAAATTATCACGATTAAATTTTTTTTAATCGCGATTAAAAATGTAACGCCTTAATCGCGTTAATTACCGCGATTAACGACAGCCCTAGTAATAATATGAACTAATTCATGACACACATCAGAAAAACATCAACTTAACTTTTGTTGTGGTCATTTTGCAGGCTAGCGTGGAGAGCAGAAACGGAATGTAAACATGAAGTGCCGTCAGGGAGCTCAATCCCCCCAATCTCAATCCGCTCCCTACTCACTCCCCCTCTCCACTCCGCCTCTGTTTGCGCGTTCACGTGGAGGGTCCCTCTGTAGTGGAGTGTTAGTGAGGAGGGAGCGGATTGGGAAAGACCGCATGAGGTACCGTACGGTGCTCGAGTGGAAAACATCGATTTCATATCAGTTCACAATGCTCATAAATAAAATGATGAACACGAAAACGAAGGCTATTCTATCTATAATTTTAGTACGTTCTCGTTAGTTTTGTAAACGCCTAATACAGTTACAGTTAGTTATCGTTTTATTTTTATTTTAACAGCACCGGGTTTGTTTGGCGTCTCTCTCTACGGCTCAGTGTATTATAATATCTTTAAGAGTACAGTGATATTTTATTGTGTAATCTCCTAAACTCACCACATAGTGACAGTCGTGGACAACTCGTGAAAAACAGCAGGGCCCAAAAATAGTAATATTGTGGCGCCGGCGAGCAGGAAGGCGAGCGTCGGGACCTCGAGTGAGCTGCCCTTGGCAGATCTCTCAGTGGTTTAGGACGTACACTCATTCACACACACATACATTCATACAACAGACAAACATATAAGCTACCTATCCAGCTCTCACCGCAGCCACCCAGTCTGCTACACTGGGATACACGCTGACGGTAAGCCTGGATACCACGGCTCCTCCCACTGACGCTACATAGCCCCCTCCCCAAAGGTCAACCGTCCCGGAGACCTACTCACCAGCGACCACTGGGTGGCTCCATGTCCGGACCTCACCCCATTACACTGCCGAGCCGCTGTTTCAACACCCCTGCTGCACCTGGCTTTCCATGCCCTCGCAACAACCCCGGGGCCAGCGCACTCAGACAGATCGGGCATATTGGCCCACCGAACCACCAAAGCCACCCAGACATCACAATCCCACTTCTGACACCAATGTGGCGCCGGCGAGCAGGAAGGCGAGCGTCGGGACCTCGAGTGAGCTGCCCTTGGCAGATCTCTCAGTGGTTTAGGACGTACACTCATACATACACACATACATTCATACAACAGACAAACATATAAGCTACCTATCCAGCTCTCACCGCAGCCACCCAGTCTCCCACACTGGGATACACGCTGACGGTAAGCCTGGATACCACGGCTCCTCCCACTGACGCTACAATATATTAATAAATAAATAAAAAATCAAGTATTATAAACATGTGAGGCTATCTAGATAATGTGTATGACATATTCAGATATAATATTTAAAAAGAGGAAAATTCTCTTAACTTGATAAGATGGGTGGCTCTTAAAAGAACCGTTGGTTTGCCAGAGCGACTAAGGCGCTTTACTTGGAGCTGGTGTACTTGGTGACGGCCTTGGTACCCTCGGACACGGCGTGCTTGGCCAGCTCACCGGGAAGCAGCAGGCGCACGGCGGTCTGGATCTCCCTGGAGGTAATGGTGGAGCGCTTGTTGTAGTGAGCCAGACGAGAGGACTCACCAGCGATACGCTCGAAAATGTCGTTGACGAAGGAGTTCATGATGCCCATAGCCTTGGAGGAGATCCCGGTATCAGGGTGGACCTGTTTCAGGACCTTGTACACGTAGATAGCGTAGCTCTCCTTCCTGGACTTTCTGCGCTTCTTGCCTCCTTTGCCGGCGGTCTTGGGGACGGTTTTCTTGGAGCCCTTCTTGGGCGCGGCCTTAGGGTTTTTAAATAAACTTTATTGTACAAATTTATATCACATTACAAATATCATTTACATCATACACGTACAGTAATATTACATTAATTGATACATTTCATGTAATAATACAAATATTTACATTTTCTTTTAGAATTAATTAAACTCGATCACTATTTGTCTAAAGTCCATTAAAAAGGTCCCATGGAATTGTCATGCGTTTAGATTTCATTTTACATTTTTTCATGCATTTTAATTTGGCCATACATTGTTTAACTACATCTTCACAATCAATATACACATTTTCAGTTGTCATTTTACATCGAGTTTTCCATATTTGATTCACCACTACAGCATAGCTGGTTCAGGCATGATGCTGCTGTTTCCTCTAGAACAAACTGCAATTGAACGTAGACGCTCTACACGCCCGCTTTATTAACCCTGCATGCTGAGTAAGCCAAGTTGGAACACGTAACTCTGATTGGTCCAAAGTCCTGGGTTTCTATTGGACAGACAACATACCGTTCCACGCCCCCTTCTGCCCCATTCACTAGAATCTGTTCTTTGTTGTCTGTTCCCACTTAATCTGAGGTCGATACATGTTTTAAAACCGAATATAAAAGAATCAATAGCAATATTTTATTAAATGTTATAGATAGATAAGATTAGATAAACAGATATATCTTATTATTTTTTGTATTTTAAGCGAAGCATTTGGGCACAATGTTTTACTGTATTTTACACAAAGATCGTGTTAATGATTGTAGTGTAACCTACAGTATGGCTGTACATTGCTAGTATGTAAACACGCCGTATGAAGATCTGATAGTAAACGTAATACTAAAACTACTAATGATAACGCCAAGCTTTTAGGGCTACATCAGTGAATTGATTAAAAAAAATGCATCAGTGAATGTGTTATTTTTACTTGTAATGCTTTCAAGCTTTTAGGGGCTAAAAGAGTGATTTGCAAATCTACACATCAGTGAACGTACTACTACTACTACTAATAATAATAATAATAAAGCAGGACTTTCTCTTTTGTAGAAAATATGGGTGGCCCTTAAAAGAGCCGTTGTGTTAGCGTGGAGGTCTGAACGTTTAACCCCCGAATCCGTACAGGGTGCGTCCCTGGCGTTTCAGAGCGTACACCACGTCCATTGCGGTGACGGTCTTTCTCTTGGCGTGCTCGGTGTAGGTGACGGCATCACGGATGACGTTCTCAAGGAAAACCTTGAGCACACCGCGGGTCTCCTCGTAGATCAAGCCGGAAATACGCTTCACACCGCCACGGCGAGCCAAACGGCGGATGGCGGGTTTAGTAATACCCTGGATGTTATCACGGAGAACTTTGCGGTGACGCTTAGCGCCTCCTTTTCCAAGACCTTTGCCGCCCTTTCTTTTTTTTATTTAATATTTTATTTAAACTTCATCAGAGTACATGGAAATTACATTACATTATCAAGACAATCATTTACAATTTTAAAATCTTCCACAATTCAGAGTCCTTAAATAAAACATTCATTGTTCTTATTTTTTTCAGTTCAGTTCTTATATTTTTATAAACATTCTCTGCTGAAACAAATTGTTGGTCAATAGTCATTCTGCATCTTGTTTTCCATAATTTAGACTTCACAATACACAGTACTAACCACAAGAAGTCATGTTTATCTTTAGGCATGATTTCATCAAAAATACCGAAAGAGACGGACTTCATATGAATTTTAATCTCAAGACCTAAATTTTCCATTTTGCTCCATACTTCTTGGGAACGAGAACACTCTAGAAGAAAATGTTCTAAAGTTTCCTCTGTCTGGCATTTTGGCATAGGGCACATGTTTGTCTTCACAAAACAACTCCACTTCACTACAGATCTCACTGGAAGTCTCCTCACTGCTACCAACCATGTAATATCCCTTAACTTCTCAGATATTTTTTTACATAAGATATTATTTACACATTCTTTCTTTTCTTCCTCTCTAAGGCCTCTAAAATCCACTATATTACAATATTTCAAATCTACTATTAGCTTGTAAATCTTTTTATTAGAATCCTTAATCCAATCTATATTCAAAACATTAAATTTATTTATAAAATCACCATAAATTAATTTATAATAAGGAACTAAAGCTCTAGAGCGGCCTTTTTTCTGTTTCCAATTTGTGATGTTTCCAATCCAATCAGCTTGTCTGTAAATGCCATTTGCAATAATTTTACATACAAAAATTTTTGTTTTAATGGAAAGATCAATTGCTCCTAGACCACCCATTTTTTTCTGTTTATATAAAAGTTCACGCTTAGTTACTTCACGTGTTGAATTCCAAATAAAATTACAACATAATTTATTCATATTTTTAAGCCATTTATCTGTGGGAGGGAAAATACAGGATAAAAATATTATTTTTGATAAGATAAAGGTCTTAACCATATTTATTCTTGTTTTATAACTTAAATTACAATTTTTCCATTTACTAAATTCTTCTTTAATAATTTGTTCTTTTTCTTTCCAGTTATAATCTACACAGCCATTGTTATCAAAATATATACCTAGGACTTTAAGATGTTGAGTCTCAGATACATCAATTGGAAATTTTTTATTAATGTCTCCAATCCACTCACATTCTGATTTTAAAACATTCAGGGTGGCTCCTGACACTTTCTCATATAAGGAGAAATGTTCATAATTAATGTCTAAATCTTTTCTTGTTTTAATGAACACAGTAATATCATCAGCATATGCAGAAATTATAAATTGGTTGTCACCTAATCTAACTCCTTGTAGTCGTTTATCATTTCGAATTTTAGTAATTAATGGACTTAAGCCAAGAACATATAGGGCAGCACTGAGGGGACAACCTTGTTTAACACCTCTCATGACTTGAAAACATTCTGTCAAATTACCATTAACATTAATCTGCACATTAGATTTTATATACATACACTTAATCATGTCAATGAAATCATCAGAAAAATTATACATTTTCAAAACTTCCCATAAATATTCTCTTGATACAAAATCAAAGGCTTTCTTCTGGTCCAAAGTGACCATATAAAAACTTTCACCACTCTCAAACATCAATTCCCTCGAAATATTTAAATTATCCCACATTAGTCTTCCTTTGATAGCACAGGTTTGTTCTTTAATTATTATTGAATTTAATACATCTTCTAACCTATTCATTATTATTTTGGCGAAAATTTTGTAATCGATGTTCATTAAGGTTAAGTGTCTCCAATTATTAATATCATTTACATCTCCCTTCTTATACAATAAAGATAAAACACCATCATAAAAAGTGTCATGCATATAACCTCTTTTTACACCTAAATTAAACACCCGTGTTAATAAATTTGAAAAAACAAGAATATCAAAGTGATAAAATTCAGATGGCAAACCATCTTTACCAGGAGATTTTTTAAGATTCAGTTGTTTAATAGCAGACACCACTTCACATTCTTTAATACTTTCGCCTAAAGTCATAGTTTGTATTATGTTTAAAGTCTAAGAAGGATTTTAAAGATTTTTTATCAATTTCAATTTCCTTATACATATCTTCACACAAATCTTTAATAGTATTCATTATCTCTTTAGCATCTGTAACTACTGTACCATTTTTATCTTTGATAGAACTAATGTAAGCCTTTTGTCTTTTTTGGGAGTATAAATGAGTCACTTGAGATGAATTTAAAGTTTCATCAGAATTATATCCTATTTGAATTTGCAATTTTGTCAAGGACTCATTATTTAAGGTATCTATTTCTTTTCTTAAATCTGATAATTCATTATCTTCGTAGTCCGTTAAAAAACGTTTTTGTTTTAAATTAATATATTTTTTCATAATATAGTTATACCTTTTATTTTTTTTGCCGCCCTTTCCTCTGCCAGACATGTTTACTGCTCTCGTCGAGATGAAGCGAGTCAATGCAGGACGAGCGTTCACAGCGAGCTTGTTATTTCCCTCTACCGGACCTAGTTGAAGACAATGAGGCGGAGTTAAGCAGCGACCGCCCACTGTGACCGAGGCTGCTCGGAGTAGATCTCATGTAAAGCGCATAACTTAATACCTCCACTGTTTTTACCCCACAGTAAATCAGTCCACAATCGATGTGATGTATTCCACATGACATATTTTTCTGTAATTAATGTTTAATTTTAAAAATGTTTTTTCTAAACATGTTGTGCCAAAAGAAAGAAAGACAAACAAGGAAACAACCATAAACCTTATGCAACCCTAAGCCCTATTACAATGTACTATAATCGCCATGTTTGGCGCATTTTTTAATATTGTACAATTAGGTGGTACAGAGAGCCATTAGAGACATGACAATGTAGCCAAAAAAAACATATTAGGAATACGGAAAGACGGTGTGGGAGAATACAGCAGTGTATGATCAAATATTCTATGAGTTCAAATCAGTACAGTTGTAGTGAATATTGAATTTGAAACAAACACATAGCTTTAGAAACATTTCAGTGCTTGTGAAAGTAGCATTAGAGACACGTTATGATAAAACACCTTCAGTGGTGTAGGGTAAATAGAACATGAGGGTAAAATTGTGTTGTAATGTGTAATATATAAATGGACAACGCTTGTGTTTGTTGCTAGCTTTTGCAGAGAGAGAGAGAGAAGTCATTAAGTTCCAAAAGTTATAGAAATAAGATTTTGTGTATTGTTAATGTGAAAACCTACACTTTTTATGTCCACCTGTTTTCGTGAAAGTAAATTAAATAGTGAAATTATGTTGATGTTTTTATTCTGCCTCCTAATTTCATTGTCTGACAGTAAAAATAGGATTATTATTATTACATGTTGGGGATATCTTAATTAGGGTTAGAACTAGCTTGGGGTTATCCTAATTAGGGTTAAAAACCTGTTGGGGTTATAGTTTAGGTTAGAAATTACTTGGGGTTATTGTAGTTTGGGTTAGAAGGAGGTTGGGCTTAAATTGAGCTCAACAGATCATCTGTGCTGCTTTGGAACACGAGGCGCACCTGGAGCTGACGAACCACACCTGGGTCCTCATGCCTTCAGATCAGGTAGCAGCACAATGAGTGCCAGCCGGAGAACCTGCAAACGGCGACAAAGACCCGTCAGATATGGGAGTCGCCGCTGCGGGACTCAGAGGGCAAAGGTTAGGGTCACACGCGCACACGCGCACAGTGGCGGCTCAAACACATGAATTACCAAATTAGAAAAGGCATCATTGTGAATACGTTTCTTTTATTACCATTATTACAATAACCAGTCTTATGGTTAACATTCAATATTCTGCTCATTCCTTATGCCTTCATCCAGCGTGTTTACATTCTACCAATGTACAGCCATACTGTAGATTACACTACAATCAGTTAATACGATCTCTGTGTAAAATACAGACTGTGTACACCGTGCAACACCAACGCCACTAAATTCTCCTAACAATTTTTATATTACATAAAAATATACATACATAAAAGAAAACACACACATACACACATAAACACAGATTTAGTCCGTGTTTTCACATTTTGGCCACGAGATGGGAGCCACGATCCACTAATCGTATATTGGTTCTCCATAACATTATAATTACAGTTACTACTACTACTACCATCACCATTAATACTATTATTACAACAACTATAATAGAAATAAAAATCATTATTATGAGTAATTATGATTATTTACACTTAATATTTTACAGTATGTCTGTTCTAAAATGCCTGTAATTACCCTGTGTTGAGTACCTAGAATAGTATTTTATTATTGATATATTATTCTGAATAATAATTACTGATTATTAATCCTTTTTTTTGCATTAGTAGTGTAATATTTTAACCACCGCTGCAATTTACCGCTCCTTCTTCTTTACCGTCATGTTTGTGTTGTTACTCTACTACTCATAACTACTATATTACTCTTACTAACTCAATGCTCTATAGAACCCCATAAACATACACCACTATAAACATTATTAATCATGTGTTATAAGACACCACCTGCCAATCTTTAATCAGCTGTACTTATGTAACCTTGCTTATAATTGTTGTTTGTTTGTTTGTTTATTAGGATTTTAACGTCATGTTTTACACTTTTGGTTACATTCATGACAGGAACGATAGCCATTCATTACACAAGGTTTATCAGTTCACATTGTTGGACAATTTAGTATCTTCAATTCACCTCACTTGCATGTAAACCCACGGGGAGAACATGCAAACTCCACACAGAAAGGACCCGGACCGCCCCACCTGGGGTTCGAACCCAGGACCTTCTTGCTGTGAGGCGACAGTGCTACCCACTAAGCCACCGTGCCGCCCTTATAATTGTTGTAAGAACATGTAAAGTACATCTCTACACACACATAAACCAGGTTTTCCTAATATTTATAACTGATGAATATTACTAAATTACTAACTCGGAACACGCACACACAATGGAATAATAAATAAATAAAGTTATGAAAAGTGCCCATTTCAGTGGAAGCATGTACAGGGGTTGGACAATGAAACTGAAACACCTGTCATTTTAGTGTGGGAGGTTTCATGGCTAAATTGGACCAGTCTGGTGGCCAATCTTCATTAATTGCACATTGCACCAGTAAGAGCAGAGTGTGAAGGTTCAATTAGCAGGGTAAGAGCACAGTTTTGCTCAAAATATTGCAATGCACACAACATTATGGGTGACATACCAGAGTTCAAAAGAGGACAAATTGTTGGTGCACGTCTTGCTGGCGCATCTGTGACCAAGACAGCAAGTCTTTGTGATGTATCAAGAGCCACGGTATCCAGGGTAATGTCAGCATACCACCAAGAAGGACAAACCACATCCAACAGGATTAACTGTGGACGCAAGAGGAAGCTGTCTGAAAGGGATGTTCGGGTGCTAACCCGGATTGTATCCAAAAAACATAACATAACATGCCCAAATCACGGCAGAATTAAATGTGCACCTCAACTCTCCTGTTTCCACCAGAACTGTCCGTCGGGAGCTCCACAGGGTCAATATACACGGCCGGGCTGCTATAGCCAAACCTTTGGTCACTCGTGCCAATGCCAAACGTCGGTTTCAATGGTGCAAGGAGCGCAAATCTTGGGCTGTGGACAATGTGAAACATGTATTGTTCTCTGATGAGTCCACCTTTACTGTTTTCCCCACATCCGGGAGAGTTACGGTGTGGAGAAGCCCCAAAGAAGCGTACCACCCAGACTGTTGCATGCCCAGAGTGAAGCATGGGGGTGGATCAGTGATGGTTTGGGCTGCCATATCATGGCATTCCCTTGGCCCAATACTTGTGCTTGATGGGTGCGTCACTGCCAAGGACTACCGAACCATTCTGGAGGACCATGTGCATCCAATGGTTCAAACATTGTATCCTGAAGGCGGTGCCGTGTATCAGGATGACAATGCACCAATACACACAGCAAGACTGGTGAAAGATTGGTTTGATGAACATGAAAGTGAAGTTGAACATCTCCCATGGCCTGCACAGTCACCAGATCTAAATATTATTGAGCCACTTTGGGGTGTTTTGGAGAAGCGAGTCAGGAAACGTTTTCCTCCACCAGCATCACGTAGTGACCTGGCCACTATCCTGCAAGAAGAATGGCTTAAAATCCCTCTGACCACTGTGCAGGACTTGTATATGTCATTTCCAAGACGAATTGACGCTGTATTGGCCGCAAAAGGAGGCCCTACTCCATACTAATAAATTATTGTGGTCTAAAACCAGGTGTTTCAGTTTCATTGTCCAACCCCTGTAAGTGGCTCTTAAAAGAGCCTTTGGGGATAACTGGATGGAGTGGGTTCGTTTAAGCACGCGCTCCGCGAATACGGCGGGCCAGCTGGATGTCCTTAGGCATGATGGTCACCCTCTTGGCATGGATGGCGCACAGGTTAGTGTCCTCGAACAGGCCGACCAGGTAAGCCTCACTGGCCTCCTGCAGAGCCATGACGGCAGAACTCTGGAAGCGCAGATCGGTCTTAAAGTCCTGAGCGATCTCTCTAACCAGGCGCTGGAAGGGCAGCTTGCGGATGAAAAATAGAAGTAGACATTACAAAAGTGCGGTCCTTTTTGAGTACATGCACAAAAGATACTGTTTATTGTTCAGAAGACCTAGGAAGACCTATATCATGTGATGAAACTCTTATTGCCATTAAACAACTAAATAAAGGTAAATCTCCCGGCACAGATGGCATACCCACCGAATTCTATCAGTTATTTAAACAAGATGTGGGGGAATTATTGGCATCCGCTTTTAATGATGGAATAAATAACTGCAAAATGCATGAATCTTTTTATCAAAGTGTAATTAACTTAATTTTTAAAAAAGGAGATTCACATGATTTTGATAATTGGCGACAAATTACAATAATGAACGTAGATTATAAAATATTTGCTAAGATTTTAATGAATAGAATAAATGAACATTTAGACAATTTGATAGAATTGGAACAGACATGTGCAATAAAAGGCAGATATATGTGGGACAACTTGAATTCTTTAAGAGAGATAATGACAAATAAAAACATTAACGATTATTTTATTATTGCTCTTGACCAAAAGAAGGCTTTTGATTTAATATCTAGAGAATATCTTTGGTTGGTGTTGGAACACTATGGGTTTCCTCCTGAATTTATACATATGGTTAAGCTATTATATAAAACATCTGTGACACAAGTAAAAGTAAACAGTGTTTTGACAGATTCCTTCTTAGTGGAACGGGGAGTTAAACAAGGCTGCCCCTTAAGTGCAGCCCTTTATGTACTAGCTATTAGCCCTCTTCTAAATAAAATCAAGCATGACCCAAGAATACAAGGTATAAAACTTTCTAAGAACAACATAATTAAAATCTCAGCTTATGCTGATGATATAACAGTCTTTATTAAAAACCAATTTGAATACAATATATTAAAAGACTATTTTAATGAATATGAAATAATAGCAGGTGCAAAACTTAACCAAATGAAAACAGAAGGTATTTGGATAGGAGGAAATACACAACCCTATCTAGAAGTTAATATAAAAGAAGAAATAAAAGTACTGGGTATATATGTATCTAAAGACAGAGCACGTGAACTAAACTGGGAAAAGAAAGAAGAGTCAGTGAAACATGAACTGGACAAATTCAAAGGCTCTAACTATAAAACTCGCATAAATATTATTAAAACCTTTATTTTATCTAAATTATTATTTCTTGCTACTGTTTTTCCACCAGATGAAAAATGTATTAATCGCCTGAACAAATTGTGTATTAAATTTATATGGAATACAAATAGGGAGGTAACAAAACGAACCCTTTTGTTTAAACCAAAGTTACAAGGAGGGTTAGGAGCAATCGACTTAGGCATTAAATTAAAAATTGCATTTTGTAAAAACATAGCACAAGCAATGGAAAGGAAGGCTAAGTGGATACTAAAGGAATCTGAATGGTTGAAACAAAAAGGAAAGAAAAGAAAAGATGTATTTTATTATAAACTTATTTATGGTGATTTCACATTTAAGCATACAAACTTAAATATTGACTGGATTAACTTATCAAATAAAGAAATTTATAAATTAATTAATACATTTTATCATGGAGAAACCTTACAGTATAGACAGACAGATTTAAATGAAAGTAAGATAATAATAAAGAACATACTCTCTAAAAATATTTCTGAAAATATAAGACACAATGTGGCTAATAATAAATTATAGATTACCTGTTAGAACAATTGTGAAATGGAGTTGTTATGTCACCACCACTAAATGTCCTATACATGGTTGTCTGGAAGAAGAAACAATTGAACATCTTTTGTTGAACTGTACAAGAACCACCAACATTTGGAATAAAGTAAAAACATTAAATTTGGATTTTGATATAAATATGAGAACAATAATGTATGGTATTTTTGATAATGTACATACAAATATTGAAGAATTTTACTGGCTAATTATTTGTGTGGTGAATACAAAGATTTGGAAAACAAGATGCAAAATAATTATAGACCAAATTAATATAAGTGCTGACATTGTTTGTAAACAGATTGTTTGTCACTTAAGACGGTTGCGAACTGAAGATCTTAAAGCTAAGAAAAAATTTCCATGGTCGATACTTAAGTTGTAAAAATTTGTATGTAATAGATTTTATGTTTTGTATGTGTTATTGCTGTGTTCTTTATCTGGTTCGGATTGTAATGTAATGATAATAACTTTGTTCTGAAAATCATGTCTTAATAAAGATCATATTTAAAAAGGATGAGCAGCTCAGTGGACTTCTGATAACGGCGGATTTCACGCAGAGCCACGGTACCTGGCCTGTAACGGTGAGGTTTCTTCACACCGCCAGTAGCCGGGGCGCTCTTGCGGGCAGCCTTAGTGGCGAGCTGCTTCCTCGGCGCCTTACCACCGGTGGATTTACGAGCGGTCTGCTTGGTTCTTGCCATCGCGTCTGGAACTCTGCACTTCACCAACTGTAGGACAGAATGTGTCAGCCCGCCCAGCACGGTCTATTTAAGCACCAGAGCCGCTCTGCGCTCATTGGGCGTCTTGATGACGCTCTTTTCTCATTGGACGAACGTGCTTACGTCAAATGTCGCTGACTGGTCGGCGTTCTGCCACTGCCTCGTTTCAAAATACATAATATTTACTCTACGCTGTTGGCGGGATTTATAATGCTTTCCTTTGTTTCTTTGTGCTTTTAAAACACAGCCTACAATCGCATTTAAAGTATATACATTTAAAAAATATATAATATTGATTATTTCGTTCATTTTGCTTATTATTAGTTATTGTTAGCATTATTATTATTTTTGTTCCATGTGTATTACACAAACACGTTTGTTGCACCACTTTTAATTGTCTGTATTGTTGGTTTTGCTTCTTCAAGTGATATAAAACTTCACTTATGTATACATATAATGTATGTATATAGATACATATGTAAAGATAGAGAAAAAATAAATCGTACATATTGATTTGTTAATTTTACCATGACATAAATCATGTGTTTTATGCCATGTGAGTCTATGAAACGATATTACATTTATTTACACACTATCTGGGGAAATTGCACTTTTTCTGTGGAAATGGGTGGCTCTTAAAAGAGCCTTTTGGTTAGAACACGAGAGCGACTTTACTTGGTCTTGGCTGCTTTCTCGGTCTTCTTGGGTAACAGAACAGCCTGGATGTTAGGCAGCACACCGCCCTGAGCGATGGTTACACCTCCAAGCAGTCTGTTC
This sequence comes from Trichomycterus rosablanca, assembly GCF_030014385.1. Taxonomy (NCBI): domain Eukaryota; kingdom Metazoa; phylum Chordata; class Actinopteri; order Siluriformes; family Trichomycteridae; genus Trichomycterus; species Trichomycterus rosablanca. The sequence goes on along the minus strand of NC_086002.1, from coordinate 18,533,935 downwards.
AACTCCTCGTCGTTACGCACGGCCAACTGCAGATGACGAGGGATGATACGAGACTTCTTGTTATCTCTGGCGGCGTTACCAGCCAACTCGAGGATCTCAGCGGTCAGATACTCCAGCACGGCAGCCAAGTAGACAGGAGCACCAGCTCCCACACGCTCGGCGTAATTTCCCTTACGTAGCAATCTGTGAACACGGCCCACGGGGAACTGAAGGCCGGCACGGGATGAGCGAGTCTTGGCCTTAGCCCTAGCCTTACCACCGGTCTTTCCGCGTCCACTCATTTTGATGATCAGGTGTGTTCGTCGAACAAAACTGGAATAAACTCAGAGAGAGCTCGAAACGGTATGATATAGGCAAACTGGCCTCTCTCCTATTGGCTAAGAGCGAAGGTACAGCTGAGCCAATCCTAAACGCGCCGTCATGTCCCAAGGGAAACACATACTGCCCCCCCTCTCTTCTCCTCCGTTCTCCCGCCCGTGTAATGTATGATACAGAAAAGCTTCTCTTAAGCAACAATTACATTATATTATGTCACAATAACATTTACACTAATAATTACATTTTGTAAGGTGCTCATATACGTGAGTGCACATACATATACACATTTATACGGACAGTTTTATGGGGATGTGTGACAAAAGCATTATTACACATAAAACAGGACCAGTCATACTTAGTTTTTTGAACTCCTCGCTTATTACACTCTCCATAAAATATGTATGAATGGATGTATGAGTAGTTGTAGGTTTGCATGCATGCTTATATGTATGTATGTGTTTAGGAAACGCGACTCTTTAAGGGAGAATATAGGTGGCTCTTAAAAGAGCCGTTTTAAGGAAACAAAAATAATAAAACATAAACATGTTTACTTCTTCTTGGGGGCAGCTTTTTTAACCTTGGCCGCTTTGGGCTTAGCGGTCTTGGGTTTGGCTGCCTTGGCTTTTTTAGGACTCTTGGCTGCCTTCTTGGGGGTCGCCGGCTTCTTAGCCTTCTTGGTGGCTTTCTTAGCTGCAGCAGCGGGTTTCTTGGCCTTCTTAGGGGACTTCTTAGCGGCGGGCTTCTTGGCTGTTACCTTCTTGGGTTTCTTTGCGGCCTTTTTCACTTTAGGAGCGGCGGCTTTTTTGGCCGCGGGCTTCTTCTCCTCGGTCTGCTTCTTGTTGAGCTTGAAAGAGCCTGAGGCGCCGGTGCCCTTGGTCTGCACCAGGGTGCCCTTGGTCACCAGGCTTTTGACGGCGAGTTTGACGCGGGAATTGTTCTTCTCCACGTCGTATCCACCTGCAGACAGAGCTTTCTTCAGGGCGGCCAGGGACACGCCGCTCCTCTCCTTGGAAGCGGAAACAGCTTTGACGATCAGCTCGCCGACGCTGGGACCCGCTTTCTTGGGTTTGGCCGCGGTCTTCTTTTTAGGAGCCTTGGCGGGGGCCGAGCTGGCCGGTGCTGGAGCTTCTTCTACCATCGTTGTTGGAGCTAAAACGGCGCTAAGAAAGAGCGAGTGAAGCGCTGTGCTCTGTTGTACAGAGATTCCTCCCTCTTACGAGAGGGGGCGGGGCTTTATAGCACACATGAGAACTGTGTAGACTCAACTCGACCAGCGCAGCGTCTGTGTGCTTCCGTGACACATGCGCACTTGTGTTTTCTCATGGCAAATAATGATTAAAATACAAGTCCTGATATAAAATGCGAGGTAATAAAGTGCACGTCGGCCGAACATAAGCTCTCTCGTTCATGTAAAAGCCCGCAAAGGGAACCTAACGATGCTCTGTTTCCTTGTGTTTTGCTAAAACAGCACACCGCTCCTGATGCGTAAAGCGACGCAGCGCACATTTCACATCTTATTACACGGAAAAATATGCTGAGGAAACCCGATCTTCTTGTAGACACAGGCTGAAAAGTGCAAACAAAGCCTTAGTGTTTTCCACATGTATTTATAAGCGGATGTGAGCTTCCTTTTCTACTAGAAAAATAGGCTGTTTAGTGCGAAGTAAAACACAGCTACCAAGCAGGACTAGGTCGAGTCCAGGGTGCTTAACTGTCATGTAGCTGAAAGAACAAATGGAAGAAAAAATAAATAATAAACATAACAATTTAGAATAATGATGATGATAATAAGAATAATATTTAATGTTAACCATAATACTGGTAATAGTACTAATGGCAAAAAAAACAACCGTATTCACAATGATGCTTTTTCTAATTTGGAAATTCATGAGTTTCAGCCACAACAATAAGTCATAAGCGACTTCTAAAGCAAAATCCACAAACACATAAAGAAAAGCTCGACTTCAAGAAACTCCTGTGGCCTGACCGAAGCCCCACTGCACAGCTGAGGAATTCAGGTTTTCCGTAATATCGATCAAGGCCCTCCTGAAATCAACATCAGTTTGAAGCCATACAAAAGCCTTTTTGACAGAATGGGTCCAAATTCCGACAGATACAGTTTCAAGTCTTATGAGAAGCGTGTGTGTGTGTGTGAGTGAGTGTGTGTGTGAGTGAGTGTTTGAGTGTGTGTGTGTGTGTGTGTGTGTGTGTGTGTGAGTGTGTGAGTGTGTATGTGTGAGTGTTTGTGTGTGTGTGTTTGTGAGTGAGTGTGTGTGTGTGAGTGAGTGTGTGTGAGTTAGTGTGAGTGAGTGAGTGTTTGTGTGTGTGTTTGTGTGTGAGAGTGTGTGTGTGAATGTGTGTGTGTGTGTGTGTGTGAGTGAGTGTGTGTGAGTGAGTGTGAGTGTGTGTGTGAGTGAGTGAGTGAGTGTGTGTGAGTGTTTGTGTGTTTGTGTGTGTTTGTGAGTGAGTGTGTGTGTGAGAGTGAGTGTGTGTGTGAGTGAGTGAGTGTGTGTGAGTGAGTGTGTGTGTGAGTGTGTGTGTGAGTGTGTGTGTGAGTGAGTGAGTGTGTGTGAATATAAACGTACACTCAGAACCAAAAAAGCTCAGTACACCCAAAAACAACTAACAATTATTGAACAATCAATCAACACACATCAATTCTGGGACAATTGGAACAAATTAAAACATAGAGAACAGGAAGAATTGGCCATTCAGGATGGGGATATCTGGACAACCCATTTCCAATCACTCTTTAAAAATGTAGAATTAGATTCAAATCCTGAACAAAATCAAATTATTAGTAAGTTAGAGGAACTGGAACGGGCTGTTAAAAACCACCAGAATCCTCTAGACTCTCTCATTACTGAGCAGGAACTTAAAGACAACATTAAAAAACTAAAAACAAAGAAATCATCAGGACCTGACGGGATCCTGAATGAAATGATCAAACACAGCAGCTCCAAATTTCACCTGGCGATGTTAAAAGTCTTTAACCTGGTTCTGAGTGTCGGTTCCTTCCCTGATATCTGGAATCAAGGTCTCATAACACCCATTTACAAAAGTGGAGATAAATTCGACCCTAATAATTACCGGGGCATCTGTGTGAGCAGTAACCTGGGGAAGTTATTCTGTAGTATAATTAACTCACGATTATTACACTTCCTTACCCAACACAACGTCCTGAGTAAAAGTCAGATTGGTTTTCTACCAAATTACCGCACTACCGATCATATTTACACCCTACACACCCTGATCGAAAAATATGTAGTTCAAAATAACTCTAAAATATTTGCATGTTTTATTGATTTTAAAAAAGCTTTTGATTCCATTTGGCATGAAGGATTATTCTATAAAATGTTAGAGAGTGGTGTAGGGGGTAAAACATATGATCTTATTAAATCCATGTACACAGAAAACCAGTGTGGAATAAGAATTGGCAGTAAGAGAACACATCTCATCTCTCAGGAGCGTGGAGTGAGACAGGGCTGCTGTTTAAGTCCAACTCTATTTAACATCTATATTAATGAATTGGCCTCCATGTTAGAGCACTCAGCCACGCCCGGTCTCACTCTACACGACTCCGAGATTAAACTCCTGCTGTATGCAGATGATCTGGTCCTGCTGTCCCCCAGCGCTCAGGGTCTCCAGCACAAACTGGACCTGCTGCAGCAATACTGTCAGACCTGGGCCCTGACCGTCAACCTCAAAAAGACCAAAATTATGACCTTCCAGAAAAGAGCCAGATCTCAGGGAACCAAACACACATATAAAATAGGACAGCACGAAATTGAGCACACTAAAGATTATACTTACCTCGGACTGAACATCAGTTCCACAGGAAACTTTAATCCGGCAGTAAATGAACTGAGAGAAAAAGCTCGCAGGGCCTTCTACGCCATAAAACGTCAAACATTCGTGGAAATTCCAGTTCGAATCTGGCTTAAAATTTTTGAATCAATAATTGAACCGATTGCTCTATATGGCAGTGAAGTTTGGGGTTCGCTTACACACCATCAATTCCATAATTGGGACAAACATCCATTAGAGACCCTGCACACAGAGTTCTGTAAAAGCATCCTAAAGGTGCACAGACACACAACGAACAATGCGTGCAGGGCAGAATTAGGCCGATTTCCACTAATTATAAACATACAGAGAAGAGCAATCAACTTCTGGAAACATCTAAATGAGAGCGACCCCCAAACTTATCATTATAAAGCCCTGAAACACCAAGAGCTGAGCAAACATACCAGTCCCCTCATCCAACTGGTCCTGAGTCACTACACCCATACACCACTAACACACACAGACACTCTAATAACACACACAGATACACCACTAACACACACCGACACACTAATAACACACACTAACACAATAAAGACTCAGGAACAAGAGAAATCTGTAAACCCAATTAGAATAAACCCAATTACACAAAAACTCAGAACTAAATATCTGAATTATTGGGAAACTGAAACTAAAACTCAAAGTAAAATGCAGTGTTATTTGGCCCTAAACAGACACTACAGTGCAGCAGATTATCTGAGCGCAGTATCCGACCCTAAATTAAGAAACACCCTGACGAGGTACAGACTGAGCGCACACAACCTGGCCGTGGAGACGGGGCGACACACCCGGTCCTGGCTGCCCCGGGAGGAGAGGTTGTGTCAGCACTGCACTCTCAGTACAGTAGAGACGGAGCTGCACTTCCTCACCCGGTGTACCAAGTACCACCACATCCGCTCCCAATTCTTCCCTAAATTTAATAACATCATCCCCAACTTTACCTCCCTCCCAGACCCCGACAAACTGCCCCACCTACTGGGGGAGCACAGAGAGAGCTGCACACTAGCAGCACTCTATACTCACACCTGTCACCAGGTGAGGGACAGTGGGTGACCATGTCTCATACACACACACACACACACACACACACGCACAAACTGATTGTTTTACTACCTCATTATTGTAAATATTATACTTTTTATCGTTATTATTTTGCACTGTTTTTATTAATATTTTATTCTATTCTATATTTTTTGCACATGTAACTATTCTGTATATTTTTGTTCTTTCTTATTTTTATTGTTATATTTCTCTGTAACTTGCTTTGGCAATACGAATGTCATTATTTGTCATGCCAATAAAGCTTCTTTTGAGTTTGAGTTTGAGTGTGTGAGTGAGTGTGTGTGTGAGTGAGTGTTTGAGTGTGTGTGTGTGTGTGTGAGTGTGTGTGTGTGAGAGTGAGTGTGTGTGTGTGTGTGTGTGTGTGTGTGAGTGAGTGAGTGTGTGTGAGTGAGTGTGTGTGTGTGTGTGTGTGTGAGAGTGAGTGTGTGTGTGTGAGTGTGTGTGTGTGAGTGAGTGAGTGTGTGTGTGTGTGTGAGTGCGTGTGTGTGAGAGTGTGTGTGTGTGTGTGTGTGAGTGTGTGTGTGTGTGTGTTCTGGTCTTTATATATTTGTGAGGACCAACCCCTGACAGAACACCAGCATTGTGAGGTCATTCTTCGTTGTGAGGACATTTTGCCTGGTCCGCACAATGAAAATTCTAGAATAGGCTCCTATGACCCTAATGAGTCACGTGTAGAAGTTTCAGCAAATGTCCTCAGTAAGATAGTAAACTCAGAAATAGTGCTCCCCTATAGCTCGGACACCGGTACTGCAGCTAAAATTTTATTTAATGGCTGACCTGGCAAACTAATTTTCTGATTGGCCAAGACAGGAAAATTTTCTGATTGGCTGTTTCAGTCACATGACACCATGTCTGCTTTTGTACAGGAAGAAAATCCGTTTTAAACTAGTATTCATACTGGAATAAACAGTATATTTGTTTGTGTGTGTTATTATTATTATTATTATTATTAATAATATTATTAATAAAAATTATTAGTATTGTTATTATTATTGTATTTTTATTATTTTTAATTATTATTTTTAATTATTATTGTTATTGTTATTTTTGTTATTATTATTATTATTATTATTATTATTATTAATATTATTAGTCTTTATTGATTTAGTAATGGTGATTCTGCAGTAAATTTGCACAAGAGCTATCAGTCGGTCAGGTGCCACCATGACCCCGACCATAATAAAGTGCTGGTAAAATATAAAAAATAAATGAAATTAATTAAGTTATTAATTTTTGTTTATTTTTATTATTTAGTATTCATATTTTGTTGTATTCTTATCAGGGTCACGTTGGGTCTGGTTTTCTCATAATCACTGGGCATAATACACAAACACACTCCCGACAAGACGCCAATCCATGGCAGTGCCTTGGCCTCCCCCCGGCCCTCAGACACCACCCATGTTGTCTGTATGTAGCCTGACAATGTAATTACAGAGTCAAGTCAAGTCAATTTTATTTATATAGTGCTTTTTACAATAGACATTGTCTCAAAGCAACTTTACAAAATCCAGGACCAACAGATACAAAAACCGCTGTTGAGCAAGCCGAGGGCGACTGTGGCAGGAAAAACTCCCTTAAAATTACTCAGCAGGGCCCTCCATCTTTCTTGGGTGGTCTGGAGGATACTTTAAACAAATAGGATTTACACAAATCATACAAACACAAACGCGCTTAGTTCTGACACCAGTAGCACAGGTTTCCTAGTAACAGACTTCGGGAACAAGCAGGGATTTATGTTAGGAAACACAAGCGCTATTTTAATATAAACAAAATAAAACAGTATAAATCTAGATACTCTATATTAATTACAAGCGCAGGATTAACTTTTAAGTTTGGAGCTTGAACAGTGTAGAACTTATTAATTTAAATGTTTTTAAATAAACATCAACCTCTATTTTTTCTTTTAAAATTATTTTAATTTAATTATAAAGAGGATATGATCTCAGTCTTTTACCGATCCCTAAAGAGTTCTCTCTTCTCCCTGAAGTATTTTTACTAATCATCAAATCATCTGTTTTAAAGAAGAAAAACTCATCATTCTATAAATAAAAGACATTTAAACATGTACATATATGTAAATAACATTATAACAGTAATACTTCCTCTAATTAGTGCCTTAATGTCTCGATAGCAATCTATTACGTGCCTTTTGCCGGACGCTGTGCGTGGGGCCCCCCGTATTTTGGGCCTCAGATCGCCTCTGCTTTCGGTACGCAGGGTCCCCGGCCCGAGGCCGGCAGGGGCCCGCAACCCGTACGGCTCTGCCACCCCAGAATAGTAATTCTGGATTGCAAATGGGATGACATGTATTACTACAGTATATTGCAAGTAGGACTTATGTCGCAACTGGAATGAGATCCTATATCATTACAGTATATTGCAAGTAAGATTCAGAATATATTGCAAATGGGATAAGTCTATTTATGATTATATAAGCAAATTTTGACAAACACACACACACACACACATATATATATATATATATATATTAGGGCTGTCAAACGATTAAAATTTTTAATCGCGATTAATCTCAGAATTTCATATAGTTAATCGCGATTAATCACATTTTTTTTTTTTTTTTTTAAAGAAAACAAGGATTTTTAAGTGAAATGTTACAGTTAAAATGGTGAACACATTTTATGCTAAATGTACTGATGTTAAAAACTGCTGGGACAAGAGAAAACTGTAATTCACTCACATACTAGGCAGAAATACTATCCAGCAGAGACCCCTGACTTCGTATATATGTCAGATTGTAGGTTAGAATTTCTCCAAATATTGTAGATCAGCGGTGCTTTAGGTGGGATAAGGTGTAGTTATTGTAACAGACTTTTCTGTGCTTGTATCGTGACATTTGATGGACGTTTCTACACGAAGTGAGTGTGTTTTGACCCCTTGGGGCTTCCATAGTTCATGGACTAGCATGCTTGGCTAACGCGATGACTCCAGCTGTCCGGTCCCGTAACAGAAAAAGTAATAAAAGTTTTCTGCTCCCGACAACTTGTGAATATACTGTGTATTTATTTATTTATTAAGCGAGTGCATCACTACACGCTTGGTTACATTATGATAACAAACCGCAAATGAAAAACGCTGGTAAGTCTCAACATGAACTACGGATGACTCGCAGGCCAAACAGAATTTGCGTTAACGGCACTATTTTTTTTTAATCGCGTTAAATTGAGATTGCATTAATGCGTTATTATCGCGTTAACTTCGACAGCCCTAATATATATATATATATATATATATATATATATATCAGTGGCGATTTCTGTAAGACTGCAAGGGAAGCTCAGCTTCCCCTAAAATGTCAAAAATTAAATGGTCAAATATGTACAGCTGTGTTAACATTTCATTGACTACAAATGCGTTAGAACACGTTCATCTTGAAGACGAGTTCGTTCAGAATCAGCTACTTATCACAAATCGACTCGATTTTGTTAACTCATACATTCCCGGAGCTTCAATGCATTTACCCGCAGACGCTGAGCGTCTCTTTGCTTCTATGGGGCTGCATGGGCGGGACTTCGAAACTCGCCGGTCATTGGATAAATGCCACGATTTTGTCCCGCCCCCGGACGCTGAGCGTCTCTGGGGGTGAATGAGCTGTGGGCGGGTCTGGACGCTGAGCTTCTGCAAGATGATTGGAGGATCAGTCGAAAGGCTGAATCCCGTTTTGATTGACAGCTGTCGCTGGGAGCTTCAGTACCATCGCAGATTTTGCGAGTGAAGTCGGAAGACAAACTGCAACCCATTTCAGGCCATTTTCTTGAAAACTAACAAAGGGGAGAATTTATACATTTATATATAAATAAATTGACAAATTTTATGATGTAAGCCGACAATGAGCTTCCCCTCTTTGAAAGACCAGCAGCCGCCACTATATTTTTTACCTATGCGATATATTGGAAATGGGAATGTCAGATCTCAGGTATGGAGCGAGGTAGGACTTCCAAATCTGCGTTCCTCTCTAAGTCTCCACCTCCCCAACCTATGGTGCAAGTTTGAAAAAGATCAGAGAAACAAAGAAAAAAATTGGACCAAAAAATCTCTAAGGGTTTTGGTCATATTATACTGGTTTTGGACCAAATAAAAATTAAAATAAACTTATCCCATTTCCAGTATAATAAAGGCATGACAAATATACAGCTTTTGGACAGTGAAAAGTCATCCCATTTGCAATATATTGAATACTTGAGTGGGGTCCCATAAGCAGCATACAGTAGTGAAGGCCCAAATGCTTATTTTCTCCCCGTTTTTTATAAATTTTTTTACTAAATTAACATGTTTATCGGGCACTTTGTTGGACAAATTTGGTACCCATGCACTCGGGACGACTCCTAGATTATGATTCAATCAAGTCCCGGTGTCAGTGTTTGACTGTTTATTCCCGCCAAGCCTATGAGGCCTTTGTTAGCAACCGAATGCTAATGACACTCGTTTTTCATACTTCGCGGTGGTCAACATGCAAGATACACATATCAATAGATTTGTCTCGATGAGTAGATGCTGTTTGACACCAGCAGCTTGAGCTAACGTTTTTATAACGTTTAGCTACTAAATTAACATGTTTATTGGGCACTTAGGTAGACAAATCTGGTATGGTTACACTCGGGAAAACTCGTAGTTTGTAATGCAAACAAGTTTTGTTGTCCTAGAGGTTCTGGAACCTTTAGAAATGGTTCAAAGTCAGGCAAAAGAAACACAGGAAGGCCTTAAAAATGTTCAAGTGGACCTAGGGCTTCCAGATTTTTCACACTGCTTCTAGAGGTGTCCACAGCCCACACATTCGAGTTTTGAGTCGATCGGACCTTTCAAAGCAGTGTTACATAGAGCGTGTAAGAATCTGAATGGGAATAAATTGGGATTTGGACGTGTCCAAACAGGGTAGCAAGGTCCGATGGGTCCGAAATTTTGGCGACATTGTCGACATAGGCTCCAGATAAACATACTCAAATTTGGAAGCGTTCGGGCATTCCGAAGTATTTTTTATTGGGGCAACGATTCGAGCAAAATCCATGCAGACTTGCACCTTGGCCTTATGCCTTTCTCAGTGAAGGAGGAGAAATACTGAAAGGCCTTAAAAATCTTCATGTGGACCTAGAGCTTTCAGATTTTTCAGACTACTTCTAGAGGTGTTGACTGCCCACATAGTTGAGTTTTAAGTCAAACGGCCCAAGTGGTGTCCAAAAAGTTATTATGGGATTTGAATGGGAATATATTGGAATTGGAACGTGTCCAAACAGGCTCTAGAAAGGTCAGACGAGTCCGAAATTTCGGCCACATTGTCATCAGAGGCTCTAGATAAACATACTCAAATTTGAAACCGTTCAGGCATTCCAAAGTATTTTTTATCTGGACAACGATTCGAGCAAAATCCATGCAGACTTGCCATGTTTTCTTAAGGTCAGCTCTTAGAATTTCAAGTACTAAACTTTACTAAAGCCCCTGGGAGAACTGCAAATCCTTTTTAGGTGCTGGGTCAACCACGAAAGGTACTTCAGACAAAGATGACACTCAATGATACCCATTTTCAAAGGCTGCTTCTCAGATTAAAACTGAACACACATATAAAAAGAGTTGTTGCATCCGAAAAGATGTATTTACAAACACACGACAATCTTCTTCTTCTCCTGGGCCTTTGTCCCGCTCGGTTGCGGGGTCAGCTCTTCGGTGGATCATGATCCGCACATTGATTTGGCACAGTTTTTACGCCGGATGCCCTTCCTGGCACGACCCTCCCTATTTTATCCGGGCTTGGGACCGGCACTACAATGCACTGGTTTGTGCATCTAGCGGCTAGGTATCTATAGGACAATTCAGTGTTTCCAATTAGCCTGGTGGCATGTCTTTGGACTGTGGGAGGAAACCGGAGCACCCAGAGGAAACCCACGCGGACACGGGGAGAACATGCAAACTCTGCACAGAAAGGACCCGGACCGCCCCACCTTGGGATTGAACCCAGGACCTTCTTGTTGTGAGGCGACAGTGCTACCCACTAAGCCACCGTGCCGCCCTACAAACACATGACAATAATTAGCCAAAAATGCAACACGGGTCATTCACATGCATATGTCCATGTTTTTCCACTGCCCCTTTTTATATCAGCCATTTCTAGCATGTTCTTTTGTCAAAGCATCTATGTTACACCCAATTCTGATGAGGCCGGACTGACCCATGGGTCCAAGCCCTTTCACATCCTGATGGAAGTACCCTTATTTGACTGACTGAAAAGCTGACCAAGTGAAACTCTTTAGTCATTTTGAGTGACTTGATCACTATTCATCAACTCTTCAGAGCTGTGATCCAAGAGCTTGCCAATGCATCACAGCCACCCGATAGATATCTAGCATGGTAAATATCTGTACCTATCAGTGGGTGGTGAATAATCATCAAACCAACCTAGGATGGTAAATGTACAGTATTCACACATCAGGGTATTTAATGTTTTTTTTAAATAAATGAGCAGAAAAATGTCCACTGAGGAGGACATTGGTCTAGTGATCAACTGGATTAAGTTGGCTGTTTTTTTGGTTGTAAACAGCCAACTCCCTGCTTTCTGACATTTTTCATCTTCTGCTTTGAATATCCTTGCAGCTCCAGTTGAATTATGGGATAGATTATCGATTAACGTGCTTGGTTCTCATACTTTAAAATGTTTGACGATGCAGTTCCACATCTGGGGATTTTTTGTATGTACTGTTTAATTAATACTACTGCTTTCATTTACTGTTATGTATACATATACAACAGTAATAATCAAATTACATTGACATTTATGGCATTTGGCAGACGCTCTTATCCAGAGCGACTTACATTTATGCAATTTTTTTACATTTATGCAGGACTGGGTGTGGGGGAGGGGCAAGAACATAGGCTTTCCAAGTAAACTTCAGGATCAGGTTTTCTCTTTTCAAATTGAATGACAGAGCACAAATATTCAAATCACACTATAAAGATGTCCTACATGTTATATAAATACATAATACGCAGTGGTTTGGGCACAGCTCAGAATTCCATGTTTTGTTATTGGTTTAAACGTCTTAATGTCTCTTCTATGGGATAGAAATTTGAACAATATTTTTTCTGTATGTAACTAAAAGAAAAAAAACACATTGTGTTTTTTTCCCTAGTACTTACATTCAGCAAGTAAAAAGTAATCATGCATTAAAATGTGCAGCACTTTGTTTCCTGTAGAGAATGTGTAAACTTATTTTTCTTTTTTTATTTTACTTACTTTTACAAAATCAGTAAAACATGGAATTTTATCAGAAGTATCCATTTGTTCTATACATGTAGTTCATGCTAAATTATTTAGCACCATATGTTGTTATCTACTGTATCTGATGTAAAAGCATCAGTAAAAATAAATAGCATTAAATATAGTGTAGTGTTGTGGTAAGACATTTTATACTGCGTTCATGTCACACTGGTTTGTGCATCTTCAGATCCAGAGCATAACAGGTCCAGAGTCAGGGTGGGGGAGGGGATAGAGAGAGAGCAATTAAGCACCTGTGAACTACTAATGCTACGTTCAAGACACAGTTCAAGACACACTGAAATTGTTTATTAACTTGATCTGTATGAATATAGTATTTTATTTTGAAACGGAGAACTGCTAGGCCCTCTTTTGTTTTAGTAATTATTTTGAAGTCATACAACAATTTGAGCTCCTTCTGAGTTAATTAAGCCATCCCCTGACCTGATAATTGACATTATTAAAAAGAATGTTGTATTTTCTTTAATGTACAGATTTCTACAACACATTAAAGCGTTTAATAAAATGTCTCTGAAGCTGTGTTTGGGTAATGATTTTATGGGAGAGTGATTAACTTCATGAGAAGTAAATTGGCACTGAAACATTTGATAAAACACCCCGCCATCATAAACGCACGTGTGCAGTTCTGCACTTTCTCTGTGCACCTTGAACGCATCATTATAATCATGCTCGGTGCGCGCGAGACACGGAGGTTTCAGAGGCTGCGCGAGCATCATCAGCGCTGTGTGGAGCGGCACGAGCTGGAGTCCCGAGAGAGGAACAGACTGGAGCACGAGGAAAGTGTGAAGCTGCTGCAGGTAAGACCTGTTTTACTCTTCTATTCAACTGTAAACTCAGGCTGTACTCAGAGCTTTAATCCGTCCAACACACAACACATACTGATGCTTTCACCTCGTTTTTCACCTGCATGACTTGGTATTGTTAGGATTTTCGGAACATAAAAAACGTAAATTTAATATGGGAAGTTTTCCGGCATTCACCCACGTGGTCTTTTGTTCAAAATGGCGCCGGCCATGTCCCCTTTGTTCAAAATGGCGCCGGCCATGCTCCCTTCCTGACTCCTACCGAGGGGGGGGAGGCGGAGCCCTGGGCTTTTTAGCACATTTCATTGGCTCCACCAGCAGTAAAGGAGGAGGAGCCTAGCTTAGTTTAAAAAACCGGCGCACTCAGACGCACGCTCTCTTTTTTGGCTGGCAATCATCTGGATTGCAGGAGAAAGGAGCGCCGATCGGCTTAGCTCTGACTTATATTCACAGATCATTTTGTACACTTAATAAAGTGTTTTGAAGAGTACTTTCTGGAATTATCCGACTGCTTCTTCAGGGCCTCTCAACCAAAAGATTCGTCGTAACAGTATTTAAACAAATGAGGGTTTAAATGTAGATAAAACACACTCAGGTGTGAATGTAATCATGTGTTTTAGCAGTTTGAGTCTACAGTCAGTGATGGTTTTGTACTGGATACCTTTAAATTCAGGTGTTCCTAAAATTTAGATTCCCGCGTGTAACTAAGTGGGGTGGGGGAAGGTAAAGTGCACCATGAGCTCTGTGATAACACGCACTTACAGTATATATACGTATATATATATATATATATATATATATATATATATATATAAATATTGTACCATAAATATCTGTTTTGTGGATTGTTTTTCTGATTTTTTCCAGTAAAAAGTCAGTACAATCCAGAGTTTGTGTTTCACTTTCTGCTACTCTGGTATTTCACAAAAGGTTATTTTTTTTAGATACTGACCCCATCAATACCCCTATACCATCAAAAGGGGTCGTAACGTTATAGTAAAACGAGATCTTGTAACCTATGTTAAAAAATTATTCTTGTGTTGCCGCCCTCTGGTGGCACTTTTGGAGAATTGTAAAAAGTAATATGATATGTTAAAATTCCAAGATTTGACCAATTCTTCCCTGTCTCAGGTCCGCAATCTTGGTGTCATTCTAGACTCCACTCTCTCTTTTGAATTTCATAAAAAATGTTGCTAAAACTGCGTATTTTTACCTTAAGAACATCTCTAGACTGTGCTCCTTTCTTTCATTCTCTTCAACTGAAACTCTTGTAATGGACTATTGTAATACTGTTCTTTATGGGCTCCTTGTCTCCGGGCTGAAGAGGCTACAGCATGTACAAAATTCATCCGCGAGGGTCCTAACACATACAAGATCACGTGATCACATAACTCCTTCACTTAAACAGCTCCACTGGCTACCCATCCAATACCACATTCAACATAAGGTTCTTTTGTTGGTTTTTATAGCCTTTCATGGCCAAGCACCTACATATCTCACTGATTTACTTCATCCATACTAACCTACTCGTTCACTTCGGTCATCAGATGAAAACGTACTTGTTGTTCCCCCTTTCAGGCTTTGTTCTATGTGACAGGGCTTTTAGTATATCTGGTCCCAAACTCTGGAACTCCATTACTGAGAAACTCCGAGCATGTACTTTGTTTTGGCTGAGCGGGAGTCATCTCTTCCCCTCCTGCGCCACCAACCAGACAAACCGCCAAAGTTTTTTTTGTCGTGTTGTGTATCTTCTCTGGTAGTTAAAAGTTTAACTTAGTTATGTAATATTTTAATTATTATTTTAATCAAACCTAAAAGCAGAGTAGGGGGTAAAGCTATTACCTACGGTAGCTGGTGAATGCACCCCGAGTTCCCAGCGAAGTAGGTCTTACAGAGCAAGGCAAACAAGGGCCTTAAGTGGCAGGAGGACCAATTAGGGCTGATCACCCGCAGCTGTCGAGCTGGCTATTTAAGCCAGCTCTGCACAGCAGCAGGTGTCGCACCTTTTGTTCGTTTCTTGGTATTCAAGTGGTCGCTCGTCCACGGTGGTCCTTAGGTTGAATGGTATCCCCTGGTGGCATAGCCATCAGGGTGTGTAGATCGTAAGGTCGAGGTAATAGTTTTTTACCCTAGGAATTAGCGTGGTGCGACACCGTGCAGCCCTCGCGCTGCTGTTTATTTAGCGGTTAGCATTAGCGGCGCTGCTACATTCCCAGTCAGCTGGCTGGGTGCAGTCTCCGCGTAGCATTGACTATTTGATCCGTCATTAGGATTCAGTAACCGGCAGGTGGCGACACCGTTAAGCGTTCGGACCGTTCGCCGGCATCCCCGGTTCGAATCCGCACCTTGTATGACGAGACTAATTTTGTGTCTTCTCCTTTTCAGATCGGCACACTTCCTCAGCGGTGTTCCCTCGTGAAGTCGCCGCTGATCGCGAACACCACTAGATTCCGCTGGGCTGGAACTAGTGTACTTCAGGAGACTTTAGCTCCCGCACGCTTATGCGGTAGCGCCTTATTCGCTCCGCCCTCCTCTCTTACCCACGCTAAGAATAGCGCGGAGACAACGCGCCCGTCTCGCACCGAGGAGACCAGGGTTCGCGTCCTCACTTGTTATTTATTTCTCTGTGGTGTTTTTCTTTGCCTGCAGTTTCAGCGGCACCATCGGACTTCCCGATTGGTTTTTATTTTCTTGTTTTTCCTCTGTTTGTGTTTATTTTTATTATAAATAAAATATTATTTAAGTTATTTATTCCGCCTTTGAGTCCTCCTTCTCCCACGTGACAAAAGCCCTGTTTTTTTTTTTTCATGACGTTTTCTCCTGGTAACAGTAGAGAGAGAGGCAGGAAAAACATTGTATATTGATTAGTTTAGTACGGTGGCCGAGAAGTGCAAAACAAATTAACATTTTAGAAAACAAAATTACAAAAAAACTAATTTACAAGAGCTGAAACACTTTTACCAATGCCGAGACAAATTTACAAACGGCCGATCTGACGGAAATGGTAAGTACAATACACAGGAAGTTACCTGCTGGCAATCAAATTGTTTCTCGGGGGTAAAGTGAACGGAGTTTGTGATGGTAACGCTAAACAATGTTTTGTCTATTTTGTGGAAATAATTTTATCCAGTTGACCCACTTTTGTTTTTCTTGTAGGAAGATTGTTTGTGCAGACGTTTAGACATGGCCTGTGCATCTCTATCTACCGTCCGCTTCTCTAAACATCTAAGGAATTCACACAAGAAAAACAAAAGCTGCCAACTGGCTGAAATAATTAACACAAAATAGACAGAACATTGTTTATTAGGGATGGAACATTTGATACCGAGGCTTTGAAGCTTGTTTCACTTTTGTAACACTGGACTCAGTTTATTGGGGATTGTATTAAACCAGCAGGAATGTGCGGGACTGATTCAAAGCTTTGGTGCTTTTATCTCACTGACTATATAAGAGACAGTCAAACAGTGGCGGCTCCTGCCAAATCTCTCAGGGGGGGCAATTGTTGCGATGATGGCCAAGGTGACCTGTTGAAGGGGTAAATTAATGCTTAAATAATTAACATCTTAAGTCATCTGTCAGTTTGCCCTCACAAATAACTTTGAACATGGAGAGAGACCAGCTTTACCATTAATCATAAAATTAAGTAAAGCCTTCACACTAGCAATTTAATTCAGTCTTCATCAGCATTTTATTTTAGGTGCTAGCTGCTCCAACTAGAGTCCAACAGAACTGTGCAACCCAAAATCTAACGGGTCATACACAGTTTTATTTAGGCTGTTTAACATTTATTATTTTCATTCTTTATAATAATAAATCAAAACCATATTTTAGGTAAAACAACATGCATAAAGAACATCATGTAACATTTTTTCTCAATAGTGTAAACAACGTTTTTACATGATCCATCACACAGACATGCAGCCCTGTTCTGGACTGCGTTGCTTAGGGGGGCAGTGAGAAATGTACTGACCCTGTTACTTTACTTTCGCCCTGCACACGGCGTTACTAAGACTAAAAGTGAACACTACTTACAATAATAACCGAACCCCTTTTAATTCCCGCTGTAGCAGCTGTTTTCTTCTGTTTCATACATATCACCCCGTCTCAGTCTAATCTGCAGCGTTTCTCTCCCATTGATAAAAATGCGGAACATCATCTTTAGTTTCCAAATAAGGAACGATTACGTGTGACGCAGGCACGTATGTGCGAGCCCCTCCGGAGATACGAAAAAAAAGAGCTTTAACGAGAGTCTATGAGAGCATTCTGGGGCGATTCTGCCCCTGCAGTCAAACTAGGGTTACCAACCACCCCGTAAAATACAGAATCGTTCTTTATTTGGAGACAAAACGCCACGTTCAGTATTGAAATGATACAGGACAAGCTTCGTTCCGTATTTTTATCAATGGGAGACAAAGCGATATGTATTAACAGAAGGATACTGCTGCTATCGTGGGAATTAGAAAGTGTTCTTAGTAACGGTGTGTGCGCGCAGGTTTATCAGCATAACAACCTGTTTAATACACCGCTGTATGAGTAGCGCAGTGGGCAGAGTGCCTTGTTTTGTCTAAAATATGGTTCTGACTTATTATTATAAAGAATTAAAATAATATATGTTAAACACCCTAAATAAAACATTTTGATAATGTTCTCATGACGGTGTAAGACACGTTATATTTTTTTATAGGTGCAACCCTAACCACCCCCCTCCTTCCCCACTCAGGTATTTTCAGCACAATCAGGAAAAGCTTCAAAAGCTTTAATGAGGCTTCATCTGCACATCACTATTGTTTAGTGTTACCATCACAAACTCATCCCTGCATCAGTTCACTTCATCCCTGCAAAACAGTTTGACTGGCAGCAGGTAAGCAACAAGCACTTCCTGTGTATTGTACTTACCCTTTCCATCAGATCGGCCGTTTGTAAATTTGTTTCGGCATTGGTAAAAGTGTTTCAGCTCTTGTAAATTTGTTTTTGTTTTTGTAATTTTGTTTTCTAAATTGTTAATTTGTTTTGCAATTCTTAGCCACTGTAGTTTTGCCTCAGTAAATTAGTCCACAATCGATTTGATGTATTACACATATTTTCTGTAACTAAAGTTTAATTTTAATAATTTTGCAGTTTTAAACATGTTAAAAAAAGAAATTCAACAGGGCTTCCATGCAACCCTAAACCCTATTACAATGTACTAAAATCGCCATATTTGTCGCATTTTTTAATATTGTACAATTAGGTGGGACAAATAGCCATTAGAGACATGACAATGTTGCCCAAAAAATAACACATACTAGGATATGAGACAGAGTGGGAGAATAGAGCAGTGTATGATAAAAAAATTCATATTAGGTCAAATCAGTCAAATTGTAGTGAAATTGAAATAAAACAAACAAATAGCTTTAAGAATCTTTCAGTGCTTGTGAAAGTAGCATTAGAGACACGTTAGGATAAAAAAATACATCTAAAACACCTGCAGCAGTGTAGGAGGAGGTGTAGGGTGAATAAAACATGAGGGTAAAATTGTGTTTAGGAATGTGTAATATATAAATGGACAACGCTTGTGTTTGTTGCTAGCTTTTGCAGGTGTGTGTGTGTGTGTGTGAGAGAGAGAGAAAGAGAGAGAGAGAGAGAGAGAGAGAGAGAGAGACTTTTTTTTGACTTTTTACACTTCTTTATTTAAACCAGTCTTTTCAGTACAAAAATTATCTGAACCACTCTATCATATTAAAACACCTCAAAATAATTCACTGTGTAAAAATAAAAAGCATTTGTACAATCAAACAATTTTGGCTTAACTGAAATCAAGTGTGAAGCAGAGCTCATCATCATTAATTGAGCACACTGCTTCTTCACAGCACCACACTTCTTTAAAAGTCTCCAGGTTTTTCATACTTTTATAGAACTTAAAATCAATTAAAATCCTTGATCTAACAAGTCTTGATAAAATCCTCGTGGCTTCACAGTCATTACCAGTCTCCACCTTGTTCTTACGACTGATATATATTGCCATTTTTGCCTGCCCAAGGATAAAATTTATCAACTGACATTCAGACTTTTTTCTTTTAACATATTTAAAACCAAGGATAAAAGTCTGGATTGTAAAAGTCACATTAAAATACCTAAAAACATTCTTTAAAACCTCAAACAAGGGACGCAGCCTAAAACAGTGCATAAAAGCATGAAACACTGTTTCCCTCTGATTACAAAATGGACAGTGTGGTAAAATCTCCGGGTTTAAAACAGAGATAAAAGCGTTAACTGAGATAATACCATGTAAAATTCTCCACTGCATGTCAGCAACTTTCTTAGTTAATGGGGGTTTATATAGTGCTCTCCACTCTGGCTTAACATCATCACTTAACTTAAAAACATCACGCCATGGTGTGTCAGTCCTTCCATTCAGTTTTTTCTTGTTTAGAACCTTTACACAGGCTCTGTACAGCATTTTACCAGATGCAGTCTTTAAATCTATGCTGGATTCCTCCTTAGACTCCAACAGAGGGCCTTCACAGTCCTGTAAATCTGGCATGATTGTGATGTCTGGGAAGGGGTCGTCTTCTGTAGGGCAAACCACCCCCGCACTGTACTCCTGCATCTGCTCCCGCTCCTCAGGTGAAAGGACAGACTTCCATCTCTCGAGGACCTTACTCACAACACGGATGGACTTTACTCCCAAACGTGTGGCCACATTCTCTGCTTGCGTGAAATCAGGTCCTGCAATGTCCACCAGCCGACGTAGAGTTGTGACTCCTGCTGAAACAAGGGTTTTAGTCAGTGCAGGGGTGTTTCCTCCAGTTAAATCCAGCCGTGTTCCATAAACCAGAGGTTCTTCCAAAAGCCAGTGCAAAGACGAGTCATTTTTTGTTTGTATTTTAAAAAAATTCCAAACTCTAAAAAGTCCACGATAAAAAACAGGCAACCCAGAAAAGTCCAGTGCCTTAGTGTTCATTAAAAACAAAGTTCTGTCCAACCCTAGACCTCCCGCTGTGTGCAAAATCCTGCAAGCCACTGCCCTCCAAACCAGTTCTTTGGGTCCCATGAGGAGTCTCTGAATAAACTGGAGACGGAAAGCAGCAACCCTACTGGCCAGATGAATAAGTCCTTGTCCTCCTTCATCCTTTGTCAGGTATAGAACTCCTTGTGGGATCCAATGCAAGCGGTCCCAAAAAAAATCCACCAACTCAGCCTGCAGTTTTGCTAAAAAATTTGTTGGGGGGTCCAAGCATGCTAATTTATGCCATAGTGATGATGCTGCCAGGTTGTTAATAACAAGTACCCTTCCTCTATAGGACATTTGGGGGACTATCCATTTCCATTTATTTAAACGTGCTTTAACTTTTTCAACCATGCCATCCCAGTTCTTTTCAGTACAAGTATTGTCCCCCAAGTACACTCCCAGGTATCTAAAACCACCCCTCTTCCACATCAACTCATATGGGAGTGTAGGTTCTGCACCATCCCACTCACCAACTAAAACTGCTTCACTTTTATTCCAGTTCACCTTAGCCGATGATAAAACCTTAAAATCATTTAAAAGTTCAGTTAAAATGTCCACATCAGTCTGGGTACTTGTTATTACAACTAAATCATCTGCATATGCTGAAACACATAGAGGAACAGTACAAGGAGGCACCACCAGTCCAGAAATACATTCTCTTATTTTACACAATAGTGGTTCAATTGCTAATGAGTACAACATGCCTGACAAGGAACAGCCTTGTCTTATACCTCTAAAAACTTTAAAAGGAGCACATAAACCCCCATTAACCTTAATTACACTTTCAATGTCACTGTATAAAACTTTAATCATTGCTATAAAACCTGAGTTAAAACCGAAGTACTCCAATACTTTCCACAGGTACTCATGCTCAACTCGGTCAAATGCTTTTTCTTGATCTAAAAAAATTAGACCAGCTTTCAAGCCCAACAGTCTGGAGACTTCCAAAACATCCCGAATTAGATACACATTATCAAAAATTGACCTTCCAGGCACACAATATGTCTGATCAAGATGTACCACCTGCTCCATTACTTTACCCAGTCTCGAGGCTAACGCTTTTGACAGCAGCTTACAGTCTGTACATAGCAGGGAGACAGGTCGCCAGTTTTTTAATTCAGTCAAGTCCCCCTTTTTTGGCAGCAGGGTCAGGACTGCCCTCCGGCAGCTCAACGGTAGCACTCCGTCCCTTATACTGCTCTGAAGAACTTTCAAGACATCCTGACCCAACACTGACCAGAACTTTTTATAAAACTCGACTGGGAGGCCATCGATACCTGGCGCCCGACCATTCTCCATTCCCTGGAGAGCCTCAAAGAGCTCTCCTAGGGATAGCTCCTCATCAAGCCATTCAGCAGACTCTTGTGTAAGCTGGTTATGGTCATTAAAGAATCGTTCTTCGACCTGTTTAACCTCAGTCCACTCGCTCTTGTACAGTTTTGAAAAAAACTGTACTGTCTGCCTGCGAATTTCAGAAGGATCTAATAAGAGATCTCCTGATTCTATTCGCACTGCATGCATAAATCTTTTCTGTCCGTTACTCCGCTCGAGACCAAAGAAAAACTTAGAAGGAGCATCCATTTCCGACGCACACTGAAATCTTGATCGGACCAGAGCCCCTTGCACTCTTGTGTCCAAAAAGTCAGCTAGAGCTGTCTTTTTTGTTTTTAATGCTTCAATGTGTTCCTTATTTCTTGTGGTCTCTGCTAAAGACTGCAGTTCCACTATTTCACACTCCAGAGCTTTAAGCGATCTGATTGTATCTTTAGTGACATTAAAAGTATATTGCTGACAAAACATTTTAATTTGTATTTTTGCTACATCCCACCACTGTTGAATTGAGGTAAAAGCTGTTTTCTGTGAGCTTAAAACCTTCCAAAAAAAAGTAAAAGACTCTATAAAATTAACATCATTTAAAAGTGCAGTGTTAAAATGCCAGTACGCGCTCTGTGGCTTCACATTACTTTTCTGTACTGTACACTGGACCATAGAATGATCCGAAAAACCAACTGGTGAGATAAAAGAGTGTGTAAAAGCAGAACGTTGATAATTAAAACCATAAAAACGGTCCAGCCTTGCCAATGAGAGTACATTGTCTTTAGAATGAGCCCATGTGTACTGTCTTTGTCTGCTGTGAAAGTTCCTCCAGATGTCACACAAGTCATGAGTCTCTAACAGCTCACACAAACGTTTACGGGATGCGGCATGCGGTTCTGAATGATTTCTGTCTATATTGTCTGCTGTGCAATTAAAATCCCCACCCAGTATTAAAAAGTCAGTAGAATTACAGCCTGCAATGACAGTGTTCAGTGTGTTTAAAAACAGCATCCTATCCACTCCCCTAGTTGGAGCATAAATACAAATAAAAACAAAAGTTTCATTTTCAAAGTCTGCTGTCACCTTTAAAAGTCTACCATTTAAAATCTCTTCCACTTTGTAAGAACAAGGTATAAAATTTTTAGATAAAAGAATAGCAATACCAGTACTGGTAGAAGAGCCATGACTTAAAAACACAAGCCCCTCCCACTCTTTAGCCCAGTCATTGGCATTACTAGCATCACTGTGTGTTTCTTGTAGAAAGGTAACATCAATCCCCTTCATTTTCACCAGCTCACACAGCTTCGCTCGCTTTACACAGTCTCTTCCCCCATTCATGTTTAGAGTTGCAATTCTAATATCACCCATTAATAAAATTAAATAAAAATGGCTTAAAATAAAGGTCATTCGGACCCAGGAACAGCAGCTCATCTTATACATCCGCTTCAATATTCTCTTTATTACATTTAGTCAGTATTTTTTTCAACCTACAAATTGAGCACAGTTTGCGAAATAATCTTCAACACGAATACCTCTTCGCCCCTTAGTGACTTTTAAAAACTGTTTAATTTCTTCAACTTTGTACAGTACAGGCATGCTCTCCTCCTGCGAGCACACGGACCAGCCTGAGTCTGAGAGAGATCCGTCACTCTCTGATTCCATTTCACTCACTGCTTTAACCTCGGTTTTAGCTTGTTTATTACCTTCTCCTCGAGCTCGCTTTTTTCTTTTAATTGGAATTTTAAAAACATTTTCTTCCTCCATTTGTACCTCCATTCCATCCTTCACTACTGATTCTACTGAGGTGTTCTCATTACAGTCATCACAAATCTGATCACCCTGTTTCCTTAAGTTCAAAACCTCCTGCTCCACAGGGGCCCTTTCCACAACGGGCTCTCCTGCCGCTGGTAATGCCTGGACAGGCTCACCCTCGGCCGGTGCAGCCTCAGCGGACATCTCCTGAGCATTCTCAACCTCGACCAGTTCATCCCCTACAGGTATCTGAGCTGGCGACAACGTCTCTGTGTCCTGCACTGTCATCCTTTCAGCAGCCGTAGTGGGAACAGACATTGCCGGTTCAGTCTCATTAGGCCCTGTTTCACCAGTACTCCTATCCCCTAACTCAGTATCTTTACCATTATTGCTAGCACTATGATGACAATTACGGACAAGATGTCCAAACTCTCCACACCTAAAACACTTCATACTAGTGTTAGAAGTTACAAACACAGTGTAATCAAAACCATCTACTCTGAATTTTAAAACCAGATCTAGTTCATCTTCACCATCTCTTAACACCATGAACACCGTCCTTCTGAATGACACCAAATGCTTAACTAGTTGTGATTTACAGCCTAGGGGTAATTTTTTAATAGGGGAGACAAGTTTACCAAACCTTGACAGTTCCTGTGCTATTAGCGCATCAGAAATAAACGGGGGTACATTGGAGATGGTAATTTTTTTAGATGGGGTACTGAGGGGTAAAACAGGCACAAGTCTCTCATTAATCACAATTCCATTCTGAACCAGCTCACTTGCTTTCTCCACAGAAGACAGAAACATCACCACTGCATTGTTCATTCGTGATGCAGACAATATGTTATTATAGCCGACTGCGACCCCCGCAGCCAAACAGCACTCCTCCACATTCACCCGGCACTCAACCTTCACACCGTGCCGGCGTGTCAAGTTTTCAAAGCACCGGGTGTTTGGGAAAGCCATGCTTCCAGCAAAAATGCCGGTAGCAGACTCCCCGCGCACCTCACGCACACACACACAAACACACACACAAAACACTCACGCGCGCTCTCACTCAAACACTTACACGCAACTTTCAAAATTAATTTAATCAAAACAAACTAAAGAAAAAGTTTTTGGCAAATAACGCCACTCACGCTCACCACTCACGCTCACCACGCCGCTCACCACGCTCCACCGCTCACACCCGCACATGCGCACGAGAGAGAGAGAGAAAGAGAGAGAGAGAGAAATTTAAGTAAAATGGGTGGATATGTCTCACCTGGACTGCTAGAGCCATTAATGTTTTGTTAAATCGAGTGTTAGTCATGAATGAGTGATTAACTACATAAACAATGAATACATTAAACGAATACATACATAAAAATGGAGTAAATACGTTTTCAGATTATTCTGTGCTTAACAATACTGACTTATAAACTCTTTATAAGTGACATCTGTGTTAAAAATGTGTTTGTATATTTCACTGTATTGTGAGAAATGGGACGTTATAAGTCATATTCTGCTAAAGCATAACGTTTCATAAACATATTTCAAAGTCAGACACATCTTGATTAAAGTGAAAGTGATCTTAGCTGTGTATCAATAAAAGCCAAATAAGTGAAATAAGACATTGTATTTTAACTGTGTTAAAAAGGTTAAACGTTAAAAAGTGCATCTTTATAAAAGAGATGTATCAGATAAATAGCTAAAATAGACTTGAATCTGTTTTGTGAGTGTTAGAAAGATCAGTAGAATGTGAATGTTGGAGCCATGTGTTGTTTTAGAAATGTTTCAGTATATGTGAACTTAAAGCTGACACGGTGATGTTCTGTAGATCTTACAGCACAAATATGTAGGAATAATTGAAATGAATGTTAGTGTATTAAAATATTCTTCTTATTATCACCATTATTATTCTAAATTGTTATATTTACTTTTTTCTTACATTTGTTCTTTCAGCTACATGACAGTTAAGCACCCTGGACTCGACCTAGTCCTGCTTGGTAGCTGTGTTTTACTTCGCACTAAACAGCCTATTTTTCTAGTAGAAAATGAAGCTCACATCCGCTTATAAATGCATGTGGAAAACACCAAGGCTTTGTTTGCTCTTTTCAGCCTGTGTCTACAAGAAGATCGGGTTTCCTCAGCATATTTTTACGTGTAATAAGATGTGAAATGTGCGCTGCGTCGCTTTACGCATCAGGAGCGGTGTGCTGTTTTAGCAGAACACAAGGAAACAGAGCATCGTTAGGTTCCCTTTGCGGGCTTTTACATGAACGAGAGAGCTTATGTTCGGCCGACGTGCACTTTATTACCTCGTATTTTATATCAGGACTTGTATTTTAATCATTATTTGCCATGAGAAAACACAAGTGCGCATGTGTCACGGAAGCACACAGACGCTGCGCTGGCCGAGTTGAGTCTACACCAGGGGTGGGCAATTAAATTTTCCAAGGGGCCACATAAGAAACTGGGACTGTTGTGGAGGGCCGGACCAATAAGGTGAACTTAATTCTGCTCAATATTAATTTTATCTCTTTATTTACATTTACATTACATTTTCAGCATTTAGCGTTTACGTCTTTATCCAAAGCGACTTACATTACAGTTACACTATACAGTCTGAGCAATTGAGGGTTAAGGGCCTTGCTCAAGGGCCCAAAAGCAGCAACCTGGCAGTGGAGGGGCTTGAACCAGCGACCTTGTATTTACTAGTCCAGTACCTTAAGCACTAGGCTACAACTGCCCACTCTTTATGAGAAGCAGTAAATTGTACAGTTCTAATAAGCTGTTAATGTTTAGATGTTACAATCAGAAAATTAGAAGTAGGCAGAGAAAAAACAACATTATTTTACTTTTTAAACAAATAAAAAGCAAAAAAACTAATGTGAACAAATGTGCAGATTTTTAAACTATTTTGTTTGGAGTCTAATTACCACATTTGTTTTTCAGTCCTTTGTTATTGTTGGATATTCTTTTTAAAATCACAAAGCTGGTCCTGACTGCTTCAGTTCTGGATGTGTTAAACTTTATAAAAAGTATTTGTTGCTTTTGCAGTTTAGATAGTGAAGCTTCAGGTGTGACGCTCTGCATCGTTCATGTTGTTGTATTTCTCTGTTTAGTACCGCAACAGCGATTTAGAGCCTAAATTGTGATCGTTAAACAGCTTTACATCTGACTTCAGTAAATAAATACTTTGGAAGTTCACGTCTTGTTAAAAACTCCACCGTCAATCACACTCAGTTCTGTTCGCATTACGGTGAAGCTGATACACTCGCGCACACGAAAACGAAATTTACGGATATTTAAAGACACAGCGCTCCCGTCAAAAACAATCCTGTTATACTGCATGTTTGATGTACATTTATTTACATCTAATTTTTAATTGCCTCGAACCTCATGCGGGCCGGTTGGAGATGTCTCGCGGGCCGGATGTGGCCCGCGGGCCGTACAATGCCCAGGTCTGGTCTACACTGTTCTCATGTGTGCTATAAAGCCCCGCCCCCTCTCGTAAAAGGGAGGAGTCTCTGTACAACAGAGCACAGCGCTTCACTCGCTCTTTCTTAGCGCCGTTTTAGCTCCAACAACGATGGTAGAAGAAGCTCCATCACCGGCCAGCTCGGCCCCCGCCAAGGCTCCTAAAAAGAAGACCGCGGCCAAACCCAAGAAAGCGGGTCCCAGCGTCGGCGAGCTGATCGTCAAAGCTGTTTCCGCTTCCAAGGAGAGGAGCGGCGTGTCCCTGGCCGCCCTGAAGAAAGCTCTGTCTGCAGGTGGATACGACGTGGAGAAGAACAAGTCCCGCGTCAAACTCGCCGTCAAAAGCCTGGTGACCAAGGGCACCCTGGTGCAGACCAAGGGCACCGGCGCCTCAGGCTCTTTCAAGCTCAACAAGAAGCAGATCGAGGCGAAGAAGCCCGCGGCCAAAAAAGCCGCCGCTCCTAAAGTGAAAAAGGCCGCAAAGAAACCCGCCGCTGCAAAGAAGCCCAAGAAGGTAACAGCCAAGAAGCCCGCCGCTAAGAAGGCCAAGAAACCCGCTGCGGCCGCTAAGAAAACCACCAAGAGCCCCAAGAAGGCTAAGAAGCCGGCGACCCCCAAGAAGGCAGCCAAGAGTCCTAAAAAAGCCAAGGCAGCCAAACCCAAGACCGCTAAGCCCAAAGCGGCCAAGGCCAAAAAAGCTGCCCCCAAGAAGAAGTGAACATGTTCCTGTTTTATTACCTTCGTTTTCTTAAAACGGCTCTTTTAAGAGCCACCTATATCCTCCCATAAAGAGTCGCGTTTCCTAAACACATACATACATATAAGCATGCATGCGAACATACAACTATTCATACATGCAACCATCCATACATACATATTTTGTGGAGAGAGTGATAAACAAGGAGTTAAAAACACTAAGTATGACTGGTCCTGTTTTATTTGTAATAATGATTTTGTCACACATCCCCATAAAACTGTCCGTATAAATGTGTATATGTATGTGCACTCACGTATATGAGCTCCTTACATAATGTAATTGTTAGTGTAAATGTTATTGTGACATAATATAATGTAATTGTTGCTAAAAAGAAGCTTTTCTGTATCATACATTACACGGGCGGGAGAACGGAGGAGTCCATTCAGTGGATGTCCACTCAGTGTAGCATTATATGTACTTGCAATAAGTCCGTTAATACAAAACATAAAAAATGATGACAGGCTAAATGGAGTACAATTAAATGATGAAAAACTTATTATAACTGCCTATGCTGATGATATTACTGTGTTTATTAAATAAAAAAAAGAATTGGATATAATTTATGAACATTTTAAAAATTATGAAGAAGCTTCTGGTGCGCAATTGAATCTACAAAAGTGTGAATGTGTTTGGATAGGAAATGAAGAACAAAAATTTCAAGTTAATATTACAGAAAGACAACAAATAAAAATTTTAGGTGTTTACATTGATAATCAAAAATGTGTCGACTACAATTGGACTGAAAAGGAAAGGTGTATAAAAAATGAAATAGGTAAGTTTGCTAATATTTCTCTGAGCTATAAAACCAAAATCGCAATAATTAAAACTTTTGTTCTTTCAAAAATCTTGTTTTTAGCATGCATTTTTCCACTCAATAATATATGGGTTAAAAAAATTAATAAACTTAGTTGCAACTTCATTTGGGGAACAACTAGAGAAGTTACTAAACGAGAGTTATTATTTAAAAGTAAGGAATTTGGTGGATTAGGTGCAATAGATTTAGGAATTAAAACAAAAACTGCATTTTGTAAAATTATTGCATGCGGACTTCACAGACAAACTAAGTGGATTGGAAAAACCTCAAATTGGAAGGAAAAAAAAGGGAAAATAAGAAATCAAATTCCGTACTATAAAATAGTTTTTTCAGATTTTATCACAATATTTAAATATTGATTGGGTTAATTACTCTAATAAACAAATTTACAAATTTATTATAGATAAAATATATGGAAATCTAATAGATTATAGAGAGCTTCAACCCCACGAAAGTGAGGAAGTAGTCAAAAATATAAATAGTAAAATGCCAGAAACTATTAGAGATGTGGTATGGTTAATCTCTGTTCGAAGACTTCCAGTTAGAGCAGTTGTCAGTTGGAGTTGCTATGTTAAAACTAAGAAATGTCCTATGCCAAACTGTTGCGAAGACGAAACTTTAGAACATTTTTTATTACAATGTTCTAGATCTAGAGAGGTCTGGACAAAAATGTTATGTTAATGCGCTGATATACAAATAAATATGAAATATATTGCTTTTGGATTGTTTAATAAAACTCTCTCAAAGATGGAAAAGGAAATATTATGGTTAATTATTAATATTGTAAAAGTAAAATTATGGAAAACAAGATGTA
Source organism: Trichomycterus rosablanca (assembly GCF_030014385.1). Taxonomy (NCBI): domain Eukaryota; kingdom Metazoa; phylum Chordata; class Actinopteri; order Siluriformes; family Trichomycteridae; genus Trichomycterus; species Trichomycterus rosablanca. The sequence goes on along the minus strand of NC_086002.1, from coordinate 18,504,714 downwards.
AAATGACAATAGATCAAGTTTTTATTCCAAGTGAGATTGTTTTTAAATCAGTTTTAACAGAAATGAGGAGAAGACGGACTCTAGAAAAAAGAAATTCATACAAATGTGTCTGGGAGAAATATAGTTTTTGAAAAAAAATGAAATTATGTAAGTTGATTCATGTATCTTTTGTTGATGGAGATTTGTCCCTGTTTATTATTGTAATTATGTGATTAAATTCAATAAAAAAAATAAAAAAAAAGAGAACGGAGGAGAAGAGAGGGGAGGGGGAGGAGGAGGAGGAGGGGGAGGGGGGGCAGTATGTGAGGGGGCGTGTATGTGTTTCCCTGAGACATGACGGCGCGTTTAGGATTGGATCAGCTGTGCATTCGCTCTAAGCCAATAGGAGAGAGGCCAGTTTGCCTATATAATACCGCTTCGAGCTGTCCCCCGGTTTACTTCAGTTTTGTTTAACGAAGACATCTGATCATCAAAATGAGTGGACGCGGCAAGACCGGTGGTAAGGCTAGAGCTAAGGCCAAGACTCGCTCATCCCGTTCCGGCCTTCAGTTCCCCGTGGGCCGTGTTCACAGACTGCTACGTAAGGGAAATTACGCCGAGCGTGTGGGAGCCGGTGCTCCTGTCTGCTTGGCTGCCGTGCTGGAGTATCTGAATAATATTCGGGGCTACGCAGACACCGTACTTCATTACGTTTATACTTCAAGTTCGCGGTTTCCATCTCGAAATTTCCGAAACGCTTTTGTCAGAGCAGATCTGAGTTTGAATCTCTCACTGATCTCGTTCCTGACATCACAAGGCTGCTCCGCTAAACACGCGCACTCACTGAAATGGTCAGTGGTAACTGCATATATACTAGTGATGAGTCGTTTGTGAACGATCCGATTATTCTGGTTCTTATCGACTGTAATCCACCCATTCAGCTTCGCATCAGTAGAGGGAATTAATCATAACTCGTAATAAGAGCTGCACTTTCAGTTTCACGGAGAGCGAGCGAGACACACACACACTTACATTCACATACACTAACACCACACACATAAACACACACTCGCACGCATGCATACTCCTATACACACACAGAGAGAGAGAGAGAGCTAGAGCTAGTAGTGTATAATGACAAATAATTGAGAAATAAACTATAAACTTGTTTAATTGTGTTAAATCTGGTTATTTCATTGTGCTTATGTTGTAAAGCAGAAACAAACAGTCGCATCTCTGCACAAAAGAGGATTTTTCTGAAACTTAATGAAATGCAACCACAGTATGTCTCTTCCCTGTAGTTTTTTTTCCTTTTGAAATAAATCTTTTTTTCTCATTTAAGTGTTGTTGAATTAGGAATACATTTAAGGCAAGGTAGCAACATTTTATATTAATATCGGGGTGTCTTATAGTTTACCTAGTAGCGCCTCCCGAAGAACGAAGAGCCATTTTTTGAACGGCTCTTTAAAAGGAACCGAGCCAAAAGATCCGACTCCCTTCAAAGAGCCATAATTCCCATCACTAATATATACAGTATATATACACACACACACACACACACACACACCTAATTAATGTGTGCCATATGTGGTTCTGTGATGAGAAACATAGGTGGTACTTGGAACTTTTGGTTTGATAATGGGTGGTACTTGGTCTAAAAAGTTTGAGAACCACTGTTCTAGTGAATGGGGCAGAAGGGGGCGTGGAACGGTATGTTGTCTGTCCAATAGAAACCCAGGACCTTGGACCAATCAGAGTTACGTGTTCCAACTTGGCTTACTCAGCATGCAGGGTTAATAAAGCGGGCGTGTAGAGCGTTTACATTCACTTGCAGTTTGCTCTAGAGGAAACAGCAGCATCATGCCTGAACCAGCTAAGGCCGCGCCCAAGAAGGGCTCCAAGAAAACCGTCACCAAGACCGCCGGCAAAGGAGGCAAGAAGCGCAGAAAGTCCAGGAAGGAGAGCTACGCTATCTACGTGTACAAGGTCCTGAAACAGGTAGTGATGGGAATCCGAAGCTTTCTGAAGCACTGAAGCTTTCCATCCAATTGTCCCGAAAAAAGGTTCACTTCATGAAGCCTCATGAACCATTGGACATTACCGCCCTCTGATGGACAGAGAAAACAGTGTCTTGTATTAATCCCCTTCAGTTTTTAACCCCATTTCATTTCATTAAAAAATTATTTTGGTCAGTAAGTCAATAAAGGAAATCTGTTTGGTTTGTTGTGATTTGTTGTGTCTTATCTAGGTCTGGGTTCTTATTTTTGCGTTTTTCTAATAAATTACATTTCTATAAATTATGCAATCTTCCCAAAATTACGTTTGATGTGAATTTTACATTTTTCATAGCCGTAGTTTATTGCCTGTTTTTTATAGGCAAGGCTCATATAGGCTTTCTGTATGAATATCCATGTATATCATGTGAATGTTAGTGTATGAATGTAAAAATAACAAAAGTGCTTGTGGAAAAACAAGTTTGATCTCACTCTAGTGATGGGTCGGTCGCGAACGATCCGGCTCTAAGAGCCGGTTCCTTAAAGTAAACGACGGGATCCGGCTCCTGATCGGGAGCCGATTCGGTTTTATTTTCTGTTAAAGCCGCACATGATTGGTCAAGATGCGTAGCGACGTGCACACGAACAGGAGGGAGAGAGAGAGAGAGAGAGAGATAGAAAACTTCATGAAGTATAGTAAAGTTAAAGAAACAGTAAAGTTTGGACACGAGGAGCCCCTTTTACAAGACCCACTGAACTGGTGTATTCAGTATTCAGTCTACCCACATCTTATACATGTGATGGCACATAGACTGTAATGTAGCAACATCTGTCCCCTCAGAGAGAATCTTTTAAAAAAAAACAGGGCAGATGAAAACAGAGGGAGAAACAGGATCTTCGCCAAAGACTTACAAATACTGTCATCTGGATGCTGCTTTTTTTGTTTTGCACATTTTCATTTATACTTTGTTAAGTGATGCTTTGTTGATGTGTTCTTTCACTCTAGATGCAAATTTACAAGTAATATACACAATCAGACCTTTTTGTTTAATTGAGATGGGTCTTTGTAATTTGTTTTCTTTATAGTGTGTATTTGATTTGATTTAATTTACAATGCTACTGGGACTCTAATTTCCTTCGGGATCAATAAAGTATCTATCTATCTATCTATCTATCTATCTATCTATCTATCTATCTATCTATCTATCTATCTATCTATCTATCTATCTATCTATCTTGTTTTTGTATTTTATAATTTATTGTTGTAGCACTCTTCCATGTTGAGTATATAAATGAAACAGTTTAAATAATAAACATTTGATACAATGTTTTTACATTAGTAATTAATTTTACATGTAATTTGGTAATAAATTAATTTAAGGAACAAAAAAATCTAAGGAGCCACTTGGGAGCCGAAAGAGCCGGCTCTTTTCAGTGAGCCGAGCCAAAAGAACCGGCTCTCTAAAAAGAGCCGGAATTGCCATCACTATCTCACTCTAACGCTCTCACTCCTTACGCAACCCTCGAAGCGCGAGCTATGATTTGCTCTTTTTGAACCGGCCTCTGAAACAGTCACGTGGGTGTGAGCCGAAGTGAAGCTTCGGACGTCATAGTCACGTGATCATTTCAGAACGAATCAAGCATCGACTCAGTGATTCGAAGCACTGAGTGTCGTTTTTTTGGCACATGCCTCGAAGCTTCAGTGTCAAGGGTGACATCACTAGTTTTTTCAGCTCACAGACTTTGGCAAAATTCACCAATATATTTAGTAATGGTGCAGGAAGTGGTTTCTGGAAACACTGGGAACTGGTTTCTTCAATTCCAAATGACGTAAAGTTCATCGTTGTAAAGTTCTGGACTGGAAGAGTTGCGGATGAGGATGTCGATCAGTACATTATGAGGTTTGCACATATACTACAACCTGTTCAAAAACCAGTAGACCAGTTTGGAATATGGTATGGTGTACGGAGGTACAAAATAAAAGTCAAGAGGGACGATGGTGGAAACCTAATGCAAATCCCAAACTCTATCTCGATGGGGCCGTACAACGGGAACATCACCTTTCCTGGACAACAACAACGGTGCTACATTTGTACATCTTCAAGTCATCAAGCTAAAGAATGCGACACGATTAAATGCTGGAAATGCGGTCAACTGGGACACAAAGCCAAACTATGTGACAATTCTGAGATCTGCAATTTATGCAGACAAGAAGGACATTCATACTTTTCCTGCCCACAATCGTATAGTAATAGAACTAAAATTCTGCAAAGTCCTTGTACAGTATCCGTCGTAAATGTTGCAAACACGCAGCTGCCTGCACAGACGCCTTCAACTCAACAGCAAATAGAACAGGTACTTCCGACTCAAGAGCAAAACAAAGATCAACAAGAAGAGAGCTCAGATTCTGATGGATCCACCACTACCTCCTCCGATACAGACAGCGACACCGAGGGCTCAACATCTTCAAACGCTACATCTGATGAAGAACCTCCCCCGATACCCAAAGTTGATTCAGGTGAAAGACAAACTGACACCACAACAATGAATGATGAAAATTCTGTTCAAACAGTAAAAAAAAAAGCTAACTCACCTAACACAGTTAACATAGTGGCTGAAAAAAAAGGCATCTCAAAAAAGAGACGTAAAAAAATTTTATCTATAGCGGACACGAGTAAACGAGTAAAAGATGCAGACTAAATATTGTTAGTTGACATCTTACCTGAATGATCTCATTAGGTATTAAACGTAACACTTAAATTATTTTAAAATGACATTGAATATAATATCAATAAATGTAAGAGGGATTGACATGTCAAATCGTATAAAACTGAGCTGTTAGTTGATTCTGATCACCTAGCTCTAAATGTAAAACTATTATTATATAGATATGAACAAAAAGGTTATTGGAAATTAAATACTCATTGTTTAAAAGAAGAAACAATTATCTCAGACGCTATAAGTGAAATTAATAGGATAAAACAACTAAAAGTATGAACAAAATCGAATATTGAATTATTTTTAAGTTTTAAAAGAACAAATTAGAATGTTTTTTAAACGAAAATGCATGTTGGATGAATATATTGAATTATTTACAAAATCTGGGTTGACCTCTGAAGAAGAGAATAGATTAAACGACATTAAAACAAAATTAACTGAAATGAATGATGAACTAAATATAAGCCCTCAAATGCAAGCATGGTCATGATATAAATCAACCAGCAAATATTACAAATATAATTAAACAATTAAGAGAAGGAAAATCACATAAATACATTGCCGGGATACGAAACGATAAGGGAAAAATAATTGAGGATGAAAGTGAAAAACGTTTATTAATAAGGAATATCTGTGAAAAGATGTATAAAAAAATAGAAGTAGATATTACAAAAGTGCGGTCCTTTTTGAGTACATGCACAAAAAATACTGTTTATTGTTCAGAAGACCTATCATGTGATGAAACTCTTGTTGCCATTAAACAACTAAATAAAGGTAAATCTCCTGGCACAGATGGTATACCCACAGAATTCTATCAGTTATTTAAACAAGATTTGGGGTAGTTATTGGCATCTGCTTTTAATGATGGAATAAATAACTGTAAAATGCATGAATCTTTTTATCAAAGTGTAATTAACTTAATTTTTAAAAAAGGAGATCCACATGATTTTGATAATTGGCGACAAATTACATTAATGAACGTAGATTATAAAATTTTTGCTAAGATTTTAATGAATAGAATAAATGAACATTTAGACAATTTGATAGAATTGGAACAGACATGTGCAATAAAAGGCAGATATATGTGGGACAACTTGAATTCTTTAAGAGAGATAATTACAAATAAAAACATTAAAGATTATTTTATCATTGCTCTTGACCAAAAGAAGGCTTTTGATTTAATATCTAGAGAATATCTTTGGTTGGTGCTGGAACATTATAGGTTTCCTCCTAAATTTATACATATGGTTAAGCTATTATATAAAACATCTGTGACACAAGTAAAAGTAAACAGCGTTTTGACAGATTCTTTTCTAGTGGAACGGGGAGTTAAACAAGGCTGCCCCTTAAGTGCAGCTCTTTATGTACTAGCTATTAGCCCTCTTCTAAATAAAATCAAGCATGACCCAAGAATACAAGGTATAAGACTTTCTAAGAACAACATAATTAAAATCTCAGCTTATGCTGATGATATAACAGTCTTCATTAAAAACCAATTTGAAAATAATATAATAAAAGACTATTTTAATGAATATGAAACAATAGCAGGTGCAAAACTTAACCAAATGAAAACAGAAGGTATTTGGATAGGAGGAAATACACAACCCTATCTAGAAGTTAATATAAAAGAAGAAATAAAAGTATTGGGTATATATGTATCTAAAGATAGAGCACGTGAACTAAACTGGGAAAAGAAAGAGGAGTCAGTGAAACATGAACTGGATAAATTTAAAGGTTCTAACTATAAAACTCGCATAAATATTATTAAAACCTTTATCTTATCTAAAGTATTATTTCTGGCTACTGTTTTTCCACCAGATGAAAAATGTATTAATCGCCTGAACAAATTGTGTATTAAATTTATATGGAATACAAATAGGGAAGTAACAAAACGAACCCTTCTGTTTAACCTAGAACACTAACGTTAAAATTAGTAACACCATCACTAACGTTGGGTATATTTTACCCGGTATAAAATTCCAGATAAAATATAGTTTTCATCAATTTATTTTAAAAGTACAACACTGTATGACAAGTTTTGGAACCCTTCTTTAATTTTACAACATACATCACATAAAATAAAAAAAAAGGTACCATGGATGACCCTATAAAAAAGCAGAAAAATTATTGGAAAATCAGGTAATCCTTAACAGGTAATGTCCTAACAAAAAAAATAATGCTGCTGGGAACTTGGTCTTTGGTCCACCCATTCCTGGGACATGTGAGCCCTGTCTGGTAAAGGCACAGTCTTCCTGCATCACTGATAACTGTGGGAGAGATAGACAAAAAATGGCATTTTTTGAGAAGGGGAAAAATTACCAAATTCTTTTGATTATATGAATTTTCTTGGAAATTACCATTTAAGTGATATTTATTCATTGCCATTATACTAATTAAGGATTATATGCAAATTCTGGGACAACTCTAACTTACCTTATGCCTTACATGCAGTCAGTACAGGCAGGGTAGTAATGGCGAGGGCACACTGGTCAACGGCAGACATGACACCTGTGTTGTGTCTTCCTGTCCGAGCCTGTGGGGCAGTCAGCACACCTCACTAAGGGACCTCCGCTTTCTGCTGCCACTGGTCCAACCTCGCTAGCAGTAGTGCCAGGTGTAGGGATGTTGCACACACTGCAGATAAGGATTCTGAGCTGATGGGACAGACTTGAAGAGGGGAGCCTCTGCTCTGCCCATGGCTTGATGAGTGCCATTGCCAAAGCCTGCATATAATGCCTACTCTTCATTGGTGTGTCACCTCTCTTCAAGGCATTCTCCTTGTGAATGATCCATGAGTTTATCACACCAGCGTTCATCATGCCATATAGCACACACAGTGGCCACCTCTTGGTTTTTCTTGCACAGCTGTAGTGAGCACACATCTGGTCGAACGTATCAACACCTCCCTTCGTTTGGTTGTAAAATTCAATCACTTCAGGCTTGTGAGTGGATCCAATACTTGGTTTAAACACACAAACACTAACATCGGGTAAATTCCACCCATAAAATATGTTACTCTCTATCACTAACGTCGGGTGAAAATCACCCAAACGCATGCCTCTTGAAAAAACCATAGATGGGAGGAGGGAATCAACCATACCATTAATGACATCAATGAGCGCCCTGAAGCTACCCAAAGTCCCATGCAACTCAGACAGCAGCAACACAATGAAAATCACATGACAACAATTGTGTGGGTGAAAATCACCCGGCGTTAGCGTTCTAGGGTTAAACCAAAGTCTCAAGGAGGTTTAGGAGCAATCGATTTTGGCATTAAAATGAAAATTGCATTTTGTAAAAACATAGCACAAGCAATGGAAAGGAAGGCTAAGTGGATACTGAAAGAATCGGAATGGTTAAAACAAAAAGGTAAGAAAAGATGTATTTTATTATAAACTTATTTATGGTGATTTCACATTTAAACATACACTGTAAAAAATGGTGTTGAAATTACTTTAAAAAATTAAGGCAAGTGTTTGCATGGATCTTTTTGAGTTGAATTAACTTTGTTTTATTAAGTAAATGGAACCTATCTATGCCACTTAAAATATACTTAAATAAATTATCACAGTATAACTAAAATCACTATGTTGAGTCAACTTAAATATTTTGAGTTGATTTTTAAGTTGAATCTACTCAGGTTTTGTAATAAATACAACTAAATAAAGTCAAAATGAAGGACTACAAATTCAAGTTGTACCAACTCATTTTTTAAAGTTCTCCCAACATAGAAAGATCCATGCAAACTATTGCCTTAATTTTTTTGCTTTTGTATTACTTAAAATACAAGCACACTTAACTACCACTCAAATAAATCAATTTCCAGACATCAAATACAATATCTGCATTTATTAAAAGTGCAAACAATTAACAAGCAGCAAAAGGGCTTGCACACACACACACACACATATATATATACATATATATACATATATATATATATATATATATATATATATATAAAACCACCATATATATTTCAACACCATCAAGCTTAATTAATCTGAATCTATTATGCTGAATATTATGAAGCTTAGTTAATTTGGACCTACTTAACAATTTAAATTGTTCTAACATTAAATTGTATTTCTGTTCTACTTAAAACTGTATATGTAACCTTTTTTATTAATTATATGACAGTTCATTTAAAGAAAATGAAAGGCACCTTTGGAAATTCCATGTTTTGTTATGCAACAACAAATTAAAGCATCTGCTTTGGCAACCAGCTGCCTCACTTTTCTGAGCTTTCTCAACTTCAGGCATTCGTACTTATTTTCTTTAGTTTCCCTATAAGTTCACTTAAAAGATTTTTTTTTCGGAGTACAATCAAATAGTAATTGTAATTTTGTCCAACTTTAAATAGTGATTTGAGTGAACTAACAACCTAACTTAGCAAAGCAAGTTGCACAACTGCTTGGGCTCCTGAAGTTGAGAAAACTCAAAAAGGTGAGGCAGCCGGTTGCCTTAGTCAGCTTAACCTTTAGATTTTTAAGGTTGACTAAACATTTTACTTTTAGTTTACTAAACTGTGTTTTTTTAACTAAAAAAAAGCAGTTACTAAATGTTTTTTACAGGCAAGTTTTTTTTACATATCTGAACTGGCAGTTGGTAGCTCAGTGGTTAAGGTACTGGTCTAGTATTCAGTGGGATGCTGGTTCAAGCCCTAAGTTGCCACTGTTGGGGCCCTGAGCAAGGCCCTTAAACCTCAATTACTTGCATTGTATTCAGCCACAATTGTAAGTCTCTGAGTAAAAGCATCTGCAAAAATGTAAATGAATATGTTACGCTCTTAACAAGTAGCTATGAAAGAAATTTAAGAAAATGTTATTAAAATGTTTATTTGACTTTCACAACATACATTTATTTTAAGCCATAAACCTGTGCCACTCCAGCAAAAGTATAATTAGCATCAATAAACAAACTGGTTTTCCAGGTAAGCACAGTCAGGATACAAACACGGCAATGGCCAGGAGCGCCCTTGGTAAAGACACAATCTGTAATGTTTCAGTAGTACTTCTGGACTGGGATTGCATTGCATATCAATCTGCAAAAAAAACAAAAACAATTTTAAAATAATATATTTAAATTTAAACAATATGATGATTTAGCTCTCGTTTAATAATCAATTAAGACAAGCACAGTAAATCAGCTAAAGTTCAAGTATGTATGAAATTAGCAAAATTCCAATAAATTGACAATAAGCATATTAATGTTTAAAAGTTTGCAACTATAGCTAACTATGAATACCATGAATAAAGCCCTACCTAATTCACAGCCGTGAAAATCACATCAAATGAGCCGCTTACTTACAATCATGCTGCATCAGAATTAAGAGTAACAGACTGTTTAGTGGTGTAGTGTACCACAGACAAGTTTAGCTTATTAAGCTAACACAGTTAGCCCCAGGCCATTCAAACAAATGGGCATCATAACCCTCTAGCATATCAGCTAACATCGCTCTCTGTGTACCGAAAATGGTTAAATTGTCACCAACAAGCCCAAATTTGCAAATAGTTTACACTTGTACACCTTTATATAAATTAACAATTTGAAAAGAACTCGCACTCGTCTGCCATACAATATTTGAAATCTTTGGTTGAGAAAATACGTGAAACTAAAATGCTAGTCTTTCCCCTCGTTATTCAGTCAGTTTATAGTTTATGCATTTGTTAAGTTTTAAACATAACTTGTATTATGTTGAATAGTTGAATACCTACCTCAGGGCAGGTCAGGGCAAAATCCAAAACTTCAGCGCGTTCTCAGGGTCGTCCTCAGAGTCGTCCTCGACCGTTACAACTCAACTCGGAGAAGTGCGCATGCGCGGTGACAAAGTAGAGCTTCTGATGCTCTTCTCCTCTTTGCTTCGTTCAGACAACTCAGATATTTTAGTTGGCTCAACTCAAAATTGGTATGATGTTGTACTAAAGCAAAAATAATGTGTTGAAAAAGTTTACAATTTTGAGTTTGTCTAAAATAATGTCTTTTTAAGTTGCCCAAACTCAAACATTTGAACAAATGTAACAAACTTAATTTTTTTTGTTGAACTGACTTATTATATTACGTTTAATTTACTAATGTGCTGAATCATTTTTTAGAGTGTATACACCACGTCCATTGCGGTGACGGTCTTTCTCTTAGCGTGCTCGGTGTAGGTGACGGCATCACGGATCACGTTCTCAAGGAAAACCTTCAGCACACCGCGGGTCTCCTCGTAGATCAAGCCGGAAATACGCTTCACACCGCCACGGCGAGCCAAACGGCGGATGGCGGGAGGGAAGAAAACAAAAAAAAGAGAAGATGCTTGGTGGCAGACGTAGACTGCTTTTTGTAACCATTGTATTGTGATTATCATCGTTCGAACAATTTTATACACATACATTCGCTATTAAACAAAGTTGTAAAAAAAAAAATAAAAAAAAATAATACCCTGGATGTTATCACGGAGAACTTTGCGGTGACGCTTAGCGCCTCCTTTTCCAAGACCTTTGCCGCCCTTTCTTTTTTTATTTATTTATTTATTTATTTTTTTTATTAAATTTAATCACATAATTACAATAATAAACAGGGACAAATCTCCATCAACAGAAAGTACATGAATCAACTTACATAATTTCATTTTTTTTTTTTTTTACTATATTTCTCCCAGACACATTTGTATGAATTTCTTTTTTCTAGAGTCTGTCTTCTCCTCATTTCTGTTAAAACTGATTTAAAAACAATCTGACTTGGAATAAAAACTTGATCTATTGTCATTTTACACCTTGTTTTCCATAATTTACTTTTACAATATTAAAAATTAACCATAATATTTCCTTTTCTACGGAGCCCCTGAGGTGACATGGTGATTTTTTTTTTTTTTAAGTACAAAAAAAAAAATTCAGTAAAAAAAGTGGTGAGCACCAGATACTAAGTGGTGAGCACCAGATACTAAGTGGTGCGCACCAGATACTAAGTGGTGAGCACCAGATACTAAGTGGTGCGCACCAGATACTAAGTGGTGAGCACCAGATACTAAGTGGTGAGCACCAGATACTAAGTGGTGCGCACCAGATACTAAGTGGTGAGCACCAGATACTAAGTGGTGCGCACCAGATACTAAGTGGTGAGCACCAGATACTAAGTGGTGCGCACCAGATACTAAGTGGTGCGCACCAGATACTAAGTGGTGAGCACCAGATACTAAGTGGTGAGCACCAGATACTAAGTGGTGAGCACCAGATACTAAGTGGTGAGCAAGAGATACTGTCTTGCAGCGAGCACCATCTTGCAGTTATACTCTATGGATATTGACAAGTTTATTGAGCTGTATTTTTGGTTAGGTCTCACATATAAAGACATAACATTTATTCTTGCCAGTCGTCATAGATATATTATCACTGAGAGACATTTAAAACGCATTTTAAAAACAAAGGGTTTATTTCGTCGAAAGAACTACAGCAACATAGATGACATTATCATGTTTATTCAACAACAATTGCAAAGTTCAGGTCAGCTCCATGGTTACAGGTGGATGCAAACCAAATGTCAAGAAAATGGTTTGCATGTGAAAAAGGAAGACGTTCGGTTAATTCTAAAGGCCCTGGATCCAAGAGGAGTTCAGCTCAGGAAAGCACGGAGACTCCATCACCGTAACTACTTTGCAAGAGGACCAAACTACATTTGGCATTTTGATTCTTATGATAAACTAAAGCCTTTTGGTATTTGTATCAATGGGTGCATTGATGGATTTTCTTGAAATATAATTTGGTTGAATGCATTCACTACAAACAGCAATCCAGAAATTGTAGGAGGCTACTACATAGAAGCTGTGGAGAAACTCAGAGGTTGCCCGAGAATAGCTAGAGGAGATTGTGGTACAGAAAATGTACACATCAGGGATTTTCAAAGGTTTCTCCGCCGCAACAGAGATGATGGAAACACCATAGACAGCTACTTGAATGGGGCAAGCACGGCTAATCAACGAATAGAAAGTTGGTGGGGAATCCTAAGAAGAGAGTCAATGGAATTCTTTATCTCTTTGTTCACCGATCTTAAGGACAATGGCATGTTTGATGAATGTTTTCTGGATAAAAGTGTTTTTCAGTTTTGTTTCATGGGAATTATCCAGGTAATAATTACAATTTAGATATTTATTTGTTCAATGTAAAAAGCTCATTGTTAACGAGATAAAATAATGACCTAGTAAAATGAATTGCTCCTATCCTACTGGTCATAAACAAATACAGATATATGATAAACATTGTAATTTAACCATGATCTATGATCAAATCTTATCAACCTTGTTGGTTAAGCACTGTCTGCTACCAAAATGATTTCATATTATAATTAGCATTTAGTTTCACATTTCCCCCCATTAGTAACACCAGTTATAAAGTTTGAGTTATAAACATTATAGATATACTGTATTTTATTGTTGTTTTATTACATGAAGCCATGTACACTTTTTGTTATAATGGCCTTTAATGGTGAGAAAAAATGCTCAACTGAAAACTGTCTGTCTCCAGCAGATGAAGCTGACCTTCAGCTTTGCAAAAGTGCATGTACATTTCGATCAACAGTACCATGTGACCCTGATGTTTACGAGCTCTGCAATATTACTATGGCAGAATCTCAGATGGCTTTCCCAAATGATTCCATTCAAGCACTGGATTTATACATACACTTGAGGAACGAAATAAAAGCCTCCCTGTGAGTTTGGTTTTAACATTGACACATGGACAGTGACTGCAAAATAAAACTTTTTAATATCATGTATATAAAACTGACATGAAAACATTACATAGTCATACATATTTCCAGGAATAAACTGAATCTGTTTTTGAATTAAATGAAATGTTTAAAACATAAAACAAAAAGCCACACTAAAAACAGTATGTGTTTATTCTTGAATATATAATTAAATAAAATGCAGTTGGCCTAACAAAAATCCTTTGACTTGACATCCATCACTACATAAAATACATTCAAAACCTTGTGTAGAAATTGCAAGCATACAAACCCATTACAAAAAGTTGGGACAGTATGGAAAACACAAATCCATTTCAGAAATGGATGTATATTAACAAATAAAATTAAGTTGACCAGACAAAAGAAAAAAAAATATCTTGGGTTCACACTGTCTGAAAAACACAGCATTTTCCATATAGGCCCAACTTTTTGTAATTTGGGGTTGTTCTTGCAATTGAACAATTACCTTTATCTTAAACTTTAGGCTTAGGAATATGAATTGCCTCTAAAACATTACGTTTAGCAATACTCAACATATAGTTGAGGTTATTTTTCCAAGTAAACAAACAGAAAGTGCTAAACAGTAATTTTTTTCTTATGAATACAAAGCATAAACACTGATCAGCCATAACATTAAAACCACCTCCTTGTTTCTACACTCACTGTTCATTTTATCAGCTCCACTTACCATATAGAAGCACTTTGTAGTTCTACAATTACTGACTGTAGTCCAACTGTTTCTCTACATTTTTAACCTGCTTTCACCCTGTTCTTTAATGATCAGGACCCCCACAGAGCAGGTATTATTTAGGTGGTGGATGACTCTCAGCACTGCAGTGACACTGACATGGTGGTGGTGTGTTAGTGTGTGTTGTGCTGGTATGAGTGGATCACACACAGCAGCGCTGCTGGAGTTTTTAAGTCCACTCACTGTCCACTCTATTAGACACTCCTACCTAGTTGGTCCACCTTGTAGATGTAAAGTCAGAGACGATCGCTCATCTATTGCTGCTGTTTGAGTCAATCATCTTCTAGACCTTCATCAGTGGGCACAGGACGCTGCCCACAGGGCGCTGTTGGCTGGATATTTTTGGTTGGTGTACGATTCTCAGTCCAGCAGTGACAGTGAGGTGTTTAAAAACTCCAGCAGCACTGCTGTGTCTTATCCACTCATACCAGCACAACACACACACTAACACACCACCACCATGTCAGTGTCACTGCAGTGCTGAGAATGATCCACCACCTAAATAATACCTGCTCTGTGGAGGTCCTGTGGGGGTCCTGAGCATTGAAGAACAGGGTGAAAGGGGGCTAACAAAGCATGCAGAGAAACAGATGGAGTACAGTCAGTACATGTAGAACTACAAAATGCTTCTATATGGTAAGTGGAGCTGATAACATGGACAATGTATATAGAAAAGGTGGTTTTTATGTTATTGCTGATTGGTGTATAACCAAGCAGAAAGAAGCATTTAGTATTTTGTATGAACATTTTTAAACTTTACTTGGACGAGAGTATCAAAAACATTAAGATATGCTTAAAATATGACCAATTAAAACAACTGCTTGCACATCTTTATAGGGAGGGTGGATTAAGTTATAGGATATAATGTAAAAAAAATCAACTACTGATTTGCAGTATAAACAATATAATATAAATAAACAACAAAATACTTCAAATGGTC
This sequence comes from Trichomycterus rosablanca, assembly GCF_030014385.1. NCBI lineage: Eukaryota > Metazoa > Chordata > Actinopteri > Siluriformes > Trichomycteridae > Trichomycterus > Trichomycterus rosablanca. The sequence continues at coordinate 18,489,608 of NC_086002.1, read as the reverse complement.
AAATTAGCAGTTTTAGTGAGAAATTTAACAAACCTATGCTTTTTCCATTTAAGGCTTACAACAGGTCAAAAATTTCCAAGTATTTTTCCATATTACTAGGTGTCCTGTAGCACTTCAATCCACCAAACTCCCTTCCAGTCATTACCTGCAAGAATTGTGTCCCATATGTATATCTACAATATATCCATTGCAAAGCAATTAGCCGAGAGAATGTTGTCAAATTCCACACGGAATTCAGGATATGAATTATATGTGCATGGTACCTCAAGAACAGCACCACATGTATGTGCTACAGGCCTGTGACTAAGACCTGAAATTTGTTGAAAGTTACTTCAATTTTGTCTTTGCACATTACATTGGAGCCTGTGCAAAATCGCAGAAAGGTTTCAAGTCTTTGCTGGTCTACACTTCTCACATAGTGCAGCAAGTGATTTAGGACCAATTGCTCATGCTGGTTCAGAAACTCTTTGGATGGTTTTAGAATCTGTGCTACTTTCCTGTTTGTGGCCTGCTTTGTCTCATACAGTTTCAGTATGCTTTCTTTATTTGTCAGATCACTATGCATGGCTCTCATAACACTGCTGAAGCAATCAATTACAAATTTGGGCTCTTGTAATAAAACTTTGTGTGCCATTGTCAGAATGGAAATTTACATGTTGTCCTCTGGAGGTAGGATATGAGATCCCATTCTTGTGAAGAGGTCTAGTAAGTCCTCTTTTTCAGTTTCATCTATTTGGCCCTGTAATGCCTTCTCAACACATGCTCGCTCTGCAGATGATAAGTATTTCACAAATGATGACATCAAAAGGGCTTCATCCACTGAGTCAGTTCCCTGAGTACATGCTAGGACAAACAGTGGTGATAGTCTGACTGGAATAATGCCATGGTCCACATAACCTTTAGCCCATAGTCTACCAACAGCTTGCCATTCTTTCTCTGAATAATCCGGTCGGAGTCTGGGCACTCGTTCCTCCTCTCCTTCACACTGTTCCAGAAACTCCTCCCAAAACTCTGTGTAGGCCTCCCTTGACACACCGTCATCATCTAATGCTCTCTCACAGACAAACTCAAATCATAGGGTTACATCTAAAACCTTAGCATTACTAAAAATATCTAACATATCCTGAATTATATTTACTTGTCTTATCTTAACTTTCTGGACCTCTCTCACATGTTCGTATGTGGCTGCCACTGGATGTGCTGACAATGCTACAGAAAGAGGTTGGTGATTCTGGACTGCCTCCTGCAAGACAAATGGTATATTAGACTTAATGTAAAATTACAAAAAATATCAGTGCATATATGTGACAAAACAAAACCAGTTTGCCCATGCAAATTTTGCAGACTGTGTTCTCCAACCATTTGTTATTCTTACTCACAAATGACTGTAAAATATTATGAAAGCTTATACAGGTACAGTACCGAATAAACTGGCATTAAGTTAAAAAAAATTAAAATTTAAACACAGACTGCTTTAATACCAACATTATAAATTAAAACACTTCACAGAATTTGTCTGAGATGCAAGATGACAAGATACATACCTCATTTTGTGAATACCATAAAATTGTAGAAAGATCACTTCTGTTGTCTTCACATACATCACTTCTGTTGTCTTCACAAACATTGCCAAACTGGATCTCTGGGTCTTCAAATGATGTGTGAAGATCCAGAGTTACTGTGCCAGTATTCCCAACAGGCGAGCTAGTTAAAAACTGGACAAATAAATAGGGAAAGGAAAAAAACTTAGATTATGCAAATCTTAAGTCTAAAATGACATTAAACTATCCTCAGTTGGCAAATTACTGAGGGACGAAATAACTGTATAAGAAAGTATAAAACCGCAATGACCCTTGGTTGCAGTAGTAGCAAATGCTAAGTGGGTAGCAAGAAGCTCACAGCAACAAGGTCCTGGGTTTGATCCCCAGGTGGGGCGGTCCAGGTCCTTTCTGTGTGGAGTTTGCATGTTCTCCCCATGTCCATGTGGGTTTACCTCCGGTTTCCTCCCACCATCCAAAGACATGCAAGTGAGGTAAATTGGAGACACAAAATTGTCTGTGACTGTGTTCGATAAAACCTTGCGTGAACTGATGAACCTTGTGTAATGAGTGACTGCCTGTCCTGTCATGAATGTGAGCATGGTGTAGAACATGACGTTAAAATCATAATAAACAAACAGACAAACAAAAAGAGGTGAAATAAAGGTAATAATAATAAAAAATACACATAGAAGTATAACTCCATAACATTCAAACTTGAGTAAAGATAATTTAGTAAGTTTTGCTATCTACTACACAACTCTGCCTACTAGAAATTGTACTGCAGTTACTTGTTAATTAGCAGATAGTAAGGTCTTTCAGTTAATCTTACCATACTCATCTCTTCAGGTGCAAATTCACCAGTCACAAGATCTGAAGACATACTTCCAGTATTGCTGTCATCATGATTTCCTTGCGTTGTCTTATCTGTCTTCTTTTTCCTTCTTGATTTTCGCTGTGCTGTAGAAAGCTATTTAAGAATGCAAATAACTAAGCCTCTTTTATTTTATTCCATAACTTATAGTAACCAAGCAAATGCTTAAACACCAAACACCTAATGTCCAAATATAGTCGGTGAATTCTACTACTTTAAGATGAACACATTGCTGACATAGGCATTTAATTGTAATTACAGTTTTTTTCAACTGCTTACACACTAAATATTTGCTTGTCACACAACTTTCTAAACATGTCCTTCAAACACCATAACCCCACACCAAATTTTCAAAACCATACACTCATTCGCAGTGTCTGGCTCAGTTTTCAATTTCCTAAAACACATTTTGCAAAACTCCACACACAATTTTCTACCTAATACACAAAAATCAAACAGGAAGTAACTTGATTTCCTTTTTCAAACAACCTATCAAAATGCCACACTAAATCACCAGTGCTTCACTCTCACTCCTCACATGTGCAAACACTCATTACTTTATTGAACACCAACAAATCATTGGCTTTCATGGTCACATGTCAAGATGTCTGTTTTGAACAATGATTGACAACGCAGAGAGAGCCAGGAGGGTTGGAGGTAAAGGCAGACCACAAGGAGTTCGGGTTTGAGCCCGGAGGAGAGATGAAGCCTAGACACACACCCAACCCCCCAACCCTTACCCTTCTCCCAACACACACACACACATACACAATTAATTTTTTTGGTAAAAAACAAAATTATTTGTTTGAAATCAGCTTTTTCATAGATGTGTTTGATTTCTGTCCAACTACATGTGGTGGTTGGATTTTTCTTCTTCTTATGTGCTGTACAAATACTGTATTCAGAGCAGCAAATGATTTGGAAAAAAATAAATTTTTGGTTTCATTACTGCTTCTGTGTGTTGTAAGAATATTTCACCTTCTCTCTGCACGTTTGTATGAAAATAAACATAGAATCCCATGAAAGACAGAAGTGCTTTAGGTTTTAAACAACAGTGTGTACATGATGCATCCAAAACATTTTGAATGTTGTGTGTCATTTTGCTGGAGATTTGAGGCATTTTGCATTTTGTGTGAGCAATTGTGGGTTTTGTGTGTAGAGTTTTGAAAAATAGACACAGATTTTTGAAAATGTGTGTAAACAGTTGTTAAAAACTGTATGACTGATAAACACGATGGAGTAGTGTAGTTGTTGAGTTTCCTCAGTTGATTGACAGAATACCTTAACATTGTGCACGTGTGGAGACCAGCTGTAGCTGCTACTCTTGGAAGCGATGCACAGGACCAGACCACAAGGCAGGGCACACCAGAAAATTTAAGTCCAGGTAAAAAGTTCCTATTGTGAAATGCTGACAGACAGCAGAAAACGAGAGCCACTGTAGCGTCCTCAAAGAGAATTATGAAGATAGAGCTGCAGAAGTCGAATGTACCAGCGCCCGCATCTTTTAAAAAAGACCCAACAAACTCCATAGTCATCAATCAACAGGAGCGGTAGTGATTACAAGAGTGTATAAAAAGATGAAAATGACAGAAAAACACGAAAAAAATACAATAAAATACGGTAAAAATACGGTAATGGTAGCGGCAGCCAAATGCACCAGCGTCCACCGTCACCATGACGACCCATGTGTGAAAAAAACAGCAGTTTTTTTTTCTTTGAGCAGGCAGTCTAGCTCTGAGGATCCTGAGGAAAGACTCTCTTTCAATAAAACTGAGTAACCGTCCATCTAAGAGAGAGCTAGGAGACAAGAACATTCTACCCATGATGACTGACCCGAATGTGTGTAATGTTCTCTAGGTATTGTTCACGTGTACATCTGACATTTCATACATGCTTATAGCTCTTCTAAACTCGACATGACATTTAAACTATTTCATATGTATAGGTTATATATAGCCATTTAGTTCTGTATTTGTAGTATGTTTATGTGCTTAGGTGTGTGTGTACACACTTAAAATGTGTATTATACTTGTTATTCTTTATGAATTGTATATGATTTTATTATCTTGAGACGGTGTCTCTCTTCCATCTCTCACTGAAACATCTTCAACAAACGCTGCATCCGCAAAGCTCCTCAGCACTGTGGATGATCCGTCACATCCATCACGTGGACGCTTTACTTTCCTGCCATCTGGGAGAAGGTACCGCAGCATCCACATAAACACGACTAGACTGTGCAGCAGCTTCATACCACAAGTCGTCAGATTCCTGAGCTCAGGTCTAAACTGATGATCTAAACACACACACATGTTGCACTCTGACACACACATACACAGGCACGTGCACAGACATTTTTGGGGGCAGGTGCTCAAGCCAAAAAAAAAGGGCACACATGGCCAAAATTATTAATAAAATAAAAAATAAAAAAACACACACAGTAGGATATTTAACTTATATATTTATTTTTGTTAACACAACCAATACACATCTAATCAAATAACTCAAATTATCAAATTGCATAAATAAATGAAAAACAGGCAAAAACAAGGCTATATTGACTAAAGGTGACTTTTCATACACTGCGTTTTGGCCAGGATGCTGTAATTATAAAATATTGTATGTTTGTATCTATTTTCAACACTTTACTGTGAGAGCTACTTGACATTCTCCTGCAAAATGTTTGTGCTCATGCTTTTTTTTTCTTCAGGCTTTCACATCAAAATATCAAGATTCACATCAAGATTTTAAATGAAACAAAACTAGTGAACTTGTCTAATTTGTAAAACAGTAAAACTGTCGGGGCAGAATTCAAATAAATGCCTGTCAGATATCAAAACACTTTCGGAGGAAATTGATGACAGAGAGGGTAATTTTTATTTTTAAATTGATGAATGTAGAAAAAAATTGGGCTCCAGCAGAAAGGGCACTTTTCTCATCCAGGGCAAAAGGGCAGGTGCTTGAGCACCACTAGGGGTCTATCTGTGCACGTGCCTGCACATACATGATGGACTCTGACACACACATGATGCACTCTGACACACACACACACACACACACATACATACATGATGGACTCTGACACACACACACATACATACATGATGGACTCTGACACACACATGATGCACTCTGACACACACACACACACACACACACATACATACATGATGGACTCTGACACACACACACACACACACACACATACATGATGGACTCTGACACACACACACACACACACACACACATACATACAGTGTATCACAAAAGTGATCCAACAGGATAACGACCCCAAACACAACCTCCAAGATGACAACTGCCTTGCTGAGGAAGCTGAAGGTAAAGGTGATGGACTAAACCCAATTGAGCACCTGTGGCGCATCCTCAAGTGGAAGGTGGAGGAGTTCAAGGTGTCTAACATCCACCAGCTCCGTGATGTCATCATGGAGGAGTGGAAGAGGATTCCAGTAGCAACCTGTGCAGCTCTGGTCAATTCCATGCCCAGGAGGGTTAAGGCAGTGCTGGATAATAATGGTGGTCACACAAATATTGACACTTTGGGCACAATTTGGACATGTTCACTGTGGGGTGTACTCACTTATGTTGCCAGCCATTTAGACATTAATGGCTGTGTGTTGAGTTATTTTCAGAAGACAGTAAATCTACACTGCTGTACAAGTTGTACACTGACTACTCTAACTTATATCCAAGTTTTATTTCTATAGTGTTGTCCCATGAAAAGATATAATAAAATATTTGCAGAAATGTGAGGGGTGTACTCACTTTTGTGATACACTGTACATGATGGACTCTGACACACACATGATGCACTCTGACACACACACACACACACATACATACATGATGGACTCTGACACACACACACACACACACACACACACACACACATACATACATGATGGACTCTGACACACACACGCACACACACACACATACATACATGATGGACTCTGACACACACACACACACACACACACACACACATACATACATGATGGACTCTGACACACACATGATGCACTCTGACACACACACACACACACACATACAGTGTATCACAAAAGTGAGTACACCCCTCACATTTCTGCAAATATTTCATTATATCTTTTCATGGGACAACACTATAGACATGAAACTTGGATATAACTTAGAGTAGTCAGTGTACAGCTTGTATAGCAGTGTAGATTTACTGTCTTCTGAAAATAACTCAACACACAGCCATTAATGTCTAAATAGCTGGCAACATAAGTGAGTACACCCCACAGTGAACATGTCCAAATTGTGCCCAAATGTGTCGTTGTCCCTCCCTGGTGTCATGTGTCAAGGTCCCAGGTGTAAATGGGGAGCAGGGCTGTTAAATTTGGTGTTTTGGGTACAATTCTCTCATACTGGCCACTGGATATTCAACATGGCACCTCATGGCAAAGAACTCTCTGAGGATGTGAGAAATAGAATTGTTACTCTCCACAAAGATGGCCTGGGCTATAAGAAGATTGCTAACACCCTGAAACTGAGCTACAGCATGGTGGCCAAGGTCATACAGCGGTTTTCCAGGACAGGTTCCACTCGGAACAGGCTTCGCCAGGGTCGACCAAGGAAGTTGAGTCCACGTGTTCGGCGTCATATCCAGAGGTTGGCTTTAAAAAATAGACACATGAGTGCTGCCAGCATTGCTGCAGAGGTTGAAGACGTGGGAGGTCAGCCTGTCAGTGCTCAGACCATACGCCGCACACTGCATCAACTCAGTCTGCATGGTCGTCATCCCAGAAGGAAGCTGACGCACAAGAAAGCCAGCAAACAGTTTGCTGAAGACAAGCAGTCCAAGAACATGGATTACTGGAATGCCCTGTGGTCTGACGAGACCAAGATAAACTTGTTTGGCTCAGATGGTGTCCAGCATGTGTGGCGGCGCCCTGGTGAGAAGTACCAAGACAACTGTATCTTGCCTACAGTCAAGTATGGTGGTGGTAGCATCATGGTCTTGGGCTGCATGAGTGTTGCTGGCACTGGGGAGCTGCAGTTCATTGAGGGAAACATGAATTCCAACATGTACTGTGACATTCTGAAACAGAGCATGATCCCCTCCCTTCGAAAACTGGGCCTCATGGCAGTTTTCCAACAGGATAACGACCCCAAAACACAACCTCCAAGATGACAACTGCCTTGCTGAGGAAGCTGAAGGTAAAGGTGATGGACTAAACCCAATTGAGCACCTGTGGCGCATCCTCAAGTGGAAGGTGGAGGAGTTCAAGGTGTCTAACATCCACCAGCTCCGTGATGTCATCATGGAGGAGTGGAAGAGGATTCCAGTAGCAACCTGTGCAGCTCTGGTGAATTCCATGCCCAGGAGGGTTAAGGCAGTGCTGGATAATAATGGTGGTCACACAAAATATTGACACTTTGGGCACAATTTGGACATGTTCACTGTGGGGTGTACTCACTTATGTTGCCAGCCATTTAGACATTAATGGCTGTGTGTTGAGTTATTTTCAGAAGACAGTAAATCTACACTGCTATACAAGCTGTACACTGACTACTCTAAGTTATATCCAAGTTTTATTTCTATAGTGTTGTCCCATGAAAAGATATAATGAAATATTTGCAGAAATGTGAGGGGTGTACTCACTTTTGTGATACACTGTACATACATGATGGACTCTGACACACACACATACATACATACACACACTAACAAAGTTTGACTCATGCAAACACACTTACAAATGCACATATACACTAACACTAAATGATATGCACACCTCAAACAAATACACACTCGCATCATTATAATCACACACAACAGAACCACACACAAACATACACACACACACACACCCTTATACACTAACTTACATGCACATACACTAACATAAGCACACTCACAAACACACACATAAATCCACAAACACTTGCACATAGGCATACATACACCAGCATGCTCAGATTCTGACACAATCATATATATATATATATGACTGTATTACTTGCATCTTTGCACAAGTTTGTGCATTTTTGCATCTTACTCCTGTTATAGCTCTGCTGCTACAACAAACCCTATACTGCTAACTGCATATAAGAAATGTCATCTTCCTGACCTACCACTTACTTACTTAGTACCATGTAGTGACCAATACTTGTGTCTAGTCTCGTCTCCCTTAATTACTTTTTAGTACAACCTCTGGCAAACAAAATGGATGAGCTGTGACTGTGACCACAACACGTGGGTGAATGGCGGAGTGTAACATCATGATTCAGACGTGGTTAAACTGTAACAGTGCGGTGGAGCTGGATGTTCGAAGCATGTTCAGAGCGGACAGAGTGGCAGTAAACTCCGGTAGGAATCGAGGAGGAGGTCTGTGCATTCATGTAAATAAATCAAGGTTTACAGACTCAACTGTAACTAAAAGTCATTGATCTGCCAATCTAGAGGATCTGATGATTAGGTCTGATCACCTTTCTTTGTTCCAGGTGTGTGTGTGTGCCGCTCAGCAAACGTGTGGAAACAAAGAGAGTTAAAGTGTGGCCAGATGGAGCCATCTCCTCTCTGCTGCCTTTATAACACTGATTGGAGCATTTGAAAAAGTTAAAAAGTGTTTCTTCAGCAGCTGTTTCTAATCATTCATTATTTATTCTTTGACTAAAAATAATTGGTGTAAATGTATTTGATATACATGTTGTGCAAGGTTACAGTAATTATCACTAACAGCACAAATAAAAGAAATAATAAACACTGTAAAATCAAAGAGGGACATTTTTTAATAAATTAGGTGTGTGTGTGTGGGGGGGGGTAAAATCATTTAAGTAAAATATTGAAAAATAAACAAATGGTGAAATTTAAATGTACACCATCACCACTGTTATGCTGCAGCACTGAGACCTTCTGCCTTTGTGACATCATTGTGATGACACTGAGTGTTCTATGAGAGCTCAGTTTAGTTGAACCTTCAGTGTTTGTACATCATTTCTCACGATGGCTGCTGAACAGGAGAGACGTGCTACCGACCGTCCTTCTCTAATGCGACGCTTTTTGACCAGTCTACGTCTGTGCTGGCCGTTCGGTCGAGTTCGTCCTCAGATGTCTTTTCAGGACGTCTGTGGTGGCGAGATCGAACCGGAGGGCAGCGTGGACGCAGAGAACCAGATATTTATGGAGGGATACTTGTTGAAGAGGGCCAGTAATGTATTTAAAACATGGAACAGGTGTGTAGTGAGCTAGAACACATGATGAGCAATCATTTAGGTAGAAATGAATGGCTAATTAAACACCTCTAACCATCATAGCAATCGTTTCCTAAACATTGTACATGTTACTGACTCAGACTGATCAACGGCATGTTAAATCAGAATACACGACGATTCAACTCTGAATGATTTAATGTGAAGCTCATTTATATCATTGTATTAGTTACAGGTGAAACCCTGCAGAACCATTTCAGTACTATGCACTTGTTTCCTTTCTGTGATTTCTTTTTGTTTCTGTTTCTTTCCTTCAGGCGCTGGTTCCTGATTCAGGACAACCACCTTATGTACAAGAAGAAATCCAGGGTTAGTCACGTGTCCTTTGTCTAAAGTAAAATCAGTAGCAATGGTGGCCTTCATCAAAATCAACATGAAAAGGAGAAACTGCTCCTGAACAGTCAGTTTTAAGCACTCGTTTGCTAAAGTTTGAGTTGTTTTGCTTGTGCTTTGATTTAAAACTGGAATATTAGAGGTAACGAAATGTTTGAGAAACCTTTTGTGCCCCAGCAGAATAGCATGGTGGACATAGCCGATTTACGCCAGTGCACGGCCAAACACTACAGGAGCATCGGACGCCGTTGCTGCTTTCAGGTGGTTTCACCTACAAAGTAAGTCCAGTGTACCATCAGGCATTCATTTTCTTTCTTTTATTACGACACACTGAAGGGCGTGGCTGTGCAACAGTTCTGCCAAAGAAAGATGAATTGAAAAAGGAACATTTTACTCTCTTTATAATAGAAATGACATGAAAACCAGAGCACTCTGTTGTGCTGTAGATTCGTGCCATGTTCAGGGTGTGTGTATGTGTGTGTGCGTGTGTAGGATCTGGGTATTGCAGGCTGATTCAGAGGAGAATAGAGAGGCTTGGATCAGAACCATTCAGAACATGGTTGCTAACACCGATGGTGACAGAACAGACGACTCCATCACTTCCCAATCAGATGAGGTGGTGGATTTGAGCCCAGAACAGGAAGGATCCAGTAGCTCCTCTAAATCACGTGGATCACAACACACACAAAGAGACTCGCTACGTCCACGATCCGCTTCTGGAACTTCAGGTGGGTTTAAAAGATTCACTCTGTGACTGTTTGAAAGTCGATATAAAACTGATTCTAACACAAAACACGTCTTTTAAGTCGAGAGCGTTGAAGCTACAGTTGGAGGGACCTCACACATTGAAGAGAGCCCGGAGGAACTGAGCACCAGCACTTCCTCCAGTGACTCCATCCACACAGGTCAGCCAGAGCTTTACTGAACCATTCAATGATATTGTGAACTGGTAGGATTTAATGATAAAACATTTGTAACGTATGACTCTAGAGCTCTAGACACTTGTTGTACATCTGATGTGTTAGAGATCATTGACTAACAGCGATTAAATAACATTTGTGTGAACAACAGCTGGTGATGAGAGCACGACTACAGGAAAGCACTCGGTCCAGAGAGGCAGAGCTCCATCCAAAGGTCTGTCCAGCCTCACAACTTTCATAGAACAAATATTTTCTAGAGCTTAAATCATACTGCTCACGAGTTTTACTGAGAACACTGGAGTTTCTATCAGATTAACAACACGCCCCGCTTTACAGAGTGCTTCAATAGCCGGTACAGAGTGGGAAAGCTTCTGGGGAAAGGAGGCTGCGGTTCTGTGTTTGCAGGACTTCGTGAGGCCGATGGAAAACAGGTGAGATATTTACTCAGCTCTGCTCAGAGCGACACGAGAATTGTCGATCATTACAATGACTACACGTCATCAAACTTGCAGTTAAAAAGCGATCGGCCCTTTTGGTTATTGTTGGCCGAGCTGTAAAGTACGTTCCCGTAATATTCGTTCCTGATTTGAATCGTTTTGTTTTGCATGTTTTAATAGGTTGCTATTAAGGTTGTGCTGAAGAGTGGCTGTGACAGATTCATCACCATTGTAAGTTACATTTGTTTCACTTGTGAAATATTGCAAAGATGCATCAACCATATAAAAAAACCTTATCTTATAAACGACATGATGCATTAAAATGCAAAATAGCATCTAATGTAACCGTCACCCATGCTAACCATGTCTGCTCAAATATTAGCCTGGCGAGAAGAACGCTCTCCCTGTAGAGGTGGCGTTGATGCTGATGGTGTCCGAGCCACCTCGCTGTAAATACGTCCTGGAGCTCCTGGAATGGTTCGACATGCCCGAGTGCTACGTCTTGATCCTGGAGCGACCCGCCCGCTGCATGAACCTCTACGAATACCGCAGGAACAGCTCACTTCCCGAATGCCTGGCTCAGGTGATCATGTGGCAGGTGGTTCTCGCCGCCTGTCACTGCCGTAATCTCCATCAGGATATCAAGGAGCAGAACCTTCTGGTCAGTTTCCACACCTTAGAGGTCAAGCTCATAGACTTTGGCTGTGGGGACTTGCTGAAGTTGACCCCCTACAGACGTTTTGCAGGTAATTGTACCTCGGCGTTCAGTAGCTATGACACACAGATGACAGCGATGGCATAGGAAAGCCGTGTGTGTGAGACCTGTTTCTCTCACGTTTATTCAGGCACCATGCTATATGCCCCACCTGAATGGATCGAGGAAGGTAAGTATCACGGTTGCGCTGCAACGGTGTGGAGCCTGGGCGTCCTTTTGTTTGTTCTAGTGTGTGGAGAGCTGCCATTCTGGAATGAGAGGGAGATCGCTGCTGGACACCTGATCTTCAAAGCTGGTGTGTCTAAGGGTAAGAAAATGCAGAAACATAAGAAACACGTCTCTTTTCGTTTTTTTTAAATAATGTTAAATAGTTTCTATTACAATGTTGTAACGACCCCATCACTGCACGCACAGCCTGCCGTCATCTGATCAGACGCTGCCTGGCGAAGGATCCGAATAAGAGACCCAGCCTCGAGATGATCCTGGAGCACCACTGGTTTCCAGAGATCCTTAGGAACTAAGTCCAGGTCAGTCAGAACACATAAGGATAGACCTAAATGGATATAGCTAAGAGTCTGTGTTAGCATATAGGCCAGATCACATGTTGCAATGAATCATCGTTACATTTTGCTAATAACATTAAAGACACCAGTTTAGTAATTGGTGTGTAAAGAACTTTTAACCAAATAAAATCATACATTTTTACAGCTATAACAACAATTCCTCATGTCAAACTGTTTTTTTTTTTTTCTTTACTTTACAGGCACCTGCACGGGTTTGTAGCAGACAAATCATGGGTGAGCATATCGGAGACTAAGCAATGACTAAATGTGTATGAACAAAACCGTCCACTGATTGCTTTTATGCTATGTCAAAGTTATCTGAGAGCATGATCACCAGAAAAACACAACAGGAGTGATTTGGAGATCAGCAACATTTTGTGGATCAGCTTGATGAGTCAGTCGACTGAATAAAACTGAAGTTTTTCAAGCTGCTTTTCATCCGTTTCCCCCCTCAGATAATTATTAGCTTAACATCCCTTTAACACATAAGGGAAATCAATCTCACATTATGTTTTCACCACCACAGCACAGGTCTGCTACAAGAACACATCCAGAGGTTTCTGGCTGAGGTTCAGATCATCTCCATTCCTCAGCACCGTGTACATACCACGCCAAATCAGAAAGGTGAGTGCTGGAGAAAGTGGCTTAGGCAGTTAAGAGTTTAACATCATTTAACATCAATGATTGATATGGGTGTGTGTGTTCTGGGTAATTGTCTTGTAGAAAGCCCCATCAATAAACGAGTCTAACCTACTGGAAGAAGCAACCAGATCAGATTTGGGCCCAAGCACCCTGATACCTGGCAGAAGATGAAACGTCCCTGAGTCACCACAACAATCTACGGTTGGTGTCTGGGAATGGATCCTGCAGACGTTTAACACATGTGTATTGTGCCTTGATTGCAGTTGATGATCATTTAACGGTCAGCACATTGTTTTGTGTCCCTACAGATCAATGACCACGTCTGTCGTCCTGAAAGCACTTTGACCTTCTCTGTGGTGGTGTATGAGACAAGAGATGAAACAAAACCAATAAAATATTGAATAAAACTGTTTGTACTGGCGTGTGTATTTTTTTTACCCACTTTATGACTTGCACAACACAGGAGAGCACATTTTATAAAGAATTGATGCAGAAATGTAGATGAATCCTAAACAAGTTTGGAATGACCTTTTCTTGCAGCTGTAGTTTTGTACAGCTGAGAATGTATGTATATGAAAAGAAATGATCAAAAAGACCCTTGACACATCAAAATGACAATTAGACACATTTTGTCCAGCAACATTCGAGGGAACAAGACTTCACCTAAATCACTAAAGTAAACCTGACCTTAGACCTTAGCAGAGGGTCTAATCTCATGTAACAAAAAGCTTTTCACTAAACTGATTTTGTTCATTAAAACATGTTACATATTACATGTTCTGACATTCCAACAACAAATATTTAAAACACAACATAAAGGCACTTATCTCCTAAACTCTAGTCCAGTGGTCATCAACAGGAACACTTTTCATGTGTTTAATCCAAGACTGTGCAACTCCCCAGCACATCACTGTTGTTTAGAACTCTCCACTGGCACTACTTATGTCTGTCCAAAGATCTCTCATTGTTCTGTACACGCTAAACAACAGAAACAGAAATGAACACCCAACTGTTCACATAAGTCATTAAACAACGTGAACAGAAATGAACAGGCAACTGTTCACATAAGTGATCAAATATTATAGACGGAAATCTTCATCAACGACTAACTAATAAGAAATGATTCACGTTCCACCAAGCAAAGCACTGCATATGCTAACTTTTAGCCATAGTTTGAATATTTCATACTGAGAATTCCTTTTAAATATTCTTCTGTTGGACCTCTTTGGCTTCTTGGCTCACAAGAGCCAAGGTGTTACTCATTTGAGAGTCGTTGCCCCACCCTGCCAGGTGTGAACTGGGGTTAAACTGACTAGGAGTGTTTTATGTGTGGCTGACCAATTGGTGTGAAGTCTCTTGTCCCTTTGGTGAAGCAGTGTTTATCTAAAGGTGTTGCTGGGTCTGAAATGCACCAGGGTCAGGGATGGACTGGTCATCGGGAGGGTCGGGAGTTTTCCCGGTGGGCCGCTCTGTTTGTGGGCCGCTGAGGGAGTGAAAATACACTGTGTTTTAAATATTCCTGAATAATAATCCTGAAGTGTGCATTGGCCCACCACAGTATCCTCACTGCATGTCCATTGGCCAATCACAGAAATGTCCCTCCCCCAGGATAAACCGTAATCACAAGCACCAGTACAAAAACTATGAATGAGTGCGAGATGGAGAAAAGGGTCGAGGTGCAGAAAAAGCCCGTGATGGAAAAAAAAAAAGCTGCAAGCAGATGCAGGAAAGTGCAGGAAACTTGACAACTGTTAGGATGAATCTTTTGGTTCAAAAAGGTCCTGAAGAAAGCAGTCGGGAAGTCCAGAAAGTACTCTTTAAAACACTTTATTAAGTGTAAAAATAATCTGTGAATATATATCAGAGCTAAGCCGATCGGTGCTCCTTACTCCTGCAGTCTAGACACACAACCACGTAAGCAAGCAAGAAGAACTTCTCTCAGCCCGCCGTCCTTTTTTAAACTAGTCTAGGCTCCTCCTCCGCCGCTGCTATTGGAGCCAATGAAATGTGCTAAAGAGGCCCAGGCTCCGCCCTCTGCCAAGAGATTATGGCAGCCGCCATTTTGAATAGACCATGTGGCGGCCATGCGGCATGCATGTCGTAAAGCTTGGAAAATGCCGTAAAACTTCCCATATTAAATGTACGTCTTTGTTCTGAAAAACCTAACCATTCCCCCTTGAAAGCATCTTAATGCTTTCACAATAACTTTTAACTATAGGTTAGGTGTTTCTAGATCCCAGGAGATAAGGATAGCCGTCAGCAACCCCCCAATTTAACCCCTTCTGACTACATGGCCACTGGGCTGAATTTTAT
Organism: Trichomycterus rosablanca; assembly: GCF_030014385.1. Classification (NCBI taxonomy): domain Eukaryota; kingdom Metazoa; phylum Chordata; class Actinopteri; order Siluriformes; family Trichomycteridae; genus Trichomycterus; species Trichomycterus rosablanca. The sequence goes on along the minus strand of NC_086002.1, from coordinate 18,474,019 downwards.
ACAATAAAACGTTTCTAAAAAATAAAAAGGCTACCAGTTAAACTAAAGGAACCGTACCTATCGCAACAGCTCCTAACCCTAAAACAAACAAACAAACAAACAAAAATAATAAAAACAGGAAATCAAAAATAAAGTAATTTAAAAAATAGGAAATCAAACACGAGAAAAATAAAATAAACACAATGGGTGCGTGGCTTCTACAGGAAGTCCGTTCAGGTTGTCCTCCACCAGACGGAGCTGCAGATATTCAGAAGGGGCCCATAGCTCCTGTGTCTCTGCATGACTCCTAATGTCTTATGGATTCTCCCCTGTCGGTCTTACCTGTTTCCACAGCAGCACAAACATTTCCTAAAAATAGCAGAGTACCAAACATATATACATTGTAAACAATCCTGAACTAACCCCTTGCGTTTTGTAGCTAAACTATGTGTGTTGCACTTAACTAGTGTTTTCAAAGATGGTCTATGTGTCTGCGAACTATATGTTTATGTTTTTGTCTCCTAGTCTAACTAAATTCTCCCCCCTCGTCTTGTTCCGCTCCGTTGATTCCGCTGGACTCTTCTTCCACATAGTCGGTTTTGTCGGGCTTTTCTGCTGTGGGTTGTTCCCTGTAGGCAGGTCCAGTTAGTGGCACTTCTGTCCCTTGGAGTGGGTCTTCCAGTCCCCTCAGTGTCTGCCTCTGCCAGTCCTTCCAAGTCTCCTTCCTTCATCACGGTGTGTGATTAGTAGTGCTGGTCCTCTCTCCTCATCTTGTCTGGTCGGTTTTACCTTTAATTAAGCAGAGTTAGTAGCACTTATACTGCTCGAAGTGGGTCTTCCGGCCCACCTTCAAGGGTATCCTCCTCATCATCATCTACATGATATCTCGACAAATCGGCCAACACCATCTGGATAACTGGTGGATCCTGCCCCCCTCTGCTTCCTCTACTCACTATATCTATTACAAATCTTCCCATTAACACCCTGATACACGGGACACAACAACCACATACCACTAAAATTGCCGTTCCCACGCATGCTGACATCACCAAACTTGCAATAACTCCCTCCCATGGTCCAAATATCCCTTCTAGCCATTTAATCCATTCATTGTTTATCCCTGAATTTTCCTTCCATTCTCGTGACAAAGCCCTCAATCCTTCCAAAGCTCGTGTCACACTACCATCGGGTGCAGTATTATTAGGGATGAAGGTGCAACACGATGACCCCACAATCTGGCAAACTCCACCTTTTTCTGCTAACAACATGTCTAATGCCATTCTATTCTGTAAGGTCATAAGTGAAGTCTGGTCTAGCTGGTCTCTCAGTCCCTCAATGGCCTGAACACTGAAATTAACAAATCTCTGCTGATTGTAATAGAGATAGTTTATCCAGTCTACATTCTTATTGATAGTCACCCACCAAAAGAGTGCACTTTCAAACCCTGCAGCAATCTGGTTCCTAGCCTTAAATTCATCTGGGACCCCCCTTGGGACCCCTATACCATCAATCCACACGGTCTTGTCAAAGGATCCGCCAGGTTTGACCTCTCGGGTGTCTCTTCGATGGCTGTGGTGATTGGTCAGGACGTCCCCGGCATCCTCCACTCCGTGCTGCTTGTAAATTCTGAAAGGCATAATCAGAAAGACCAACGCACACTCCCCAGACCAATTCCCATGCAATCTTCGCCGGATTCTCATATCTCCACACAACCATACTAAATCCGCCCTACTGAATTTTTGTGCATTCAGCTGGCTGCCTGTATAATTCCCATCACTATCCAGGATAATGGTTTCCTTACACCAACCTTCTGAAAAATTTCCCCTGTTTATCGGTCCTGGTTTGTTGCTCCTGAAACAGGTGTAATTGCCTTTATAGGCTTTGATGTTAGTTGGGGTTGGTTCCTGAGTTACTGGGTGGGTCATGGATAAGTCCCCACACCCTACTGGCGCAATCTCATTGAACAATGAGATTAGGCATGTCCAATTACCTGAAATTACTGGATGAGTGGCCAAATTAGGTTTTGCAGCTGCACATACAAAACAATCTTTAACATCTATGCTCTTTACTGTAAATCTGACCCATTCTAACCACATGTTAGGCTCCTCATCTCCAGTTTCCACCGCCAACTGATCGCGCCAGGTCATTGTTCCTGTTGGTGCTATGGCAACCGGCTGTGGCCTCTGACTACCTTCCCTTAGTTCCTCTATCTTGCCAGTTATATTGTTCGTAACTATGGTTGTCTTCGGTTTTACACACACTATGCCCAATGGGTCCTCGCCTTGTATATCTACTCCTAAGGTAAAATAGTAATTAAGTTGGGGACCCCACCCAAAGCTAGATAGCTTGGGTATGGTTAGGAGAACTGTCTTTCCTCGCAACTGAAGTTTTGTGCCGAGATAGGCTCGGGGCTTGTTGTCCAAATCTAATGCATGCCCCCTTGATAAACGGACCGTTGGGTCATAATGAATTTTATAATTTTGGTTCGAATGAGTGAACACTGATCCCCAAGTGGGACAGTAGGGTTCTGGTGAGGGATAGGAGGCGCAGCCATAAATATGATGACCCCTCCACCTATTTTCTTCACCACAATCCACTACTCTGCACACATCAAACACCACATTGGTGGATCGGTTGTAATCTATCTCAATCTCGAAGCACTTGGTGGGGATTCTATGGTTTTGTTCAAGGGATCTTTTTGGTCTCGACCCCGGAGCAGTTATACTCGCAAAGTCGCACAATTCAAAAAGTCCCAGCAGGTGACACAGTCCTCTGAAAATTAAACACCTCATGGTTATTACTGGGCTACTCCCGTATCTAAGGTCAAATCTTAATTTGTGTTATACTCCCCACCTTGGTTTGCCTACCTCTTTTCCCCTTCTCCGTACCAGTCTGTCCCACCGTAAGCAGAATCAGGAATCACTCTCAAGGATGGGTGCCTGCAGATCCTGTCCAGTCCCTGCGAGGGTTCTGGTCGGAGGTTCAGCACGGACGCAGTGGCTCAGATGATACCAGGTGTTACCTTTCTTCCCTCTCACTCTGACTGCATGTGAAGTGGCTTCAGTCACTTCCCAAGGTCCGGTCCATCTCGGCTGATCCCACTTCCTTTTGTGCACCTTGATCCTGACCCACTGTCCTGGTTCCACCTCAGATAGCAATGGTACTCGTTCCTCTCCTTTCGGTTTCTGGGGAGAGATACTGACAACAAACTTAGTTAAGGCTTCCATGTAATTGTCCAACTCTTCGTCCCACAGATCTAACATTTTGCCTACTGCTCTATCTCGTGGCGGACCTGACATGGGTCGACCAGTCAGCAGCTGGTGAGGTGAGTAATGAGAGTCCCCCCTAGGGGAGTTCCTCATGGACATGAGCACTAATGGCAATGCTTCAACCCAAGTCATCTTGGATTTATAGCAGGCTTTGGCCAATTTGGTCTTGATTGTTTGATTGGCTCTTTCTACAATACCCTGCGAACTCGGATGATACACTGAGCCAAATATATGGGTTATTCCCAGGGCTTTTTCCACTTCTTGTAGTTGCCTGTTGCTGAAGTGGGTTCCATTATCCGACCTGATTGTGGTAGGTACACCATACCTCGGAATCAATTCGGTCTTAAGCCATTTCACTACAGTTTTGGCATCTTCACGCCTGGCAGGTATGGCTTCCACCCACCTTGTGTATCTGTCGATCATTACCAGTAGGTAACGATAACCCTTCACCACTCTGTCTGGACCCATGTCAGTGTAATCAATACAAATTTCCTTAAAAGGTGCGTCTGGTACTGGAAAGTTTCCGATAGGTAATCTGTAGGTCGGTTTCGGATTATTTTCCTGGCACGCCCCGCATTCCCTCACATGCAACTGAACCATGTCTGCTAGCTTTGGGTGCCACCAATTGGCCCTAAGGTGGTGCAGCATGGTTTTTGTCCCTACATGGGTGGGACCATGGGCTTCGATTAAGAGTAGCTTTAGTACCGCTCCTGGTGCCACTATCTTACCTTCGTGATTCCTCCAGATTCCGTCTACCTCTTTCGCCCCTTTCTGTAACCAACTATTCTTTTCATACGCTCCTGCCCTCTCTTGCATCTGTCTAAGATGAGTGTCTGTAAGTTCCGGCAGACTCAGTGTCGTCAGTGCTACCAGCTGTCTTACATAACCCCCAGCTGCTTTAGCCGCTAAGTCGGCTGCATTGTTTCCCTGGGCTACCTTGGTTTTCAAATTGGAATGTCCCTTACACTTTATTATGGCTACATGCTTTGGTAGGTGTACTGCTGTTAACAGTTCCTGTAAATCAGTCATGTGTTTAATAGGGGTGCCCTGTGAGGTGACTAGGCCACGTCGGAGCCACTGAGGTCCATCTACATGTATGGCTGAGTGTGCATATGCTGAATCAGTGTAGATGTTAACCCTTTTACCAGCTGACAGCTTCAGTGCCTTAGTTACAGCAGTGATTTCTGCCAGTTGGGCGGAAGCAGGTTGTGGTATGATTCCATCCTCTAAGGTCTCAAACTGTCCCTGTTTTTCACTTACCACCGCATATGAGGCTACCAACCCCTCGTTGCTCTTGTAGCAGCATCCGTCGCAGTACAGGTCCATGTCCCTTTCTCCTAGGGGTTCGGTGCTCAATTCCTCTCTAACCCTTAGCGCTTTACTAGCTACTAATTCACAGATGTGTAACTCATCTTCGTCTACTCTACCAGGAAGTGTGCTAGTCATATTAACAGTTTTTGCAGGTGCAAAGGTGATACTTGGCTGAAGAAGGGTGTCACTAATCTTTGAACGCCTAGCATTAGATAGTGTAAACGCAGCTGAGGTCAAGAATGCTACCACCCCATGCGATGTGTTGATTACCAAAGGATGACACATTACAATGTGGGCTGTTTTATCCACTGCTGTGGCTAATGCTGCCAAATGTTTAGTACATTGTGGTTGTCCCTGTACTACGGGATCCAATTTTGAGCTATGGTATTGGAGAATTTGTCTTTCCCCATTGCTCCCCCCTCTCTGAAAAAGAACAGCATTTACAATGCCCTCTTTTTCAGAGACATCCAGATAAAAAGGTTTAGTGTAGTCAGGGGACTGCAGATGCTCTGCAAGTGCGAGTGCTTGTTTTACTTCTACAAAACTGGCTTCCAGGCTGGTACTCCACTCAATTAGAGCAGTGAGGTTACGTTGACCCAATCTGGTCACTTCAGCCCTCAGTGGTGAGGTTAAGCCTGTGTAATTTGGGATGTAATTTCTACTATAGCCTGTCAGACCTAAAAAAGATAGCATCTGGCTGACTGTTTTAGGTTTAGGGAAGGCTCGGATCGTTTGTACAGCTTTCATAGTCAATGTGTGTCCCTTTGGAGAAATGCAACGACCTAAGAAGGTGACAACGGGTCGACAAACTTGTAATTTGGATTTGTTGACTTTATATCCTGCTTGTGCTAGCCTACAAAGGACCGTCTGGGTGTCTGTCAGGCAGGTGCGTGAGTCAGTGCAGGCAATAAGTAGGTCGTCTACATACTGAATTAGTGCTGTGTCAGTGTCTAGCAATTGGTCAGTCAGCAGCTGGGAAAGATCTTGTTTCAGACACTTGTTAAAAATACCGGGACTGTCCTTGTAACCTTGTGGTAATCTAGTGTAGGTGTATTGTTGTCCCCGATATGTGAAAGCAAAAATGTTTGCTAAATGTGATGGTACTGGTATGCAGAAGAAAGCGTTGGCTAAGTCAATAACTGTGAAGAACTTGTGTTCAGGGGTCAAGTTCTGTAGTGATCTGTAGGGGTCTGGGACAGGTATGCTTTCAGTGACAGTCACCTGATTGATCAGTCTCAAGTCATGTACCATCCTGTATTCGTCCTTGTCCGGTTTTTTAACTGGAAGTATGGGTGTGTTCCAATTTGATTGGGTTGGGACTAAGACACCAGTGTCCAATAGGCCTTGTATAGTGGGGGCAATGCCAGTCTCCGCCTCAGCAGAGAGTGGGTATTGCCTTTTATATACGACCTCCGCCTCAGGTTTCAGAGAAATAGGGGCAACATGATGTTTTACATGCCCTACGTCTATTTTGGAGGTGGTCCATAAAGAAGTAGGGACAGTCTTTAGCATCTGATCAGCCAGGTGATGATCTGTGTGTTCTCGTCCATGGTGACGTGGGAGGGAAACCTGTTCATAATGTACATTGTCCACACACTTACAGTCAATTTTCCAATACTTACTGTCCTGAGTTCGTGACAGATATGGAACGTCCGTCGGTGCATATGTCAAGGTCTGTGCAAGACATACCATAGGACCAAGCGATCTAGCTTCAGAACCTTTAGCCAACATCAAGGAGACATGTGGTGCCTGCGAGATGTCCGGATCCATTCTGAAGTATTCTTTCTGTTCCTGGTTTAGCTGCACCGCTGCTGCTACTCCCTCTGGTCCTAAGAAAATGGCTACACTACACAATTGGTTATTTAATCCTTCCATGTTTTGTTTCCATAAGTCATCATAAAGGTCATCAGGGTCTCTGGTGTAGTACAAGGTACAATGGTACGGGTCTTGTGGGGGAACCAAGCAGGCTTGTGCCATCAACCAGGGTTTCCACAAGTTAAATACATACATTAAATTGGATGTGGTACCTTGTTTGTCGGGTGCGGTCAATCTAGCCCAGTAGATGTCGCAGGACTGAGGCTTTGGCTCAGAAACAGGCTGCATTACACAAATTCTGGCCTCTGGAGGAAGCTCCTGGCCTGGTAAAACTAACTTTGTACCTTGTGGGGTACAATATACAGTGGCCGATAATTTGCACAATACATCTCTGCCCAACAGACAAATAGGACAATTTGGTGAGTATAAGAAAGAATGGGTTAATTTTAGCTGTCCAATTTCCAGAACCATTGGGGTGGTGAAGTATTGGGTCTGCGTTGTTCCCGAGTATCCAACGGTGGTGATTGTGTTTGACGTAAGCGGAGGAATCCAATTGGGCTTACCAGTGATGACCGAAGCTGTAGCTCCAGTGTCAATCAAAAAGTCAAATTGCTCACCACCTACACCACAGGTGACAATTGGTTCTGGGAATATGTCACGACCTGTGGTGGACACTGGGCAGCATCAGTAAGGGCCTCCAGAGTGTCCAGGGCCCTGGGGCTGGTAGGCAGGTACTAAGGGTTGATTTGGAATTTCGGGATATGTTTGTGGTGTATGTCCCTGGGTAAACCGCGACTGCGGTGTCCCCGCAGGCTGGCTGGGGTAGGGACAATATCTTGCCTGGTGGTTTGGTTCGCCACAGTTAAAACATCCAGTCCTATCTGCTCGTCTAAACTGAGAGTGTGGCCTACGTGGACCTTCATACCTTCGCCTATTATGTGGGGTTGCCCATTGCTGCACAGGAGGGTTGGGACAATATTGTGGCTGGTACTGGTGCTGGTATTGGACAGGGGCAGATTGCTGTATGTACTGCTGTGGCCTCTGCGATGTTAACGGTTGGGCGGGAGTTGCGGTTTGGGCCTGCTGTACATTATTGTTAGTAAACGTCTCACTTATCACCAATTGCTTTTTTTTACTCTTGTTATCCATTTCTGCCAGTTCTAACTTAATCAGGCGTTGTTGCATATGTTGTAGCCCGTCCACCTGCTCTGACTCCTTTTTATTATGTTTGGTGATGCAATGCACCACAATGGCTGTCCACTCGTCCTCTGGTTTATTTAACAGTCCTACTACATCATCTAGTTTGTCCTGTATAGCAGTTGGGAGTGCTTTGACAACTTGCGTCTTAAATAACAATGAGTTTACTGAATTGTGGTCATGTCGCTCTCCCGTGCACTGTCTCCAGGTTTTCTGAGCTCGCCTCAAGAATTCTCCTCCCTCTTCACCCTTATTCATGGTCATGCCCTCTAACGCCTGTAGGTTCTTTTGTGTGGGGTACATGCTGCGTAATGCGTCCCAGACATCTCCTCTATGGCGTGAAAAAGGGGTACGAGAGGATAGTGCGGTAGTTCCTAGCTGTGTTTCTATTCGCCCAAAGGGTTCTTTGTAATCCATCCTCAGCATTATGGCTCTAAGGTCGCCCATACATAAATTGTCAGCTGCGGTTACCTGTTCAAACTCCTCTATCCAAGGTTGGGCTCCTTTAATTAGGGGAGGTAAGCTATTCACTAACGATTGCATATCGCGGTGAGACCATGGGACAAAAATCTGACCTCCGGAGGCAGTTTCGATCAGTGGGAGTTGCAGGTGTTTCCCATTTCTTAGTCTGAGTCCGTCGTAAGGGTGATTGATGGGCTGTCGGTGCATTTTGTCTAACATATAATCGTCCTCTAGGTGTTCCGAGATTGCCGAATCAATGGGGTTCACAGGTGGTGGAGTAACGGTCATGGGAAGCGCCCTATAGTCTGTACTAGGGGATTTACGTGTTGCAGTGGGTATGGCTACAGGGTGAGTCCGTGTGACGGTCAATGTGGTGGGGTGACAGTCCTGCTGGTTTACCTGGGGGTATGTCATTGGGTGGGGGTCAGTTGATGTCAAATGATAACCAGTCACTGTTATCTGTTCAGGTGGACCAGGTGGCTTGGATGTGGGAGATATGGTTGGGAGAGCTTGAAAAGAGGATCTGGTCTGGTCAGAGCCTACACTATCTTGTTCCGACTCACCACAATCACTACGATTGCCTTGAGGTGAGTGTGTAGGTACCTGTTCGGGGAATCTTACCGTGTTCTTTTCAGGTCTCTGTCGTTTTGTGCCAGTTGGTGACTGTTGTAGATCAGTCTGTTTATCTATGGTTTGTTTGTGTTCCTGTCTTAGGTTATCCATCTCGGCGTTTAAGTCGTCCAACATGGCCAAGTGTACACTTAACTGCCCTCCGGTCACTACCATCGTAGTCTCTTGGGCTTCCGGACGGTAATGTGAGGGTGAAGCAACATCCTGCTTGGTAGGGTCCGAATGCTCCCCTTTCCTTAGCGACATCTGCTGGAGAGCTTTCAACATATTATTTGCTTTTTCATATGGAGGAGGGGCCTTGGGCAGGGGTATTGCACCAGAATCCAAAGCGGGTGGATCAGGGACTGGTAATTTAGGTTGAGGTGTGTCAACGTTTGGAGCCACCAGGCCTTTGTTCATTTCCCTATCTGCTTTGCTTATTACAATTTTCATATGTTGTAAACATACCTTAGTTCTAGCTAATTGGTCTTGTAGTTTTATCAACTGTCGCCTGTATGCTAATGACTTCAGTAGCCCTCCTTGATCTAATCTCTCCTGTTGTATCCCAACTTCTCCCTGCTGGTATTCCAAAATTTTTAATCTTTGTGCAGCTGGAGGAACAGGCTCACTTGAAATTGGATACAATCCCCTAGTTACCCAACTATGAAATAATTTTTTATATTTCTCCCCTTCCTTGTCTCTACCTTTTGTTGGAGTGGTGTCTTTAATCCTATTAATAACTACCTGCTGCAATTGTCCTGCTGTTAGATCTCCCATTTTAGGTTACACTAATGTTAATTATTGTTAACGGGGCAGTTAAAGTCAAACACGAGTGTGATGGACTGTATAATGTGTCAAGCTAAAAGGCAACACACACCAAGTTATTCACCTGATGAGGAATTTGTCTTACTCAGAGGTGGGGAGTCGCAGATGATGTTAGTCACTCGTGTCGTCACTTTAGCTCTGCCTCTTGAGGGTCGTCCAGGGCTTTCTGGTGGGATTCCTCCAATTCACTACTTACTGCAAAAAGGGGCCACATACAGAATTTCTAAAGTTTATCATTAACATTTGCAATGGAAGCCTTAAACTTTTTTTTTTTTTTTTTTTTTTTTTTTTTTTTTAAAATCACGTAGCCACGTGTTTCCTGGCTCCACAAACCCCACACTAGGGTTGGATGATATGGCTAAAATTTATATCACGATATGATTTCTATTTTCGGTCGACTCGACACAATTCCGACATTGACACGAACAACATAAATCTCAGAAAAATTGCCAAATACAACAACATTGTAAGGCCTCCCTTGCGAACCTTTGAACCTTGCAACAGTCTATGAAATCTCACCCTTCACAACTACACAATATTTTAGATACAGTATTATAATAGCTTTTATCATTTACTTGTATTCAGCATTTGTATACAGAGAATAACATGACATCACTCTCAAAATAAACATAAGCTTTGACAATATATAATCTAATATATTACCATATGTCCTAATCAGAGGTGGAAAGAGTACAAAAAATTGTATTCAAGTAAAAGTACTATTACCTTAATGAATCTTTACTCAATTACAAGTAAAGTTACTACTCTAAAAATCTACTCAAGCAAAAAGTAGAAAGTAACTCATTTAAAATGTACTCACAGTAAACAGCAGGAGGTCTCCTCTGTGTAATGTAAACAGGAGTGGATACAAACCTCACAACAGTAGTATTTAATTCAAATGTAATAGAAGAAACGTTGTCCTTAACTCAAATGCAATAAAAGAAACATGTTGATGCAACACTTAGGGATGTGTAATGCGTCATTTCAAATGACATAAAACTTTTTCAAACTGTATAAACACTAGCGATGTGTCGCAAAATGATTCGAATCTATGAACCGGCTCTTCTAACCGAAACAAAGGAATCGACTCTTCAGGGAGTCGCCATGTAAATACGCGGCTCTTCAAAAGGAACCGAGACAAAAGACTCGACTCCCTGTCGCAACTCACTGAATTCGCGATTTCTTTAGCGTTTTTTATTTTTATTTTGCTCGGTAACAGATGCTATTCAAAATGTACAAAACATACTTAAGCAAAAGCTAAATTACAGTCTGTGAAATGTGCTTTAAAAACTACTTTGTTACTGTAACCAGTGTGATCAGAGCGGTAACACTAAGCACTGGATTCGTGTATGCGGCGTACGTCATCATGCACTGATGTATGACGCTACCCACATTAAAACACACTTAATAAGGTACCATAAATACTTCATCTTAACTCAGTTATCTTAAGATTATAAAAATAAAGTTGATTATAAAATTAACTGCAGCACTTACCCAATCCAGGCATACAAAGACAAAGATAGCCGATGGACAAGATACGGCAAGCCGCGCACATGCACCAAAATGGCCGACGGACAGAAACACGCTGCCCATTCAGAGTCAAAATGGCGGATAGACAGAGAACACGCGCAGCTCTCCCAGAGCCAAAATGGCGGACAGACAGAGCCAAAATGGCGGACAGATAGAAAACCACGCTGCGTTCTCAAGAAACAAAATGGCGGACAGATAGAAAACCACGCTGCGTTCTCAAGAAACAAAATGGCGCCGACAAACAAAAGAAACCACGTTGCGCATCCAGCACACGGTTTCACAGACAAACATACACAGAGACTTACTGACGAACAAAACTCCTGATGTACTGTTTTTCGAACCTGATTTAGAATTTAAAGTAGTCTAATGAACCGAACCCCGCTCCCATAACAGTCAGGTCCGAATTTAGAATAATCTTATTGATCAAATCTAGTTCCCAGCACCAAAAGATTCTTTCAAGATTAAACAGCGCTCCGTTGCCCTAACAGACAAGCCCGTATATAGGACAATCTTATAGATCGAATCCCGTTTCCAGCACCGGCAGATTCTTTCAAGATTTCCCACACGAATTACGAATTCCGCTCCCATAACAGACAAATTCGTTATAATTTAGAACTATCAAATTAATTAAGCCCCGCTCCCATAACAGACAGGCTAATTAAAATGTAGAACAATTCGAATTAGACGAGTCTCGCTCCCATAGCAGACAGACTCCCCTTTCCCTCCAATAGTGTTCCATACACAATGGCGCCCTTAACATTTATTTTAACCGGTTTGGTTCAAATTCAGATATCAGGAAACACACATTTTTAGCTCCAACATATATTCACAGTTTTAAACTATCTAATGATACTTTAGTAATTTAATCAGACACTTACGGATTCTGAGATTCACTTTCACACTCAGTACGCTAAATAATAAATGCAGCTAATATATATACAGAGAACGTCTGTTTACCTTAAGAAGGCGCGCGCCCTGTACTGAGTACAAAAGATTTTCAGAATTCCAGGTCTTACCTTGATCAGCTGAATTAATTCTGATGCAATTCTCAGACCTCTACGAACCATCCTCTGCTACCATTTGTTAGGATGAATCTTTTGGTTCAAAAAGGTCCTGAAGAAAGCAGTCGGGAAGTCCAGAAAGTACTCTTTAAAACACTTTATTAAGTGTAAAAATAATCTGTGAATATATATCAGAGCTAAGCCGATCGGCGCTCCTTACTCCTGCAGTCTAGACACACAACCACGTAAGCAAGCAAGAAGAACTTCTCTCAGCCCGCCGTCCTTTTTTAAACTAGTCTAGGCTCCTCCTCCGCCGCTGCTATTGGAGCCAATGAAATGTGCTAAAGAGGCCCAGGCTCCGCCCTCTGCCAAGAGATTATGGCAGCCGCCATTTTGAATAGACCATGTGGCGGCCATGCGGCATGCATGTCGTAAAGCTTGGAAAATGCCGTAAAACTTCCCATATTAAATGTACGTCTTTGTTTTGAAAAACCTAACACAACCTGTTTGGCAGTGAGGAACTACAGCATAGCCAAAGAGCAAAGAAGGTGAGTTAGAGTTCAGAGCCTCTGCTTCGTTAGTAACGCCGTTTAGGAGGAGACTGTGGGCCCATCTCAAATGTCGCCTATGCCCTACTTGGGGTACTCCCTAACAGTACAAACCATTTCTTTTAGCAGTCACTGAATGATTAATAAGTAGTTATCTATCATATCATAGTGCACTACATAGGGCGGTGGATATCATTTGAGATGGTACCATTAGTCTCTGCTCTTCAGAAAAAGTAAACACTATCTTGTCCTGGGTTGAAGTGCAAAAGCATAAACACCACCGTCTATAAAAGAATGAACTGCGAGCTTGATTAGTTTATAAAGGCTCCCCCGTCCCAAGTGTTTTTGTAAGATGTTGAAGAGGCATGAAATGAGCAGTTGAGGTGAAAAGGGGTTTAGCAGCTGTGTGGTGTGTGTTGTTCTTGTTGTGTTTTGCCACTATCGAACGCATTTTAAAACGGGGCGTGTAGAATAAAAGAAAAATAAAGACTACAACTCGCGAAGTGAAAGGCTGAACGATGGACGACTAGAAAAGTGAAGCTGTTTGTAGGGTCTCTTGCTTATGACCATACCACCCTGAGATCGTCCGATCTCGGAAGCTAAGCAGGGTTGGTCCTGTTTAGTACTTGGATGGGAGACCGCCTGGGAATACCAGGTGCTGGAAGCTTTTCAAAGGAGCTTTTCCTCCTGCCAAAGGAGCCGAACATTTTCTTTTTTCTTCATCATCATCAAAGCAACACGTGAAGAAAAAGGCCAGCTGACACTTTCATTCTGAGTAAAACACTTATCCATCCTGCCTGTATGATATTGGAAAAAACTGACATTGTGACTTTTCTTTTCCCTGCGATATATATTGCAATATTAAAAAAAGTGCAAGAATTTTCACCATATTATTAATAATATCTTACTCTAAATAAAGGGCTCATCTGTGAAAAAGGGTGGTGCCTACAAGTGATACAAAAGATTATGACAAGCTACATCTTTGTACTGGGTTGAAACTGAGCATTAAACTAAGAAAGCTTCAATATCACATAAGGGAATTAACAGGATTGACAAAATTGGTCATTTATTATTTTATTTCACAATCAAAACCTCTTCAAGTAGTACACCTAATACACCTGTTCAAAATCCGAGATGCCTTAGTTACTAAGCTCACTACTGAGGCATCTTAATATTTCAATGTTATTTTTACTAAAGAACGAGTGAGAATCGGAAGCGTCCCTAGTGATAAAGGCAATCCCAGAATTCATTGCGGCATATCTTCTCTCACAGAAAAATAAACATGGCTGACGGTGCGGACAGGACGTTATTTTTTAAACGTAAATAAATAATTATTGATTTTTAACGAGTGTTTTTATTTGCAAGTTTGGGCTTGTCAGCAAATGAAACAGTTTTCTGTACATGAATCGAGAGGTTATATTGACATGTTAGTGCCGTCCCACCTCATTCCATTGTTTTTAATGGCAAGATGCTAAATGCTAAACGCGAAACCTGATGGAATCGCTAACTAGCTCACTAGGTTTTTGAACACACTGGTAGATGTCATGGAAAATGAGAAGGTGTGAATTTTAGTTCAAGCAGCAAAAAAGTTGTAGCATGACGGATTTGATTTAATTTGCATGAAGTGACATCACACGTCCTGCGATGTGACTATTGCGCATGCACACATCGCGATGACGATGCTGAAACGATATATCGTGCACCCCTATTTGATTCTCATCCAGTTGATGCTTACATTTAGGTCATGAGTTCGATCCTCACATGGGGCAAGGACCTTGATGTACCAGTTTAGTTACTGTGCCTAATCTAAGCCCAGTTAGCAGACTGGTTTCATGTCATTTAGTGACTTTAATCAGCACTGTAAATAGAACAGGTAGTGACCATACACTTACAGTCAGAAGGGTGTAAGTTTGATTCTCAACCAGTTTTTGATGCTACATTTAGATTCTGCTTTTCAACATTGTGCCTAAACTACAACTACAAAAACTGCCAGATTCAGTCTAGCCCTGTTGCTGTCAGCCTCGTTAGCGCAGTTGGTAGCGCATCAGTCTCATAATCTGAAGATCGTGAGTTTGATCCTCACACGGGGCAAGGCCTCATTTAGTCACTGTGCCTAATCCAAGCCCAGTTAGCAGACTGGTTTCATGTCATTTAGTGACTTTCATCATAAATAAAACAGGTAGCAAACATTCATTTACAGTCAGAAGGGTGTGAGTTTTAGAATTTAGATTCTGATCTAAGCCCAGTTTGCAGATGGGTTTCATGTTAAAGATAACTTTCCCCGTGATAAAATCATAGCAGTAGTGCACGGTCTCTGGTGCCTTATTGCTTTACTATCTAATTTGTTTATGGTTAAAGCACCTTTTCATGTAGAGTTGTAGAAATGTAGTTTTTACAGGATCCAGTGAAATTTTCTATATTAGTAATTTAAGTGTCTTGTCTTATCTAAGTGCAGCGTTTCATAAGAATGTCAGATTTTGGGGTTAAAATGTCTCTGTCAGCAAACTGGCTAAATGAAAACTTTCTAGATTAGCAGTGATTAGACGTGCTGAGGCATAGTTATGGTAACAAACCGCAAATTAAAGAAACAGTGGCCACATTTCATGTCAGTCACGCTGACCTGTTTGAATGAGGAATGATATACCAGCGTGTACTGTCAAGTCAAGTCAACTTTATTTATATAGCGCTTTTTACAATAGACATTGTCTCAAAGCAACTTTACAAAATCCAGGACCAACAGATACAAAAACCCCTGTTGAGCAAGCCGAGGGCAACTGTGGCAAGGAAAAACTCCCTGAAAATTACAGGAAGAAACCTTGAGAGGAACCAGACTCAGCAGGGCCCATCCTTCATGGGTGGCCTGGAGGATACTTTAAATAAATACACGATTTACACAAATCATACAAACACAGAATTAAATGATCTAAAAGTCATAACTGGTAATAAATAGATAAATAAACAATTAAATAATAATAGAGTTGTTATCCACTCTAGTCTTCAATAAAGTCTGTAGTGATTTCTTGTCGTTGCAATTACTCCAGACCAGTCACATCTGACAGGAGCAGCATCGTTGTCCCGGCAGTCTCGACTTCAATCCTTAACCTCGGCGGGTAAACAGGTTTCCATCAGAATGCCCTCGGGGTAAAACAACAGAGAATGTAGTTAATAATGTACAATGCTAGTTGACAAACAGTTTTACAGAGAGTTTTAGACTCCGGCAGCCCTAATTATTACAGCATAACTAAAAGGGAGAGCAAGCAGGTAACAAGGTCATGAAGGCTTTCACAGGACATCAGCGCCCATCTCCCCACCGTCACCAAACCTGAGTGATCGGACAAGAGAGGCAGAACGACAGCAACCCAACATCCCTGATCACCACAAGTTTCTATGACCAAGAACCCCCAAGCTCTGCGCCTTTGTCTATACTAATCAAAAGCCTGAGAAAATAAATATGTTTTCAGTCTAGACTTAAACATTGAGACTGTGTCCGAATCCCGAATAGAGGCAGGAAGATTATTCCAGAGTTGTGGAGCTTTGTAGGAAAACGCTCTTCCACCAGCCGTGATCTTTTTAATTTTAGGAACTATAAGTAACCCTGCATCTTGTGAACGAAGTGGACGCGCTGGGCTGTAGTGATTAATAAGTTCACTCAGATACTGTGGAGCCAGACCATGTAGCGCTTTATAAGTTAGTAAAAGTATTTTGTAATCAATGCGAAATTTAACTGGCAGCCAGTGTAGAGATGATAGAACAGGAGTAATATGGTCAAATTTTTTAGTTCTAGTTAGCACTCGAGCTGCTGCATTTTGAACTAACTGGAGTTTGTTTAAGGATCTACCAGAGCATCCAGTTAGAAGAGCATTACAATAATCTAACCGAGAAGTTATAAACGCATGGATCAGTTTTTCGGCGTCATTAACAGATAGTATATTTCTTATTTTAGAAATGTTACGCAAATGATAGAAAGCAACTCTAGTAATATTATTAACGTGTGTATCAAATGAGAGATCTGAATCTATTGTGACACCTAAGTTTTTTACATCTGGGCTGGGAGTAACAGAGAACGTGTTTAAGTTTAGCACCAGGTTAGACAATTTGTCTCTTGCAGCTTTAGAGCCAACAAGTAAAACCTCTGTTTTATCTGAATTAAGTAAAAGAAAATTACACGACATCCAGTTTTTTATGTCGTTTACACAATCTTCTATCTTACTGATTGTGTCAGTATCATTTGGTTTGGCTGATATATACAGCTGTGTGTCATCTGCATAGCAGTGAAAGTTTATGCCATGTTTATGAATAATTTCACCTAGTGGAAGCATATAGAGTGTAAATAATAGCGGTCCCAGTACCGACCCCTGTGGAACACCATACTTTACTTTTGTAGTTTCCGAGCATTTATTATTTACATAAACGAATTGAGAGCGGTCAGTCAGATATGATTTAAACCAAGAGAGTGCGAGTCCTTTAACACCTACTGTATTTTCTAGCCTCTCCAGTAAAATGTTATGATCGACCGTATCAAACGCTGCACTAAGATCTAATAGAACAAGAAAAGAGACACATCCATTATCAGAAGACATTAACAACTCGTTAACTACTCTAATTAATGCGGTTTCGGTACTATGATTGGGTCTAAATCCTGATTGAAATTTTTCATGAATACAATTTTCATTCAAATAAGAACATAACTGTTTGGAAACGACTTTTTCTAATATCTTTGAGACAAAAGGAAGGTTTGAAATTGGCCTATAATTAGCTAGTACATGTGGATCAAGATTAGGTTTTTTAATCAGGGGTTTAATAACAGCACTTTTAAACAATTTAGGTACATATCCAAGGCTAAGGGATGCATTGATTAATGTAAGCAGGGGCTCTACAATAGCTGGGAGTAAATCTTTAAGTAAACGAGTTGGAACAGGATCGAGTATACACGATGATGACTTCGATGATTTAATCAACACAGTTAGTTCATTTTGGGAGATTGGATTAAAGGAATTTAGTTGGATTAACTCGTTACTATTATCACCACTGTTATCACCAATGCTGCTCGGAGTGAGTCCATACTTAACATTGGCAAGTGACACAATCTGACTCTGAAGTCGTATTTTTTCTATCTTGTCATTAAAGAATTTTAAAAAATCATCGCTGGTACAGTCAGGTGGTATATTAGATTCAGTTTCATTAACGTTTTTAGTTAATTTGGACACTGTCTCAAAAAGGAATCTGGGATTGTTTTTATTTTTCTCTATTAGGGATGAATAATATAAAGATTTAGCTTTTATAAGTGCATGTTTATACTCAGTTAGAGCATCTTTCCAAGCAATCTTATACACTTCTAGTGTAGTGTGACGCCACTTGCGTTCTAATTTTCGTGCTGCTTGTTTAAGTGCGCATGTGTGGTCATTGTACCAAGGAGCAAGTTTTTTCTCCCTAATCAGTTTAGTTTTGAGTGGGGCTACGTTATCTAAGGTTGTGCGCAGTACGGTCTCTAGGTTTTGAGTTGCCTGATCTAGTTCTTTAGGTTCTGATGCTGATATATTTGGTAATTCTGGTAGGCAGTTTATGAACGCTGCTGCAGTTGCAGATGTAATAGTGCGCTTACATTTAAAACGATTTGGTTGCTGTATATTATTGGACAGGGACACTTCATAAATTAGTAGAGAGTGATCAGAGATTAAGTCATTCTGTGGTATAATTTCCAGGTTGTCTATGTTTATACCATAAGTAAGTATTAAATCTAAGGTATGTTTACAGCGGTGAGTGGGTCCTGTTACATTTTGGGTGATGCCTAAGGATTCTAAAATAGAGTCAAACGCAATTTTGAGTGGATTACACTTATCCTCATAATGAATATTAAAGTCACCAACAATTAAAGCTTTCTTAGTTGATAAAACTAATTTAGAAAGAAAATCGGCAAATTCGTTAAGAAATTCTGAGTAAGGACCAGGGGGTCGATAAACAGTAACCAGCTTAAACATACTATTTTTATCAGATGAACATTTATTGGTTATGTCAGAGATAAGAACTTCAAACGAGTTTGTTATGGGAGATGATTTTACAGTAAGACCTATGTCTTTATCATAAATTGCGGCTATTCCTCCACCACGACCGCTAAGACGTGGCTTATGTTCATAACTGTAACCCGGAGGAGATGCTTCATTTAAACCTAGATACTCATCAGGTCTAGCCCAGGTCTCGGTTAAACACAGGGCACTAAGACAATTATCTGTAATTATTTCATTTACAATTACTGTTTTGCATGCAAGTGACCTGATGTTTAGAAGTCCTAACTTTAGTTTAACTTTACTAGGGTTTTCATGATGCTCATTTAGATTAATTTTAATTAAGTTATTATGACATACTTTTTGATTTTGTTTTGGCTTACACCTGCCACGGTAAACAGACACAGTCTCAATGGTTTGTGACCTAAGGATTCCAGGTGACGTCCGATGGCGACTCGCAGACAGTCGGTTAGGCCTGTTAGTCTGCTGCCTGGTCTTGGCTCTGGATAGTCATTTAACACTATCTGCCGCTACACTAACGCGGTGGTAAAGCCTGTCACCTATGCTGCAAGAAATGCGAGCAGCACCCTCCCACGTGGGGTGGACACCATCCCGCTTCAAAAGACCAGGCCTTCCCTCAAAGGTGGACCAGTTATCTACAAAATCAATGCAGTTTTCTGAGCACCATTTAGACATCCAGCGGTTCAGCGACAACAACCTGCTGTAGGTTTCGCCACTGGGTCGAATCGGTAAGGGGCCAGAGCACACTACTGCCTCAGACATCGACCTAGCTAACTCACACACCTCTTTAACATTACTCTTAGTAACCTCAGACTGCCGTAAACGAACATCATTAGTGCCGACGTGGATAACAATCTTCGAAAATCTACGATTAGCATTAGCCAGCACTTTTAGATTTGCTCTGATGTCAGGCGCCCTGGCCCCCGGAATACAGGTGACTATGGTTGCTGGTGTCTCTATGGGGGTTGCAATACGCACGTGTCGGAGCTGAGAATCTCCTATAACCAGAGCACTTACATTAACAGGCTTCTCAGCGGGTGGCTCACTGAGTGGGGAAAACCTGTTGGACACGTGCAACTGAGATGGTCGGTGCTTTTCCCTACGACTATGTCGCCGAGACGTCACCCAGTCGCCCCGCTGTGAGGGCTCTAATGCCGGAGTCTGGGGTTCTACACCTGAACTGCTGGCATTCGGGACTGCTACAGCTGAATCTAAGCCCTCACTAGTAGTAGTCTGTTCTAACGCCCGAATGCGCCCTTCTAACACTGAGATCTTCTCCGTCAGACTAACAACTAATCTACACTTATCACATGTAAAGTTATCACTAAACACGGAGAAGGAATAACTGAACATATTACACTCGGAACATGGATATAATGCTCCTGCTGGGGCCATAGTAGCAAAGAAATGTACTTAGCTTTACAAGATGAGTTGGAGATGATGTTAATGTTGGATTCACCGGCGCTTCTGCTGGTAGTCACAGAAGAACGGCTTTAATTCCGGATGAAACAGGTGATGATGAGCTTCTCCTTTTTTGTCCACCTGTTTTTCTTTTCTGCTGTTTTGTCAGTGACAGTTTAACCAGGTGGATTCGCCAAGCCCCCCTCAGTGTGGCAGCCTGCTGGCAAATCGATTTTATAGTGCTGTCCCTAGTGCTGATCACTACTGTGTGATCGACGTAGTGTGCACCCCTGATCTAGACTCTCTATCAGAATGAATACTGCCAATCTGAAAGCAGTTTGCTTATTATTCACCGTAAAAAAAAGATTCTGATGTTAAAGCATTGGTTTTGTACTTCATTTCTCTGGCCGTCAGACTTGGCTCCCCTGTCATGCCACTCACTTTGAGAAACACTGGATTGGGCACAGTAACTAAACTGATCCCTCAACTGCCTTGGCCCGTGTGAGGATCAAACTCACGCCCTTCAGATTATGAAACTGACGCGCTACCTACTGCGCTAAGGAGGCTGACAGCAACACGTCTAGACTGAATCTGACAGTTTTTGTAGTTGTAGTTTAGGCACAATGTTGAAAAGCAGAATCTGAATGTGAGCATCACGAACTGGATGAGAATCAAACTCACACCCTTCTGACTGTAAGTGTATGGTCACTACCTGTTCTATTTACAGTGAGACATCTGATAATAATATTGAAAAGCAGAATCTAAATGTAAGCATCAAGAACTGGATGAGAATCAAACTAGTGCTGGGCGATTTTCACGATTAATTCGGTTAATTTGCATGAATGTTTTCACACGATGTTAGAAATGAGACAATCACAATTGTTTACATACTTTATATTTTAATTAAAATACCAACATGTCACGAGGCAGAAACTGACCAGACGCTCGTGGAATATAAATCAGGGAAAGTTTAATATCAAAAGGGCAAAACAGTGTACAAAATCAGGTAGAGTCTAAAACCAGAAAGACTAAAACAGTAAACGGAAGACAACAAGTGTCATACACGGTAATGGTTAGATTAAGAAATAAGGAGCACAAACACGATCGGCAAAACGAGACACAAACAGAAGAATTTAATTAAGATTCACTGAATCAAACACAGCTGAACTGAATCAAAACTCCGGAGCCGATGGGTGCAATCATGATTGGCTGACTGGGATATGTGATAGTCACATGACAGTCCATGGGAGCATGGGAATTGTAGTCCATATTGTTAGAAGCAGAACGTGCCCCCTCCATCCACCCCCAATAACAAGAGGACAAAATCAAAGCTGAGCTGAGTGATTACTTGATGCCCCCCCAGTGTAGATACTGATACAGACTCAGTCAGTGGTGGAAACAGTAAACAGCCTCGTGTCTCTTTTAAGAAACCTGTAAAGAACTTTTTGTAGTTCTTTTCCTAATGTAAGGAGGTTCTGCTGCACATTATTTAAAATAAGAGGTTGTTTGTGAGCTATTCTTATAAAGGATATAGATAATTCAGATTTCTATTTTGTTTTAATTATTGTTAATTATTGTGATATCGTTATTGTTATAAAGTTTGAGTCCCTTAAAAGGATGATTATAGGTGTAATTATGATGCAAAAAAAGAAATTTGAGTCTTATTTCAACTGCATTATACAAGAACAAAAAAAATTTAAATCGAGAATCGGTTATAATTTTAAAATAATCGAGATTTTTTTTTTTTGCAAAATCGCCCAGCCCTACTTCAAGCTTCTAATGTCAAACACAGTCATGGACAATTTTGTGGCTCCAATTTACTTCACTTGCATGTCTTTGGACTGTGGGAGAAAACCGGAGCTCCCGGATGAAACCCACACAGACATGCGGAGAACATGCAAACTCCACACAGAAAGGACCAGGGTCGTCTTGCTGTGAGGCAAGGAGTTTGAACTCAGGAACAATCATACACTCTAAAAAGAAATGTGTTAAAAACGACACACACTGTGTGGAATTTCAACACATGTGAGGAGTGTGCTCAGGGACGACACATACTGTATGTTGATTTAAACACAGTAAATGTGTCATCCTGTTTTTGCACACCCACCGTGTTAGGATAATTAACACACACAATGTGTTGTTCTTACACAATGTGTGTTAATTATGTGTAATCAAGAAAATGGGTAAAATAAAGACTAATACAAATGTAGCTATTTTATTTTACTGTATAATATATTTTATATTTTACTTAAAACCTTTTGCATTAGACTTATTGGCTATGCCAGCTTCTCAAGCTTTTGCAGAGAATGTATTCAGTGTTACAGGTGACCTCACCAGAGGCCGGTGCAATAGAGCAAGGGTTACATTAGCCCGAAGTGCTTTCCTTAAAATGAATAGAACCAAATAAATCTTTTGTACTCTGTGGTCACATTGATAGCTCAGGGAGAGCAGGCCTGATGGCATTATAGCTTATGCATTTTCTTTTTGAATGTTTGGGGGAATTTCAGCTGTTAAAATAATTACCCTGTGAAATACTAAATTATTAATAGGTTAGCTGTTTTGTTATATGTTTGGTGTTTTATTTTTGCACTAATGACACTTCTTCTTTCACAGTACCAAAGTTTTAGAAATAAATGTAAAATGCAATTTGTAAATAAAAATGTTTAAAATAAGTTCAATCTGTTTTTGTGTGTATTGCACATTTAAACATTATTAATATTTCCTAACTGGTTAAAAAATGTTTAATTTTGTGTAAGTGTATATAATGACTTAAATAATTCAAGGGAACTGATGAACAACATTTACATTTTACACCCTGTATATTTTAGTCGACTAAATCGACTGTAGTTTTAGTCAGCTATATTCTCATGATAATTAGTCGACTAAGACTAGACTAAAACTAAAAATAATTTAGATGACTAAATTATGACTAGAACTAAATGACATTTTAGTCAAAAGAATATGACTAAAACTAAATCAAAATTTGCTGTCAAAATTAACACTGAAGTGCAGCTGCTGTGATGTGCTGGGCAGTTTTCACCACTCTCTGAAGGGTCTTGTGTTCAGCAGCAGTGGTGATGCCATACCAGACTGTGATGTAGCTTGTCAGGATGCTCTTCACAGTGGATCTGTAGAAGCTGCAGAAAAGTTGCCGAGGCTGATTGAATGGAGTTCATTTTAATAAAACAAGTTAGATTTTCAGACCTGATTACGGTACCATGGAAATAATGAAATAACATATAATGGCAATAAAAATGTAGCTGACATTACAATTAAAATCTTGTGAATAAATGAAATATTTTGGCATGACAAGGAAAAATATATCAGTTGGCCATATTCTGATCATGTGGGATGTACACATTAATATCAAGTAAATTCAATGTATAATTGCATTTTTGCACTTTGTCGAATAAGTTTGAATTAAAATAATTTATATTATTATTATTATTATTAATAAAATTATATTTTTCAGACCTTAAAAGGTCTAATATATAAAGGTAAACAGAGAAAATGTAACAAACCTATCAGCAGAAGATGAGTGAAGTCAGCAGATAACTCTAGTAGTGGTAAGTTAGTAACATCTGATCTGCATTACAGTTAAAACTCAGGAGCTCACATTTAAACAGCAGCTTTGTGACGTCACAGTAAGGTGTTCTATAAAGCGGGGAGTAGGAGGGGTGAAGGATCAGTTGTGTTGAGACCCCCCGCAGCGTTCACTGTGTTTTCTTTCTCTCTCTTAAAACTATATTTATTATATTAAATATGAAGCATTTATGTGGAATCTCTCCGCTGGACTGAGGCAGGTGAACTTGCGCCCCTGCTGTTCGTGGCCGGAGCCGCTACTGTCACTGCAGGTGTTTATTATTTCTATAACAGCTTCACCGATCAGCAGCGGAGGAAACTGATGGAGGATGAAGCAACACAGACTCATCCTGAAGGTAACCAAAGTATAAACGGTGTGTTCACTAAAGAAAACAGTATGATCAAACACGCACAAGCACACACACACGTGTACATATTATATAGTGTAATACAAAACAGTTGTCCCTCTTGTGGCACGTTTGGAGAATTGTTAATAAAAGTAATATAATATGGTAATATTATATTAGGACAGTTGAAGTCTAGTTGTTAAGGTACTGGACTAGTACTCAGAAGGTTGCCGGTTCAAGCCTCACCTCTGCCAGGTTGCAACTGCTGGGCCCTTGGGCAAGGCCCTTAACCCTCAATTGCTTACTCTGTATACTGTCGCTTTGGATGAAAGTGTCTGCTAAATGTAATACTAGAGCCTGTGACCATGTTAAAAAAATCCTTGTAATGTCGCCCTTGTGGTACTTTTGAAGAATTGTAAATAAAAAGTAATATGAGTTGGTAATATGAGATCTTGTGACCATGTTAACCCTTTCATGCATGAATTATATCAACATGAATCAAGACTTTTTTCCTACATGGTTTAATTGTCCTTTTAGGTTGATAAAACTATTAAATTGCTTTTTTTTATTCTAAATGTAACTAATTAGGAGTTGTTCATGTGTCCAGTCATGCATTTCACTGAGAGTGACATTTCATTAACAGCCAAATGTATAGAAAAATACATTTTAGAAATAAATAAAGTAAAATACAAACATTTAATGATGCACAACAAATATCATGTTTTAACATGTACTAAACCAATTTTGAAAAAAAACATGAACAGTCCAAAGCCCTGTGGAAACATAAAAAAAATGAATTGGTTTGTATGTAAAATCTATATACGATGCAAAGCTAAAAAGGTATTTCATGCATTTGTACTTGGTATATTGCGTGCATAGAGCATCTTGGCATTTGTGTGCATTTTTTTGCTTTCTTAAGCTGAGGCCAGTAGTTTTCAGCCCCAAATCTGATTTCAGTACATATCATGTAGTGGTCCATTAGTCCATAGTTCTAATAAATTGTGTGAAACACCCAAGCAAACCAAATTTTCATCTGTTCTCAGAGCTGCATGTTTTTGTGGGAAAGTCATTCTATGCTGAATATATACACCGGACTGGATACATTTATCACACCCAGAATAACCTGTGTGGGACTTAATACCCTTGACAAAGGCTCTTGCTGGTGCATCACAGATAACTGCACTCACTTTCAGGAACAATCGTTTCCCATTATGCATAAATCCTGATTGTCTGTTTCAGCTCTGCAACAACCTCTCCCAAATAATCAGTTAAAGATGTTGGCTTTGAAACTCCACCATAAAGAGTTATTAGGAAAGACTGTCTATGTAATTCATGTACTAGTCCTAAAACAGGCCAAAACTGGTATTTAGAGCTTTTGAAAAGTGGGAGACCATCAATGTTTATTTGCATTTTAAAAATGTGGTTGTTCTTTACGTGTGTCCCAAATCGCATCAGAAATGATAAGGTGGTCAGAAGCACAAAGTAGTGGTAGACCCCTCCTGCTTTCCTTTGTATCACATACTTTGTCTTTGTCCCAAGTAATGTCCTAGCATCCTTTGGCAAGTAAGGATGGTGAATTCTAAGAATAGACAGGAGGGCAGAGAGGGCAACTAATGTTACACCAAACTGTACTGCCCATTTTGCCAAGGATGCAACTAGATCAAGCCCGTGGTCCTGTCCATCAAAGTCATCCTCACTCTCACTAACTGAGTCTTCACTGAATTCATTATTTAGATCATCATGACCTGAGCCACTGTGAAGATTTACACATTCATTGTTTGTGTCAGGGTCTACTGGCATCATTTCATTTATGTCAGTGTCAACATTGCTAGCTCTATCAATAGCTGTAAAAAGGGTTTCATCCTGCATTTCAGAAAATAATGTTTTTAAACGTTTTGCTACATGTTGACGGGATTTACGTCTCATATCTGAAGCTGAATTGTAATTTGTCATGTGAGGCTCCATGTTTGTGTCTCTCACTGCAGCAAGACAGGAGAAGTATTTGTACACCATCACCAGGATCTGAGAAATGAAATTAGTTTATGAACTAACATCAAACTTCTGGTGTACAAATATACAGAAAATGCATGTTCTATAATAAAATAATTCATCCATATTTCTTAAATGTTTTGTTGTCTCTTGCATAGTTTAGCTTTCCAAAATGTGCACAACTGCAACTGTATCACAAAAGTGATAATTAGTGTTTTAATCATTTTATGTTTACATGGTTTTAATTTGGATCATAAGAAGGAAAACGGAAACTCAAGGTGCATGTAGATGCTCATGTCAGTTTATCAAAAAAAAAAAAAGCTATGAATGCACCTTACCTTATTTTACCTTATTTCCTTAATGACTATGTGCATCAAATAGCCAAGACCAATGCTAGAGGTTCCTGTAAGACATTTATTTATTTTTATTTTATTTATCATTATTTTATTTACATAATAACAAATATGGTTTGTTACTCAGTCTATTTGAGGAAACACATTATAACAGTGTGAGCAACACTGGTTTGGGCTGCTGTAATAAAAATAGCAGCTGCTAGTTTGAGTGCAGAGTTCACATGCAGATACATTGTTGTTCGATGAGTTGTATTTCTGTTCTTCAGTAAAAACACATGAAGACTGTTTAATCTTATCATTCACACAGAACAGAAATATAATATGGAGTATACGACTGGAAGTTCTCCAAGCTCCTCACTGAACAGATCTTTATACTGTGTA
This sequence comes from Trichomycterus rosablanca, assembly GCF_030014385.1. NCBI lineage: Eukaryota > Metazoa > Chordata > Actinopteri > Siluriformes > Trichomycteridae > Trichomycterus > Trichomycterus rosablanca. Next base: position 18,447,397 of record NC_086002.1, on the reverse strand, counting down.
ATAATTTGTGTAGTGAAATTTGTGTGTGTCTCTCCATGGTGACTTATACTATAAAATGCAGAGTACATTGTACTAATTTGAGTACACATTTAAATGTGCTAAAAGATTTAAGTTTACTAAACAAAAAAAATTACTTTTCTATCAGATTAACTTAAGTTAAGTTAAGGTAATAAAACAGAAAAACGCCACCATTTACATGTAAGTCCGCCTTTTGTCAGCTTGCTGTTGGTGAATCAGGCAGCCATTTGTTTTAACTTTTGTAACCTGTTGTTGCAAATTACTTTTTACTTTTCATTGCAGGCTTTTTGCAAAAGTAAACTTCATTTAACCAAATGATCTACACTGGTTTCATCTGAATCCCTCCCAGAAAAGGTGCTTTACCACTACCAGTTACAAACTGTCAGATTCTGACCAATCAGAGTAGTTGCATTACCCAGGGAGATTGCAGCTAATTCTGGATATGAGCTGTGTGATGATGGAGGATCCTCCTCCTCTGTTACTATTTCACATCTACCAGTGATCAGTGAAGTCTCTTACATGCTTTCTGTCCATTTATAGTAGCTCTTTTATACTTATCTACTAATACTCACTCATACTCATTATTACTCTACTAATACTCACTCATACTCATTATTACTCTACTAAAACTCTCATACTCATTAATACTCTACTAATACTCACTCATACTCATTATTACTCTACTAATACTTACTCATACTCATTATTACTCTACTAATACTAACTCACTCATTATTACTCTACTAATACTCACTCACTCATTATTACTCTACTAATACTCTCACTCATTATAACTTCACTAATACTCACTCATACTCTTTATTACTCCAGTAATACTCACTCAAACTCATTATTACTCAAGTAATACTCACTCATTCTCATTATCACTCCAGTAATACTCACTCATACTCATTATTACTCCAGTAAAACTCACTCATACTCATTATTACTCCACTAATACTCACTCATTCATTATTACTCCACTAGTACTCACACATACTCATTATTACTCCACTAATACTCACTCATACTTAATATTACTCCACTAATACTCACTCATTATTACTTCACTATACTCACTCATACTCATAATTACTCCACTAAAACTCACTCATACTCATTATTACTCTACTAATACTCATTCATACTCATTATTACTCTACTAATACTAACTCACTCATTATTACTCTACTAATACTCACTCACTCATTATTACTCCACTAATACTCACTCATACTCATTATTGCTCTACTAATACTCACTCATACTAATTATTACTCCAGTAATACTCACTCATTATTACTCCACTAATACTCACTCATACTCATTATTACTTTACTAATACTAACTCACTCACTATTACTCTACTAATACTCACTCACTCATTATTACTCCACTAATACTCACTCGTTCTCATTAATACTCTACTAATACTCACTCATACTAATTATTACTCCAGTAATACTCACTCATTATTACTCCACTAATACTCACTCATACTCATTATTACTTTACTAATACTAACTCACTCATTATTACTCTACTAATACTCACTCACTCATTATTACTTTACTAATACTCACTCACTCATTATAACTCCACTAATACTCACTCATACTCTTTATTACTTCAGTAATACTCACTCAAACTCATTATTACTCAAGTAATACTCACTCATTCTCATTATCACTCCAGTAATACTCACTCATACTCATTATTACTCCACTAATACTCACTCATTCATTATTACTCTACTAATACTCACTCATACATGTTAATACTTCACTAATACTCACTCATACTCATTATTACTCTACTAATACTCACTCATAATTACTCCACTAATACTCACACATACTCATTATTACTCCACTAATACTCACTCATACTCAATATTACTCCACTAATACTCACTCATACTCATTATTACTTCACTATACTCACTCATACTCATTATTTCTCCAGTAATACTCACTCATGCTCATAATTACTCTACTAATACTCACTCATACTCATTATTACTCCACTAATACTCACTCATACTTATTATCTCTAGTAATACTCACTCATACTCATTATTACTCCACTATACTTATTCATACTCGTTATTACTCCAGTAATACTCACTCAAACTCATTATTATTCCACTAATACTCACTCACTCATTATTACTCCAGTAATACTCACTCATACTCATAATTACTCCACTAATACTAACTCATACTCATTATTACTCTACTAATACTTGCTAACATTTATTATTACTCCACTAATACCATACTCATTATTACTCTACAAATACTTACTCATACTCATTATTTCTCCAGTAATACTCACTCATACTCATTATTACTCAATTAACTCACTCACACTCATTATTACTCCAGTAATATTTACTCACACTCATTAATACTCCATTAATACTCACACTCATTAATATTCCAGTAATACTCACTTATACTCATTATTAGTCCACTATACTCACTCATGCTCATTATTACTCTAATAATAGTAATAATTAGTATGGGTGAGTATTATTGGAGTAAAAATGAGTTTGAGTGAGTTTTAGTGGAGTAATAATGAGTATGAGTGAGTATTAGCGGAGTAATAATGAGTATGTGTTAGGGTGCCTGCGACGTCTGGTGAATGTACCACCAGTTCCCAGCATCGCAGGCGTTACCAAGTGACAAACAGCATGGCCTCAAATAGGAGGTCAGCTGATTAGGGCGAATGACCTGCAGCTGCGATCTCTCTATTTAAGGGGGCGTTGCCAGACTGCAGGCGTCGCACCTTTGTCTCTTGTTTGGCTCTACTGCACAGCACTACCTCTTCCTTTTTAGGGAAAGTCCGGTTACCCCAGGCGCTGTTAGGGCGTTTGGGTGAGTAGGTCGTAAGGCCGAGGTAACCTAGGGTTTTGTTTCTCTTTTAGGGAAAGCTGGTGCGATTCCGTGCAGCCATCGAGCTGCTGTTTGTTTTTGGTGTTGTTAACTAGCCACCGCTTGCGCAGCAAGCAGTGGGCTAGCGCTAGACTAACTGCCAACCTCAGCAGCCTTCAATAGCCTTTTTGATTCCAGGGTTCACCACTGCTGATTTGGCTTAGAGGATTAAGCCGCTGCTTTCTCCACCGGTACAACCCCGGTTTGAATCTGCTCATCTGTACTGACACTATGTTTCTCTCTTAAGTCGGCTCCTTCCCAGCAGCAGACGCTGACTGGTGACAATGCCGACTTTTTGTAAAAACCTTTTTTCTATAGTCTCGTTTTATACCCGAATTATTATCCGGACTTTGCCTCCCTCTATGCTCCCTTTAAATGTAAAGGGCTCTTTTCTTCCTCAGCTACGTAGCGAGATAAGTAATTGCCCCGTAAGTGAGCAACCAGGGTTCGCGCTTCGTGTGTGTTTTCTCTTTGATTTTGTGTTTTCCCTTTTTCAGTTGATTGCGGCGCCAGTGGCTAATTCGGGATTTCCCCGGATTGTTTTTGTTTTCCTTTTTTAACCTTTATGTTGTTTATTATTTATAATTGTTAAATAAAATTATTTTTCTCTCTGCATCTTTGGGTCCAAAGCCAATCATTATAACAGTATGGATGAGTATTGGTAGAGTAATAATGAGTATGACTGAGTATTACTGGAGTATTAAGGCGTATGAGTGAGCATTAGTTGAGTAATAATAAGTATAGTGGAGTAATAATGAGTATGAGTGAGTACTACTGGAGTAATAAAGAGTATGGTATTAGTAGAGTAATAATAAATATGAGTGAGTATTAGTAGAGTAATAATTAGTATGAGTGAGTATTACAGGAGTAATAATGAGTATGAGTAAGTATTAGTGGAGTAATAATGAGTATGAGTGAGTATTAGTGGAGTAACAATGAGTATGAGTGAGTATAGCAAAGTAATAATGAGTATGAATAAGTATTAGTGGGATAATAATGAGTATGATTGAGTATTACTGGAGTAATAGTGAGTATGAGTAAGTATCAGTTGAGTAATAATGAGTAAAAGTAAGTATTAGTGGAGTAATAATGAGTATGAGTGAGTATTACAGGAGTAATAATGAGTATGGGTGAGTATTGGTAGAGTAATATTGAGTTTGAGTAAGTATTAGTGAAGTAATAGTGAGTATGAGTGAGTATTACTGGAGTAATAATGAGTATGGTATTAGTTGAGTAATAATAAATATGATTGAGTATTAGTAGAGTAATAATGAGCATGGGTGACTATTAATGAAGTAATAATGAGTATGAGTGAGTATTTTTGGAGTAATATTGAATGAGTGAGTATTAGTGGAGTAATAATGAGTATGGGTGAGTATTATTTGAGTAATAATGAGTGAGTGAGTATTAGTAAAGTAATAATGAGTGAGTGAGTATTACTAGAGTAATAATGAGCGAATGAGTATTAGTAGAGTAATTATGAGTATGAGTGAGTATAGTGGAGTAATAATGAGTGAGTGAGTATTAGTAGAGTAATAATGAGTACGAGTGAGTATTAGTAGAGTAATAATGAGTATGATTGAGTATTAGTAGAGTAATAATAAGTGTGTGAGTATTAGTCGAGTAATAATGAGTATGAGTGAGTATTATTGGAGTAATAATAAGTGAGTGCGTATTGGTGGAGTAATAATGAGTATGGATGAGTATTACTGGAGTAATAATGAGTATGAGTAAGTATTAGTTGAGTAATAATGAGTATGATTGAGTATTAGTAGAGTAATAATAAGTGTGTGAGTATTAGTCGAGTAATAATGAGTATGAGTGAGTATTATTGGAGTAATAATAAGTGAGTGAGTATTGGTGGAGTAATAATGAGTATGGATGAGTATAGTGAAGTAATAATGAGTATTACTGGAGTAATAATGAGTATGGTATTAGTTGAGTAATAATAAATATGATTGAGTATTAGTAGAGTAATAATTAGCATGGGTGACTATAATGAAGTAATAATGAGTATGAGTGAGTATTAGCGGAGTAATAGTGAGTATGAGTGAGTATTACTGGAGTAATAATGAGTATGAGTAAGTATTAGTGGAGTAATAATGAGTATGAGTAAGTATTAGTGGAGTAATAATGAGTATGGGTGAGTATTACTGGAGTAATAATGAGTTTGAGTGAGTATAAAGAAGTAATAATGAGTATGAGTGAGTATTAGTGGAGTAATAATGAGTATGAGTGAGTATTACTGGAGTAATAATGAGTATGAGTGAGTATTACTGGAGTAATAATGAGTATGAGTGAGTATTCCTGGAGTATTAATGAGTATGAGTGAGTATTAGTGGAGTAATAATGAGTTTGTTTTAGGGTGCCTGCGGTAGCTGGTGAAGCAGCGAAGCAGGCGTTACAGACCAACCAAACAAAAGGCCTTAAATAAGAGGCCTTGTAATTAGGGCTGACGACCCGCAGCTGCAGCTGGCCTATTTAAGCCTGCGCAGTGCAGCAGTGGGCGTCGCACCTTTGGCTTTTGTTTGTGGCATGTTAGCGGTCTCCACTCACTTTTTGAGGGCAAGCCGGTTACCCCAGGCGACTTGTAGGTCGGTTGGGTGTGTAGGCTGAAAGGCCGAGGTAAAGATAGGTATTTCTTTTACTTCTGGCAGGGAAAGTGCGGTGCGACTCCGTTCAGCCCTCGAGCTGAGTTTGTTTGACGCAAACCTGCTAGCGTTCTCCTGTAGCAACCACAGGAGGCTAGCGGTGGCCATTTTGCCGGTTTTGCCGGTCTTTATATTTACTCAGGGCTTTGCAGTTCTCTAATCTCTGGGTGGCGCAGTTGGGCTTTGCATGCCTCTGATGCTGGCTTTCCTGGTTCGAATCTGCTCTCTGAGGTTTATCTAATTTCTGCTTCTTTCTATCTGTTATAGGTCGTCTCTCCCCGATACCAACGTGTCTCATGGTGGGACTAGACGCGCTTTCGGCGCCCGGCTTCTTTATCACTGAAACTATTTTTTAGTTTCACTTTTTTCCCTAATTAGCAGTTCTTAAGCGCGCCGAGCTTTTCTTTCCATACACTGTAAGCCCGGATAAGTTCAATCTACTTAAAAAATTTGAGGAAACCGGTTGCCTTAAAAAAGTTAAGTAATGTATAATGAAAACTTGAGTTAGCATAACTTAAAACATTAAGTTATTACACCTAAAAGGCAAGTTGATTAAACTTTCTTTTTTTTGTTATACCAACTGCTTTTCCCAATAATTCTACTTATTATCTTAAGCTCAATGGAAAAAAACTTGATTTTTTCTTAGTTTTAATGTTAATTACATTTTAAATATGAATTACAAATGTTTATAGAGAAACAGACACAATTATAAAATTATTTTTCTTTATTTCACTTCAGAAGTATTTACTTAAAATACAACATGTCAAGAAAACATCTTTAAAACTGTACAAACTGTATATAAAGTTCTGATGAAACACAAACAGCTCCTCACAGTAACCATGAACCTGTAAAACAACAAAAAGAAACAAGAAACAGAAGTATTAAAATCAACATTAATAGCATTAATTTAAGGATTAAAATAAAGCAAGCCAGCACACTCTTTGCTTCGTATGAAGGCTAGCATGCTAACATGCTAGCATGTAGCCTAAATACGGCAAATAAAGCAGCACTGTTTGATTATTTATTTAGTGTCAACATTAAGATCATTTATTTTAAACAAAATTGTTAAGTAAAGTACAACACTTACCAAAATTAGACGGAAGATGAAAAAGCCCCATCAGACTGGTGTACATGCTACTCAAAAATTGCATAATGAGGAAGAAAATGTTTGTCCACTTAGTTTAACAAAGGTTCCACTTCACAAAAGACATTTCAGGAAGACAAGTTTACTTTTGCAAAAAGCCTTAAATGAAAAGTTAAAAGTAATTTGCAACAACAGGTTTCAAAAGTTAAAACAAATGGCTGCCTGATTCACCAACAGCAAGCTGAAAAAAGGCGGACTTACATGTAAATGGGGGCGTTTTTCTGTTTTATTACCTTAACTTAACTTTTTTAAGTTAATCTGATAGAAAAGTAATTTTTTTTGTTTAGTAAACTTAAATCTTTTAGCACATTTAAATGTGTACTCAAATGAGTACAATGTACTCTGCATTTTATAGTAGAGCAAAAAAACTTAAATAATTTATGTGTTGTACAGTGTACTGCCAGTGTGGTGAATGGTGAGCGCGACCGCCTCGCAACTTGGCGATCGGGGTTCGCGACTCGTCGTTTGTGTTTTTTTTTCTCTTTTTCAGTTACTCTTGCCAGCGGTTATCGGCGGCGTCAATCGGGGTCGCCCGATTGTTTTTTGTTCCAGTTTTTACCTTTTTTTGGTTCTTTTGATTTAAATAAATAAACTTTTAATTTTTTTAATCTGCATTTTGAGTCCTCCTCCTTTCCACCTAACAGTATGAGTGAGTATTACTGGAGTATTAATGAGTATGAGAGTTTTAGTAGAGTAATAATGAGTATGAGTGGGTATTAGTAGAGTAATAATGAGTATGAGTGAGTATTAGTAGATAAGCATAAAAGAGCTACTATAAATGGCCAGAAAGCATGTAAGAGACTTCACTGATCACTGGTAGATGTGAAATAGTAACAGAGGAGGAGAATCCTCCAACATCACACAGCTCGTATTCACAATTAGCTGCAATCTCCTTGGGTAATGAAACTACTCTGATTGGTCAGAATCGGACAGTTTGTAACTGGTAGTGGTAAAGCACCTTTTCTGGGAGGGATTCAGATGAAACCAGTAACAATCTTATTGTTTAAGGTACAGAAAAGAGGACGTGAAATTAAGGAAACTAGAACAGAGATCATCCATATAAGAATTTAAACTATATATATACTGTATATACATTGCATAAACGGATATCTCAGCAAACATGGAACAAACTACAATCAAATTTGTTTAAAAAGTTTTTCTGATAATATTTAATTTAATGTTATTTTGTAAATGTTAGATGCATTTGCGTTAAAATGCTAAGGAAGTGCTGAGAGAGCATCTACAAAGTGCATGAAGCTGAGGTGTAGTAATTACCCAGTGGCATGTACTATCTAATACTAATGTATTACATCCTACAGTATAGTTACAGTAAGTATTCAAAAATTTTGAAAAATTAACAATTTAATGTTAATTTTTTATTTGATTAATTAATTACTGTACCTATATTGTGGAACTTTTAATTTGTATTGTGGTTGTAGTAACTAGTGCAGATGCTTAGTTAACTACTACATCCCTCATCATAAGAAAATTTTCCTTTTTCGTTTTTGTTAATTTTTTCTCATAATTTGATTACTTACTGTACCCAAACTGTAGGACTTTTAATTTGTACTGTGACTGTAGTAACTAGTACAGGGTACTACTTTCTCAATTTTTGTAATTTTTTTTTAAATATTTGATTCATTAATGCACCTATACTGTGGAACTTTAAATTTATATTGTGGATGTAGTAACTAGTACAGGTGACTTGTTAGCTATTACAACCCTTGTCATATCAACATTTGCATTTTTTGATTTTTGTTAATATTTCACATTATTTGATTACCTACTGCACCTACACTGTGGGACTTTTAATTTGTATTGTGGTTGTAGTAACTACAGGGTGGGCCATAAGTTTCCATACATAGGAAAAATAAACATTTTTATTTTTTTATAAAAAAACATTTGTATTTAAATTATATGCTGTACATGACTGCCATTGTTTTGGAAACCTGGCCATCAGTATGATTTCAATTTATTGCTCTTTATTCAAACGCATTTTTCTGAAATATAAAAAATAAAATGTAAAAAATAAAAAATGGAATTGTGGTTGTAGTAACTAGTACAGGTGACTAATTAACTACTACAACCCTCATCATATCAACATTTGCATTTTTTATTTTTGTTATTATTTTACATTATTTAATTAACTTTTGTACCTATACTGTGGGACTTTTAATGTGTATTGTAGTTGTAGTAACTAGTGCAGATGCTTAGTTCACTACTACAACCCTCATCATATCAAACATTGTGTTTCTGGATGTTTACTGTAACCATACTCTAGGACTTAATACAGGTGTATTAGATAGTACATGCCACTGGGTAATTACTACACCTCAGCTTCATGCACTTTATAGACGCTCTCTTAGCACTTGCTTAGCATTTCAACGCAGACGCACCTAACATTTACAAAATAACATGAAATAAAAAATGAACAGAAAAACATTTTAAACAAATTTGATTGTAGTTTGTTCAGTGTATCAGTTCATGCAGTGTAATAAAATTTTGGATGTTTATTAGCCGAGAATGAGCCGAAAGAAAGTCAAATGTCCAATAACTTTACCACTGTCCTAACACCTACTTATTTTACGAATTCTTACACAGATGAAAGTAGGCTACATACTACAAAAAATATTTTATAATAATTTTAAGGTCAAATTTATTTATTTAAAGAAAGATTAAAATGAAACCACTAATCAAGCGCCAACTTCAGCTAACGCGTTAGGGAGCGTCATAAAACTAACAGAAAAACGTAGGAAACATTTCATCTGCACTTATTACAGAGAAATAAATCCATTAAAGTCTTTTAATATATTGAGGAATCATGTCAAACTATTTTTTATAAACACATGTTAATGTCCCTCACAACCTACAAAACTTGTTTCATAATTACTGCTTTTATTTTTGTATTATTTTTATTTATAGCTAAGATCAATGAATCCATAACAAGTGTATATAAGGGATAAATCTATTAAACTCAGATGTAATTTAATATAATAAAGTCAAACTATTTTTAATATACACATATTAATATTCCTCACAACCTACTAAACTGTTTTTTTTATAGATATTGCTTTTATTTTAATTTTATTTTAATTTACAGTTAAAATCAGTAAATCCACAATACTTTTATATTGTAACTGAAAAAATCTATTAAACTTTGATATGATTTAATATAATAAAGTTTAACAATTTTTAATATACACATATTAATGTCCCTCACATTCTACAAAAGTTGTTTTATAGATACTGTTTTTATTTTTATTTTTTATTTTTTTATAGTTAAAATTAATAAATACATATTACTTTTATATTTGACACAAATGAATCTATTAAACTCTGACATGATTTAATATAATAAACCCAAACTATTTTTTTATAAACACATATTAGTGTCCCTCACAACCTACAAACCTATCAGGGAGGCTAAGAACAGATATAGGAGGAAGCTGGAGTGGAAACCCTAGCAGAACAACATGAGGGAGGTCTGGAGTGGAATGAGGACCATCACCGGCTTCAGGTCCAGCAATAACAGAGGAGCAGAGGGCAGCATGGACAGGGCCACTATTTTTAATATATTTTTAATATACAAACTTTTAATTTTTAATAATATATTGTTAATATACATATTTTTAATATACACATAATAATGTACCTCACATCCTACAAACCTTGTTTTATAGATACTACTTTTATATTTGTTTTATTTAAAGTTAATATCGGTAAATCCATAATAAGTGTGTATCAGAAATAAATCTATTAAACTCTGACATGATTTAATATAATAAAGTCAAACTATTTTTACTAAACACATATTTATGTCCCTCACATCCTACAAACCTTGTTTTATAGAAGCTACTTTTATTTGTATTTTATTTTAATTTATAGTTATGATCAAAAAAATGCATAATACTTTTATACTGAAAATAAATAATTCTTATAAACAACGGTTGTAGGTTAAACGAATGTTGAATATTAAACTAACTTTACCGCTTGGTTTTGACGGCAGCAGTGAGCAACTTTTCTGGTACCTGGTTAAGAAAAGGTTGAATCCAGATGATTTGTTGTTTTGTTTTTGTACTAAATGCAGGTGAAAGAGGATCAGCAGCAGCAGCTGAGCAGTGTGTGTGGTTACCGTGGTACCAGCAGCGGGTGTGGATTTAATTTAAATTCTTTAACAAGTTGAATGTTTAATTAAATGTACTATCATTATTACGTGACCTAGTTTAATGTTATTGTGTTTCAGAAGTGTGCATGATGCTCAAATGAGCTAAACTTGATTGAATGTATGTAACGGGTAGGAGACGAAAGGACAGCAGAATGGTAGGTGAACTATAGGACACTAGGACCCAGCAGCACTGCTATTAACAGTAACATCAGGACCCAGCTGCATTAGTAGCTCTTATTAAATTCACCTGAGGCTCATTTGAGTTCTCAGTTCACTGAGGTGTGTGTGGAGAAAACTTACTGAGTGTAGGGTTCGTTTGTTATTGATTTGGCTTGGCTTGTTAGAAAAGGGATTAATAAAGCCTTCTTATAGTTGAAACTTAGTGTTGCATTTGTTTTAGCTCTACTTTTTGTTTTGTTTGACCTGCCTGCTTGGAAATGGACATAAACTCCATCTCTGAAGGTTTGCAGTTGTCCAAACCAGAATCAAACCAGTGTCTCTGCTGCTGAGGCAGCTAAAATCACAGCTTGTGGAAGACCAGTTAAAGGCCTTGGATAACCAGTTCCTTTTTATCTTGACCCCAGTTGGCGTTCATATGAAATCTCATTACTGCTGTCGAGGTGATTAAAGGCAAAGTTTAGTAAGTAATTGTTTTATATATTATGCAATATTACTTTTAGTCCAGTTTCTTAAATACATTTATACTAAGGGGGTGGAAGGAACTTGCCTCAGTTTATTCTTATTTGAGTTGTTTTTTTGTTTTTTATAATAATGTGGTGTGGTAATAACCTTCATGGCTGTACCTTGTAATCGTGAGATGCTGGGAGGGTTTACAGATGGCAAACATCTGCAGATGTCTTGAAAATGGGAGCAAGTGCTCCTAGTTAGGGTCCTGTTTTGGTTTTTAAAAAAAAAGCACATTGCAGGATGGCAGCATGGGCCTGGCGGATACCTGCACTTGGGTGAAAGTTTGGTTTGGGGGTTGTGGGTGGATTGGCAAAGTAATGTAATTGGAGGCACCATGTTAACATGTATAAAGTAAGATTTTTTTCAAACCATGCAACTACTGTATATTATTAACCTTAAATAAATAGTTACTTCTAACAAATGCATTTAAGGTCAGATATTCTTATTACTTTCAATTCAGTGTCCCTAAACAATAATAACATAATAGTTCATCAGTAGAGCTATTTGGACATAATTTGGCGCTATAGCTGCAGTTTCGTGTTTTGCTCAACTGGTGCACACACAGCAAAATCCTCAGTGTTAAATCAACTCTGTAAGTGTTCATTTTAACACTTAAAGTGTTTATATAATTCTCACTGGCTAAAGTTATTTTAACACTCTTGGTAGTTTTAGTGTCAATCTAGTTACTCTATAGTGTTAAAGGAAAACTCTGACCAGAGTTATTTTAACACTTAAAGTATTTTAACACTTTAACACTTACTTAAGATATAAGTAGGTTATATCTTGCAGAGATAAAAAAACAAAAAAAACAATACCAGTGTTATCAGTAATACTTTTATAGTGTTGATATATTTCTCACTGACTAGAGTTAATTTAACACTTTTTTATTAGTAAATTTAACACAGGTTTTATATTAAAAAACCATAATTAAAAGTGTTTCATCCATTGTTTTATTAAATGGATTTTCTGCAGTAGAAAAACATTTGTGTGGGGAAAAATACATGCTGTGCTGACCTGAAAGCCTGAGGAGCAGTATGGTTTACAATGGTCAGATTTATACGTTTGAAATATGAATACAGACTAAAACGAACAATGCAACAACACCACATACATGCCATCATCTGGTCCATACGATTGGCCGTCTTAAAGTCGTCATAATAGAACTGGATTTGCAAGGCATTTGTAAACAGAGAACAGAGGATGGTTTTAAAAGTAACTTCCATCACTGCAGTCCTTGTACACACTCCCAAGAGATGAGGTATGTGCTTTGATCATCACAAATCTCTGAATTTCTGAACATGAATTTCAAACTTTCCAAAATAGGAATATAGACGAATGTGTCATTCACAGGCATTTTACTGTAAGTGTAATACTATCGCGTTTACTATCACACCCAACTCCCAAAACAATTTCCACTGGCACAATTCCCCACTTCTCCCTTTTAGCGTCAGAATTAAAACATGCAAAGAGGTTTTCAAAATCTTCCAAGTTTTGTTCTACAACTGACCTTATAAGAAATGTTTCAGGAACTACTGAGAGAACGTTATGCTTAATATGTGGGTGCACCTCTTTGTGAATTCTTCCAGATCACAAACAATAGAAGCCACTACACTAGTGGCAAGCACCACTTCCTTGTAGTTTGACAACAACAGATGTACACATGTTTTCATATATTCTGAAGAAAGCACAGACCCACTCTCCTGAAAATGTCCTGTTTACACCTGAGACTGTGTACATAAATTTGGTGCTGAAGTGGCTGATAAGATTCTTGAAGGAGATACCACACCTCGAAGTGGAATTACTGTCAGGATCACTGTAGAACTGATGTTGTTCTAGCTGAAAAGATCACCCAAAGGTCACTCATTTTATTACAGTTTGTTTTTAAACCAAGACATCCAACAAGTTCATGGTCGGGTGTCCAAATACTTTTGACCATATAGTCTATAAACCAACACTTTTTGTATTTAAAGTTGACATGTTTTCTTGTTTTTTTAAGTCTTTCTGACTGTTACCTAAAGGTAAACCTTCTTGTGAAATCGGATATCAGCAGAAAGGAGAAAAATGTAGAAACTACGATGTCATTGTTTATATTTCTGATGTTAGTTTGTTTCCGATTTCATAGTTTTTGTGATGTCATAGTTTTTGTTTCTGATGTCACAATTTTTTCTTTCTGCTCTTGTTCAGGTTATGTGTTCGTGGCCTTGGTCAGCTATAAATCTCCAAACTTTAGCAACACTCTGAAACAGAACCAGGGTGTCGAGTCATCAGACAGAAACACCACCTACACGCTCAATTCCCGGGTGGTTACGGTGCTCATCAGTAACAAGGACACACAGTCTCTGTCCGAACTGCAGGTACAACAATAACATGTATATACCCTCCAGAAGCAGACTAGTAATCAGAAGGTTGCCAGTTCAAGTCCAACCACCACCAGGGTGCCATTGTTGGGCCCCTGAGCAAGGCCCCTCAAGCTAATAGTGCTAAATGCTGTAAATGTAAATATGGCCAAAAGTATGTGGATACCTGACCATCAGCTTGTTATACAACTTTGGCTCTAATAGCCTTATCCTCTCTAAAAGGCCAAAAAGACTTTGGAGTGTGTCTGTGATAATTTGTGCCTGTGTGAGGTCAGAAAAAATGCATTTCTAACACTGTGACAATTATTAATTCTCTTCTTGCGCCTGCTTCTGTCCCACAGGAAGGTGAAGTGAACTACAGCTGCCTGTATTTGGAACAGACCAAAGGTGCGTGGTCAGGATGGGCTGTAGGAAGGTGGGGTTTAACTCCACACATCACACATGCTGCTTGCACCTGGAATCACCTGAGCAGCTTCACTGTTTTAATGGCCCTTTATCCCATCAAGGTAAACATACCCTTCAGTTCTCTACCAAAAGTGTTCCAATTCATCCCTAAAGATTGGATTAGGTGTCCAATGGTGGTGTTTTTTTACTATGTGTTGGTTTTGTTTGCCTATACACTATATAGCCAAAAGTATGTAAACACATGATCATAAGCTTGTTAGACATCGCAGTCCAAAAACATCTGCATTAATACAACAGCCTTCACTCTTCTCAGAGGGCTTTCCACTGACTTTCCACAAAGTAGGCCTGGTTCACAGTCACTATTTCCATTCATCCAATTCATCCCAAAGATGTTCAGTGGGGTGGAGGTCAAGGCTGTGTGCAGGCCATAGGAGTTCCTCCTCAATGTACTCATCAAACCATGTCATTATAAAACCTGTTGTCCCAAAATTAATTAGTCTCTCTCTGCAGGGCTGCAGTTTCAGTAGGTGTGGATCACTCGGGTCAGCCTGTCCCTCTATCTGGTCTGTCTGGTCCTCTGCATCCTCACCTTTGTCTTCTGCTGCTTCATCAAATAAACTCGTACCACCATCCATCACCACCTGTGCATGTGCCTCTTCATCACCAACTTCCTCTCCAGCATGAGCAACAAGGTGGGTGTGTGAGCAAGGTCGTGGGTGTCCATTCACTCTTCAGTCATCGGTTTACCTCAGTCAGGGTGGCAAGAAAAAGTGTCATATTAGCTGGTGGTTTTTATTTATTTTGACAAAAAAACTAGCTACTAACTAGTATTGGCCTGCTGCTAGTGGGCATGTCTTTTATTTTTTTGGCTTTATTTATGGTGGATTAAAAGTTCTCACTTTTATATAGTACGCAGCTAAATGACTAAACACAACACAACCTGCATCTGTATGACTGTATGCTTATAAATATAATAATATGCTAAAAAAAATATGACATGCTTTAATGTCCCAAACATTTTGCACTCCTCACATTTCTGTTATTTCGGTTCTGTTCACTTCTTAGAACCTATGTGCTATTTTTAATGAAACCAAAAAAGCATAATCATTGAAGTCGATACACAACGTTGTTGCTTTCTGTTCACTCTAAAACTTGATCGTGACGTCACAATTCCCGCAAAAAAAACTACAATTCTTTGTATTCAGTTGTGAATGAAGGTTCCTGTTTCGGAACATATCGATTTTTGGTGACGATGCACCGGAGAAGATCGAAATTTAGGTCCGGAAAGATCCAACAGACCGCACAAGCACCTGAAGACTGTATGTGACCCACAAGCCTGGAAATACAATACTATGTACAGTGTTGTGAAATACAGACAGTGAAATTGCATGAGCCTTTTCTCACTTACGGAGAGTCGCACGCAGATCTCCACTTCTGTAAAGGCATCTTGGGCTACTAACCAGGGTCCTTACAGTGTTGCAGACCCCGCCCACTTTTTATTCCGGTCTTTGCCCAACCCAGCAGACTAGTGGGCGATTTTTGTCTGCTGCACTGTCTGCACTGTCAGTCGTGGCCAGCCCGGCCAGAGATTCAAACTGTGAGAGATCAAAATCCCAGCACTGGTGCCCTAGCAGATAATCTCGCTGGGCCCCCTGCCCCCCCAACCCTAATTTACCATAGAGCTAATCATAATCTTAGTTCTAACCCTAATTTTTCCCTGACTGTAACCCTAACCCAGAACTCGGCTTGTTTACTCCAAGCACTCTCCAAACATCTTGGATCTCCCCCCCAAGTTTATTTTAAGTCTGAGGAACCAAACAATTGATTGCATTAGTTATTTTACTAAATAATGTTTTTTTACCTCTTCTTTTAATTTCTTGGTTTTACAGCAATGGTTTCAGTAAGCAGTAGACTTTCTATTTTAGAGACTTTAAAGGCGATGAAATAACAAGGCAAAGACACGAGTACATTTTAAATAAATGCAGATATCTAGAACTCTTTGGAAGTCTTATTTTAAATGAATTCAGACTATACACCACAGTGAAATTAGTAAAATCAGAACACCGTGAAATCAGAACTGGTAATTTTCCTAAAGGCATGTCAAAACAGGCAAACGACCTCACAACAATTATTAAGCCATCATGTCATAGTCAAAATACCACCACCAAAGTAAAAAAAACCACACACAACTGGATAATGATTAACATGCAAATTCTAAAAGAACATTACAGTGAGGTTTAAACAAAATTGAACAAATCCATTAAACAATTTAAACTACCTGATTGGGAAATAGATTCAAACATAAACTTAAGGATGAAATTCTGCATAGAACCAAAACAACACTGACAGCCAGATTGGTTTCAAATGAGACAGGGTCATCTGACATGGGTCAAAACAAGGTCAGCCTCTGCAGGACTAAAACAATACACACTGAAGTCCACCCACAACCTAAATCAACACAGAAACAAGATACTATAAGACCACAGGTCAGTAGCAGTAAAAAACATAATGCAATCATTGGTAATGTCAACTTACCTAAAACAATATTTCTTTACTCTCCTTAGCTGCATCGCAGAAAGGGGGCAGAGGAGACTCCGAGAGAGAGGGGAAGGACAAGACGATGCAAAGGTTCTCCAAATGGCAGTCAAATAAAGGCCTATTCTGAGCCCTCCCTTCATTTCCCTGTAATAATAGCCCTCTTAATCAATTAATCAAAGCAGAATTAATACCTCTATTCAGGATATCAGATCCCTGTGCAAGGGAGAGTCAAAGTTTCAGGTGCCTACAAAACATCCCAGAACCAAAAAAAAATACAGATTGGTCACTTGACATTACCAGACCCATTATATTTGGATTTGGCCAGAATACCTTATTTTGACCATCCAGACATCCAGGTGGATAGCTTCCCAGGGGCCAACTTTTTGCACATTGCCAAAGTCCTGCAGAAGCTGACCCCGAACCCCAGCATGCAGACGGTCATCCTTTCCTTGGGTATAAACAGCAAAGAATAGCAGGTGTACAAGATGGCCAAAAAACAACTGCAGGAGCTGCCACCGTTTATACACCTCTCATTTATTTCTCTGACCTTTTACAGGAGCAGCAGCAACACAACTTGAAGATACTTGATGATTTTATTAGGGAGTGGGGCAACCTTTTACAGGAACTAAGCCAATTGAGATTTAAGGTGGACCCTAGGAATCCTGTCCATTGGACCAGGGATGCAGCTCTCCAGATTTTGGTTAGACCAGTTAAACTTTTGAGGATTTTAAAGTGCCGAACACAACCTTTAAAGAAAAACATCATTAACCTTTCACAAACTTTTACTCTCACAGATGCTCAAGAAAACATTCTGAGTAAAGGATTAACCTTTGATCCAGTTCCACAAAATGGCAATCTGGGGGAACTCAGAAGGGACATCCATGTGTTTAACAAAAAACTTTAAATTTTGGACTATTTTCAATATTATAAACAATAACCTCATGTTTCATTTTTATAGACAGATCCTCATTGTGAGCTTGTACACCAATATTGACACCAATGTTGGTGTACAAGCAGTGAAGAGATGCTTTAACAAATACCCAGATCCAACTCGCCCAGATAAATGCATTCTAAAACTGTTGGAATTAAACTTCACTAGAAATGACTAAATTCAACTCAGAAATGTATTTACAAATTCATGTTACAGCCATGGGCAAGAAATTTGCGCCTGCCGACACAAACATCTACATGGCAGAATGGGAGGAAACACTATTCACTAAATGCACACACTTGCCCATGATGTACTATAGATACTTGGATGATATCTTTGGCATCTGACAACATGACCGTACCTTATTTGAACAGTTTTTGGAATTGGCCGGTTCACATCACGAACGTGTTGATTTATTTATTTATTTATTTTAGACACTACCATCTTTTTCATGGCTAAAAATGGACACAAAACATTACATACAAAAATATTTTTCAATCCTACCTACACAGTTTACTGCACAAATCATGTTATCACCCCATACATACTTTCAAAAGACTATTGAAAGTCTTATTAAATCTAATTAATTAATCTAAATTAAGTCTAATTAAATCACAGAAGTCACTCTTTAAAGCGTTACGACCACGGGGATACTCGAAACAGTTTCACTGCTCAATTAAAGCTGAAACTTTGTGAGAATTAACCACACAGATGCCCGTGGGTAAACTGGACTCCCAAGACATCATCCCGTTAATCACAATCCACAGCTTAAAAAATTCAAAGTCAATCCTGCCTATAAGAAATGCTTGCAGTGAATATATGTGTGGGTGTGGGTATGTGCATATATATGTGCATTATAAGAACCCAATTAGGACTTAACTAATACTTTTTGCATGCAATACATGGGGGTGAGTGTAGGCGGGGACAAGCAGAGGACAACACACGTGTATGTATACATAAGAAAAGATGGTGTGTGTGTGTAAATATGTTCATACAGGTATTTCCTTGAGTTTACCAGATTAACTTTCCTCTTCTAGCATGGCCTTAATAAACACAACCCTGAATATATTCTTAATAAACCTAAAAATAACCTCATATATTAACCACAAAACCTCAATATAAAATAACCCTACACAATATCAATAATAATAACTATATACATAACCACACCTAAATAACACTCAACCTTATTTAAAACAACATAAAACATAAACCTAAAACATAACCACACTAACAATTACTGTAAACAAGAACCTCAACACTAACAATCAATCCATTGTTTAAGAACATTGTGTTTATTTGGTCTTTATTATCATTTGTTAAATTGGAAGGGGAGGTAAATACTTTTTCACTGCACTGCATGAACTCCACACACAATATTCCCAAAAAATAATTATATGGTAATTCCAGTCATTAAAGTTAACATGAACACAAGGTCTATTCAAAATATTCATCACATTAGTGTTGATATTATTATTAGTCATTAACAAAACTGCTACACCTACTGTCCCTTTTATTAAATATTTACATATATTTATCATCGTCTTCTATATTTAACATTAATAATAATCATCACTTTGTTTCTCATTTTAATCTATTGCAGTTTAATCAACTTTTGGTTATTTAGAAAGAAGTTCTGACCTCAAGACCTCATTGAAGATTCTCTGGCCACTTCATTTTCTCCTCCAGGCAGAATCTCAACATCTCCAGTCATTTTAAACTTCTTCATTATGGGCCAGATAGTGAACAGCATGCTAATGCATCAAGCTAATGCAGGGTTTTCTAAAGCAGTCCTCATAGACTCTCACTCCATTTCTCAGCTTCAAACTTGCCTGTACCAGGCGCTCAGTGTTCAGTCTACCAGATTATTATAGATGGTACCATTAACCTGATGGGCTCTCCAATCTCATTACTTCAGTACTTTGTTGTAAAGAAGGAGAATATGAAGGTCCATCAGCAGTTGTACAGGAAGTCATGAGAGGAGCAAAAAATTACACAGAGAGCATGTTTACAGATTTCAGCAGTAAGAAACAGCAAAGCGTCACCATGTAGAATCCCAGTGTGAAGAGTAGATGGTGTTTAGCTCTTCATCATCTTCTCATAATTCAATGTATGTTAGAATCAGATGCTGTAAAAGAGATCAGACATGATCAGATGTTTGTAACGTATCAGACTTAACATAAACTGAACCAGTATAAACACCAGCACACACACACACACCAGCTGGAACAATGATAGAACATTTTACATGATTCACTGTTCACTGAAGAACCCTGATACAGATGAAGTTCTGCTAATGAGCAGTTTTGAATACCATTGTGTGTGTGAGAGAGTGTGTCTAAATGTTTGTTTAGGTGTGTCTGTGTATAAAGCAACAACAAGTTACCTTAGTTTTTCTAGGTTACACTGTGGATCCACCTGTAGATCTTTGAGCAGTTTTACTCCTGATTCTCCTGGATGATTTTCGTTCAGTTGCAGTTCTCTCAGAAATGATGATAGATTTGATTTCAGAGCTGAAGCCAGAGCAGTAAAACCTTAATCGGTAATACTGCAGCTCCACAACCTGCAGAAGAAACTCATTTAATAAAAATCCTACATCATCTTCTCCCACCTCCTCCTTCATCTTCATTCAGATCCACAACCAGACATCATCACTGAGAAATCTTTAACATGTAAAACTATTCTATTATATGAATGATAAAGTGTTTTATCTTGTGTGGAGAAAATGAGTAAAATATCAAACTCCTACACACGTCAATAACAGTTTCTGTATGAATGATCTTCTGTATCTACAGTGTGAAAGTGAAGATCTTACACCAGTATCTCCAGTGTACAGTGTGGATTCTCCAGTCCAGCAGAGAGCAGCTTCACTCCTAAATCTTTCAGGTTATTGTTACTCAGGTTCAGATGTTTTAGACTGGAGGAGTTTAAACTGAGAACTGAGGACAGAACTTCACAACTTTCCTCTGTTAGGTTACAATTCCCAATAAAGTTGGGACAGTATGGGAAATAATTAAAACAGAGTTTCTTACATTTAGTTTGACTTTTATTTTATTGCAGACAGGATGAACATGAGATAATTAACTTAATTTCATTTATTAATAAACATCCATTCCTGCATTTCAGGCCTGCAGCACATTCCCAAAAAAGTTGGGACAGTAAAGCATTTACCACTTTGTAATGTTGCCATTCCTTTTCACCACACTTAAAAGACGTTTTGGCACAGAGGAGACCAAGTGATTTAGTGTTTCATTTTTCAGCAAGACAATGCAGAACCACATGCTGCACACATTACAAAGGCATGGCTGTGGAAGAAGAGGGTACGGGTACTGGACTGGCCTGCCTGCAGTCCTGATCTGTTCCCAATAGAGAATGTGTGGCTTTTATTTAACTGCATTCATTCATTTTGTTATTCTTGCAGTTTCTTTATGAAGAAAGTATTGAGCAAAGGCTGTGAATACTTACGTACATGTTATA
Organism: Trichomycterus rosablanca; assembly: GCF_030014385.1. Taxonomy (NCBI): domain Eukaryota; kingdom Metazoa; phylum Chordata; class Actinopteri; order Siluriformes; family Trichomycteridae; genus Trichomycterus; species Trichomycterus rosablanca. The sequence goes on along the minus strand of NC_086002.1, from coordinate 18,426,088 downwards.
TTTTTGTGTTTATTTTTAACATTTTTTTCACTTTGTCATCATGGGGTATTGTGTGTGTGTGTGTCTGCAGTGGAAGTTTGATCAGACCACAGCTACGTATCTTTTGCTCTTGAGAAGGAAGCAGCGCAGTAGTCCAGTGTGTAGCTGAGCAGATGTGTAAGAAATCCAGGTGTCAACTTTCAAGTCAACTTTATTTATATAGCGCTTTTTACAATATACATTGTCTCAAAGCAACTTTACAAAATCCAGGACCAACAGATACAAAAACCCCTGTTGAGCAAGCCGATGGCGACTGTGGCAAGGAAAAACTCCCTGAAAATTACAGGAAGAAACCTTGAGAGGAACCAGACTCAGCAGGGCCAATTCTTCTTGGGTGGCCTGGAGGATACTTTAAATAAATACACGATTTACACAAATCATACAAACACAGAATTAAATGATCTAAAAGTCATAACGTAATAAATAGATAAATAAACAATTAAATAATAATAGAGTTGTTATCCGCTCTACTCTTCAATAAAGTCTGTAGTGATTTCTTGTCGTTGCAATTACTCCAGACCCGTCACATCTGGCAGGAGCAGCATCGTTGTCCCGGCAGTCTCGACTTTAATCCTTAACCTCGGCGGGTAAACAGGTTTCCATCAGAATGCCCTCGGGGTAAAACAACAGAGAATGTATACATTAACTATAGTTAATAATGTACAATGCTAGTTGACAAACAGTTTTACAGAGAGTTTTAGACTCCGGCAGCCCTAATTATTACAGCATAACTAAAAGGGAGAGCAAGCAGGTAATAAGGTCATGAAGGCTTTCACAGGACATCAGCGCCCATCTCCCCACCGTCATCAAACCTGAGTGATCGGACAAGAGAGGCAGGACGACAGCAACCCAACATCCCTGATCACCACAAGTTTCTATGACCAAGAACCCCCAAGCTCTGCGCCTTTGTCTATACTAATCAAAAGCCTGAGAAAATAAATATGTTTTCAGTCTAGACTTAAACATTGAGACTGTGTCCGAATCCCGAACAGAGGCAGGAAGATTATTCCAAAGTTGTGGAGCTTTGTAGGAAAATGCTCTTCCACCAGCTGTGGTCTTTTTAATTTTAGGAACTATAAGTAACCCTGCATCTTGTGAACGAAGTGGACGCGCTGGGCTGTAGTGATTAATAAACTCACTCAGATACTGTGGAGCCAGACCATATAGCGCTTTATAAGTTAGTAAAAGTATTTTGTAATCAATGCGAAATTTAACTGGCAGCCAGTGTAGAGACGATAGAACAGGAGTAATATGGTCAAATTTTTTAGTTCTAGTTAGCACTCGAGCTGCTGCATTTTGAACTAACTGGAGTTTGTTTAAGGATCTACCAGAGCATCCTGTTAGCAGAGCATTACAATAATCTAACCGAGAAGTTATAAACGCATGGATCAGTTTTTCGGCGTCATTAACAGATAGTATATTTCTTATTTTAGAAATGTTACGCAAATGATAGAAAGCAACTCTAGTAATATTATTAACGTGTGTATCAAATGAGAGATCTGAATCTATTGTGACACCTAAGTTTTTTACATCTGGGCTGGGAGTAACAGAGAACGTGTTTAAGTTTAGCACCAGGTTAGACAACTTGTCTCTTGCAGCTTTAGAGCCAACAAGTAAAACCTCAGTTTTATCTGAATTAAGTAAAAGAAAATTACATGACATCCAGTTTTTTATGTCGTTTACACAATCTTCTATCTTACTGATTGTGTCAGTATCATTTGGTTTGGCTGATATATACAGCTGTGTGTCATCTGCATAGCAGTGAAAGTTTATGCCATGTTTATGAATAATTTCTCCTAGTGGAAGCATATAGAGTGTAAATAATAGCGGTCCCAGTACCGACCCCTGTGGAACACCATACTTTACTTTTGTAGTTTCCGAGCATTTATTATTTACATAAACGAATTGAGAGCGGTCAGTCAAATTTGAACCAAGAGAGTGCGAGTCCTTTAACACCTACTGTATTTTCTAGCCTCTCCAGTAAAATGTTATGATCGACCGTATCAAACGCTGCACTAAGATCTAATAGAACAAGAAAAGAGACACATCCATTATCAGAAGACATTAACAACTCGTTAACTACTCTAATTAATGCGGTTTCGGTACTATGGTTGGGTCTAAATCCTGATTGAAATTTTTCATGAATACAATTTTCATTCAAATAAGAACATAATTGTTTGGAAACGACTTTTTCTAATATCTTTGAGACAAAAGGAAGGTTTGAAATTGGCCTATAATTAGATAAAACATGTGGATCAAGATTAGGTTTTTTAATCAGGGGTTTAATAACAGCACTTTTAAACAATTTAGGTACATATCCAAGGCTAAGGGATGCATTGATTATTGTAAGCAGGGGCTCTACAATAGCTGGGAGTAAATCTTTAAGTAAATGAGTTGGAACAGGATCGAGTATACACGATGATGACTTCGATGATTTAATCAACACAGTTAGTTCATTTTGGGAGATTGGATTAAAGGAATTTAGTTGGATTAACTCGTTACTGTTATCATCACTGTTCTCACCAATGCTGCTCAGAGTGAGTCCATACTTAACATTGGCAGGTGACACACTCTGACTCTGAAGTCGTATTTCCCACAAATACATTCCCACAATCAGTGTATTTTACCTGATAAACGCTGCTCTACATGCTCATCTGTCCAAACGCTACAGCTTCTGGAATGTTCTTACACCTCTTCTTGTTTTATTTAGCAGGAGACGTCGTCGTGTGAAAAGGAGGGACGATGGTGGCGCCATCCAATCAGGAAACCTTACATCTCAATTTCACATTTCAATGATTGTTGCAGATGTTTCTCTCTAACCCATCCTCTCTCTCTCTCTTCTTTTACCAGAACGATGCATTTTGGGTATCTGTGTGTGACTGGTTAGAGGAACTCCACTGAGGTGCCGCCCTTGTTGATCCACACAGCTGTATGAGAAGTGTAGAACATGAATGACCAGGATCAACAAGCCTCAAGATCTTATAACATTAAATACAAAATAAATTATCTCACTGAATATATGAAGGTGCCTGGATGTTCATTTTTACAATAGCTGATTTTTTTCTTCATCATTTTGTGTATGAAGTCAGTAATATGACGTGATCGTTACCACTAAAACTTAATGAACTCATGTCTCCTAAAGTAATAATACACTTTTAACAACCTTTTTAAAATAAATGAGATTACCATATCATATTACTTTTTTACAATTCTTCAAAAATGCCACAAGAGGGCAACATTTCAAGTTTTTGGGTGTCCACTTCTCTGAGGCTCTTTCCTGGACCCACAACACCTCCTGTCTGGTGAAGAAAGTGCAGCAGCGTGTTTACTTCTTGAGGAGACTAAAAAAGGACCTTCTTTTTCCTCAAATCCTCACAAACTTTTACCGCTGCACCATTGAGAGCATACTGTCCAACACAGTACACATAATTATACACAGGGATGCACATAAGTGGTGCGCATGCGTGCTCAAAATTAACGACGCGCACCATGCATTACAACGAAAAGCGCGTTTGCGTACCAAAAGACAAAGTTGTTTTCAGTTTGCACAGACGGAGCTGTAGTCAACGTTATGGTTTACAACGGAGTTGTTCCCAAATTGCGTCAGATGGTTGCGATCGGGGATATTGCATATTTTGTGTACCGCCCACACCCTGGAAAACTGCGCCAAGTCAGCTGATCGCATGCTTCCGTACTGTGAGATATTTACTTGCTCCATTGTAAAGTTACTAAGCTTCTTTTTACATTTCACAACATTACATCAGACATTACAAGTTGCAAACCCCACAACTTCAAAAAAAGCTAAAAAAAAAAAAAAAAACTCTTGCACACACCGAAGGATCTGGGTGATAACAGAACTTTTAGGAGATGCTAACTGTTTGTGTCACAAACACAATAATGTGTACTACATAGTGCACTAGATAGTGTGAAAGATAATAAATGTATGTTCCCTACATTGTGCACTAGATTGTATATTAGAAAATAATTTATGTTCCCCACATAGTGCACTAGATAGTATTTTAGATATGAATTTATGATCCCTACTTAGTGCACTAAACAGTAAATTAGACAATAGATTTATGTTCCCTACACAGTGCATTACATTGTATATCAGATAACAGATTTAATACACGATTGAGAATAAAGTCTGTGTCGCCTGCGTGTGTTTATGTCGCTCTTGGCCGCTCGTTCTAGATCCCGGGACTTGTGGGCATCAGGGAGCCGCTATGTATATATCAGGGAGCCGTGCATTGTACAAGGTGAGCACCAAGCAACAACCTCAGATGCTCCTTTGAGAACCAGACCAAAAATGTTATGTGCACCCCTGATTATACATAATTGAATAAACACTTTATATAAGTTTACCATTCTGTTACTTCATAATCCTACAGTAAAATCCTTAAACTCTTCATAAATATGATGAATTCATATGATAGTTTGATTTGCTTATTTTATGGAGTTTTAAATGTAGCCATTTGCATCATTTTGCCATCTAATTTTTTTTAAATCATCAAGGTAAAAACAGAAGATGTGGTATTATGAGTAAATTAGACACTTATTTAAATATAGTGGATTTAACTGAAAGCAGGTTTCTTTATTTTTAATACCAAAGAAGGTCTGAATTTGGAACATGTAGATTGTTCTACATTTAGACTAGAACAGACTTTATTTCTGGTACATCTGTGTGCATCAAGACTCGATACGTTTATTAAACTGTAAAACTTCTTTCTGTTTTAATCTCTGTACTAAGTCAGAGCATCGTACCGTAAAACAGGATTTAAATGCGCACTAAAACTTTATTAATCTCTGTACTAAAAGTCAGAGCATCGTACCGTAAAACAGGGTTTAAATGCGCACTAAAACTTTATTAAGTAGAAATAGCGCGATCTAAAACAAATGCAGCACCCAGTTTCATTTTGTTTGTTAGTAAACTGTGAATTAGTTCTTAATCTGGTCGTGATGTTAGTGAATTAAACATACATCTCTCTGATGGTCTGACCGATGAGCTGTCTGTTCTGATGTGCTGCTTAAGCTCGGCTAGCTCAGTCGGTAGAGCATGAGACATTTAATCTAAGGGTCGTGTGTTCGAGCCCCATGTTGGGCGAGTGTCTTTATTTAACATCTTCGGAAACCAAAAGTACGTTCCTCCACTTTGGACAGCCGGTCTCTGGTGACTTATCAGGTGGATATTTGTGCTTGTAGGACTGTTGTTTACTGGATGTTTTTAGTTACTTATTTCCACTATTCTGTGGGACATTGTTGTTGTGTCTCATATACAGTGCCTTGCAAAAGTATTCAGCCCCCTTGAACTTTTCAACCTTTTGCCACATTTCAGGCTTTAAACATAAAGATATGAAATTGTAATTTTTTGTGAAGAATCAATAACAAGTGCGACACAATTGTGAAGTGGAACGAAATTTATTGGATATTTTAAACTTTTTTTAGAAATAAAAACCTGAAAAGTGGGGCGTGCAATATTATTCAGCCCCTTTACTTTCAGTGCAGCAAACTCACTCCAGAAGTTCAGTGAGGATCTCTGAATGATCCAATGTTGACCTAAATGACTGATGGTGATAAATAGAATCCACCTGTGTGTAATCAAGTCTCCGTATAAATGCACCTGCTCTGTGATAGTCTCAGAGTTCTGTTTAAAGCGCAGAGAGCATCATGAAGACCAAGAAACACACCAGGCAGGTCCGAGATACTGTTGTGGAGAAGTTTAAAGCCGGATTTGGATACAAAAAGATTTCCCAAGCTTTAAACATCTCAAGGAGCACTGTGCAAGCGATCATATTGAAATGGAAGGAGTATCAGACCACTGCAAATCTACCAAGACCTGGCCGTCCCTCTAAACTTTCAGCTCAAACAAGGAGAAGACTGATCAGAGATGCAGCCAAGAGGCCCATGATCACTCTGAATGAACTGCAGAGATCTACAGCTGAGGTGGGAGAATCTGTCCATAGGACAACAATCAGTCGTACACTGCACAAATCTGGCCTTTATGGAAGAGTGGCAAGAAGAAAGCCATTTCTCAAAGATATCTATAAAAAGTCACCTGGGAGACACACCAAGCATGTGGAAGAAGGTGCTCTGGTCAGATGAAACCAAAATCAAACTTTTTGGCCACAACGCAAAACGTTATGTTTGGCATAAAAGCAACACAGCTCATCACCCTGAACACACAATCCCCACTGTCAAACATGGTGGTGGCAGCATCATGGTTTGGGCCTGCTTTTCTTCAGCAGGGACAGGGAAGATGGTTAAAATTGATGGGAAGATGGATGGAGCCAAATACAGGACCATTCTGGAAGAAAACCTGTTGCAGTCTGCAAAAGACCTGAGACTGGGACGGTGATTTATCTTCCAACAAGACAATGATCCAAAACATAAAGCAAAATCTACAATGGAATGGTTCACAAATAAACTTATCCAGGTGTTAAAATGGCCAAGTCAAAGTCCAGACCTGAATCCCATCGAGAATCTGTGGAAAGAGCTGAAAACTGCTGTTCACAAACGCTCTCCATCCAACCTCACTGAGCTCGAACTGTTTTGCAAGGAAGAATGGGCAAAAATTTCAGTATCTCGATGTGCAAAACTAATAGAGACATACCCCAAGCGACTTGCAGCTGTAATCGCAGCAAAAGGTGGCGCTACAAAGTATTAACGCAAGGGGGCTGAATAATATTGCACGCCCCACTTTTCAGTTTTTTATTTCTAAAAAAAGTTTAAAATATCCAATACATTTCGTTCCACTTCACGATTGTGTCCCGCTTGTTGTTGATTCTTCACAAAAAAATTAGAATTTCATATCTTTATGTTTAAAGTCTGAAATGTGGCAAAAGGTTGAAAAGTTCAAGGGGGCTGAATACTTTTGCAAGGCACTGTATGTTTGATCAACAGACATGGTTGTGCAATAGAAGCACTCGTCCCTGGGTGGGCTCGAACCACCAACCTTTCGGTTAACAGCCGAACGCGCTAACCGATTGCGCCACAGAGACACAAGCACAGCAGTTTCATTAGACGGTACACACGAGTCACATGACTGGCTAACGTTTAAGTCAGGCTAATAAACATTATAATAGTGTTGCTAGCTATATTTAGCGAGTTTTCAGACCCTCTAGCAACTTTTCTGGTGTTATTGGAGACTTTTGGAGACTCGGATGTGAAAGCACATATCGTTCTGCAGTTACTGTCCTCACCGAGCAGCGGGTGCTGCTGTTGTTCTGTTGAGCCTATCCCAGCTTTTCAACGGGCACAAGGCACACAGTAACACCCTGGACGGGAAGCCAGTCCATCACAGGGCAGACACACATACACACACACCCACAAACCCACACACACATTCACCTATAGGGCAATTCAGTGTCTCCAATTAACCTGACTGCATGTGTTTGGACTGTGGGAGGAAACCGGAGCTCCCGGAGAACATGCAAACTCCCCACTCTATAAAGGACCTGGACCGCCCGTCTAGGGATCGAACCCAGGACCTTCTTGCCGTGAGGCAACAGGGCTAGCCACCGTGCTGCCCTTATTATATTTAATTAGGCCTATTATAAAATGTTTTAGGTAACATGAAAATGTTTATATTGTTTATTGCATTTCAAAAATAGAAAAAAAAACATTGAATCATGTTTTAAAATGATAGATAAAATATCTTTAAAAAGCAAAACTAGTGCAGAATGATGCATTTGTGTGTATTAATTCAACATTTTTGTTGTATGTGTTTGTTGTCATGAGCAGAACAGTAAAGTGCATCCAATAAATGATGATGTGGAGACTGTCCGCGCGACAGAAGAGTAAGAAACAAGTGATTTTACATCTTAAAACAGCTGGATGGATAATGAAAATGCAACAATCATGTATAAAAGATTACATTTATGTCCTTTAGTGTTTTTACCCATCATGCTTTTCTTGTGATTTTGACTGAATGATGCAAAGCTTAACTCTGATTGGTTGTGTCTGCTGAGTAATCAATCAGTGGACATTTAATAGCTTAAACAACAAATGTTAGCTGTGTGTAGAAGAGCGTACTTATATACTGCACGAGTATATACTAAATTGCACTAGTATACTGTGCAGTACAGCCAAAATACATACTGTATACTACACAGTGCATAAGTATTCACTGTATACTACATGTTGCAAGAATACATACTGTATACTAAATAGTGTACTAATGTAAACTGTATATTTCATTTTGCACCACTGTATACTGTGTACTGAATATTCCTTTGAGAAGCAAAAATCAAAGCTCATATTCAAATACAAGAACTTGGACATAACCGTGTGTTTATGTTTTCCTGAGTAGAAGAAGAAGAAAATTCCATTAACAGAAGAAAATGTTGAAGCTGTCAGCACTACAGAAAGGTAATAAAAGTGCAGAAGACTGAAAACTTTAGATAAATGATTTTTAAGCAACAGATGGATATGAGCAACATGTTCATGTATTTTTTAAGGTTGTTTATGGCCTTGAGTACAGCTAGACAGCATGTCGTGTTCTATTATATCTTTTATTGTAAAATTAGTTTTAATTAGTTTAAACAGACAGAGAAGTGTAATCATTTCTTCTGTGTTGAATATGCCATGTTGTGCTAATTTCCATGTGGTTTATAATGATGAGATGTAGGGTGGATGAAGCCCAGAGTGAAAAGGCTAAAACACCCACACCAGTCCTCTCCGACGACAGAAAACAGCAGATACAGGACAGAGGGTAAGAAATGCAGCAGCGTATAGCTGTACGTTCATAAAGGTTAATACTGAACATGAACCCTGATCAGTATTGTGTTTGTGTCTGTCTGATTTAATTGCAGGTTTGAAAACTTGGGAAACAGCTGCTACGTAAATGCCAGTATGCAGTGCCTGTTCAGCGCAGAATCTTTCTGCAAACAGCTCATGAAGAACATAAATGAGGACATGCCAGATGAATCAGCCAACCTTACCGGGTAGAGAAGAAGAAACAATGTTTTCTCAGTTTATTTATTATTTACTATTCAATTTCTTATTTTAGATTATGAATGATGAGAATGCTGATCTGGTAAAGTGTGTTTTGTGCTTTTGCAGATGTTTTGCAAAGCTGTGGTCCATGAGAGAGAGCTCTGATTGGTCCACCAAGAACTCTCTTGTCTTGAAATTGATCGAGGCAGCTGCGCTTAACAACCCTGAATTTACATCTTACACTCAGAATGTAAGAAAACAGAACACAGACACCCTGAACATGATTGTTTTGTGTTTTAGGATGTGAAATGAACTCAGCTAACACAGTTGCAAGTAAGATTGAAATGTTTGAATGTTTAGGATGCTCAGCAGTTCATGTTCCACTGTTTGATGGAAATGGAGCAAACCATGAGTGGTGCAGGGGACATGGCTGTTGAATCCACAGTCAAAAAGAACTTCAACTTTCAGCTCTTGTGTATCATCACATGTAAAGGGTGAGAACCACTAATAAACTAAATGTTTATGTTCTTTCATTTGTTCTATTTTTACTAGAAATGACATGTCCACTTTGTGTGTGTAGATGTGGAGCTGAGAAAACCAGGATTGAGAACTATAACCACCTCTCACTTGGTCTTGTGCCTCAGGGATCCATCAAAGACGGCCTAAATGTATTTTTTAGGGTAAGTAGCACACACATCCATGCAAGTTCCAGTATGTACACAGTGAACAGGGCACTAATGCATTAAATGATGTCACACTCACACTAAAACCAGATTGAATTTTCTCTCAACTTTGCATTAAATGTGTGTGTGTGTGTGTGTGTGTGTGTGTGTGTGTGTGTGTGTGTTGCTCGCTCTCCGTGATACTGAAAGTTTTCGGATTTGAATATCGATAATAAACAGCTTTTATTACGGGTTACGATTAATTCTCTCTACTGATGCAATGCTGAAAAGGGTTGATTAGATTACAGCCAATAAGAACAGTGCAGAAATAAAAGACTCGGTTCCTTTCGTTCATTTCAAATATCCGTTCAATAGAATCGGATCGTTGGCGAACTGGTATATCTGCCGATACCACTGAGCATGTGAGTGAGAGGGGTGCGCCTGTTTAGCGGAGCAGCCTTGTGATGTCAGGAACGAGATCAGTGAGATTCAAACGCCGATCTGCTCTGACAAAAGCGAGAGAGCTACTGATAACTTTACTGATACCTTTACTGATAACTTTACTGATAATGCTTTGGAAATTTCGAGATGGAAACCCCGAACGTGAAGTATAGACGTAATGAAATACAGTGTCTGTGTAGCCCCGAATATTTTTAAAAACACATTCGTTTTAATTCAACTGATTTTATTAAAATAGAATTATAAGAACTTTGAAACAGATTTTATTAGTAATTTACACATTTAGTTTCATATTTTTTTTAATAATAATTATTAAATGATTTATTTTTTCGGTGCATGTAATTACTTTTCCGAGATTATCTGGCGTACCACCTCATGCTGCTTCACGTACCACCAGTGGTACGCATACCACAGTTTGAGAACTGGACTGGACTATTCCATGAATTATTCTTTATTTTTCTCTCTTTATCTGTATAATTTTATGCTGAGGCCTTCATGCATTTAAAGAACCCCCTCCTGCCTAGGGTCTGCTTTATCTCAGATCTATCCAATTTGGAAAAGAACTAAGTGATTTCTAGCAAAGACAATCCAACATGTTGTAATGTTTATGAATAAAATCCTCAGACAGACTGTCCGGGTAAGTCTACCAGTTATGTATCATTTCTATTTTAATACTGTGTTAAACTGGAGATATAGTGTTAAGAATGATGTTATACCAATATCCTGAACACAAAGCTAAAGAACATTTGTACTGCATGTTTAAATCACATATGTATTGATTTCTGTGTATTAGAGCTGTTTAATCTATATAATCAGTATTTAGATTTTGTTCTGTTATTATGTTAGTGATATTAAGATTTCACTTTTACAATCAGATACGTTTTAAGATTACTTTGTGTAATAAAACTCTTCCCACACTAAGAGCAATGCTATGGTTTCTCTCCAGTGTGAATGCGCTGGTGTATTTTGAGAGCACTTTGTCGATTAAAACTCTTTCCACACTGTGAGCACTGATATGGTTTCTCTCCAGTGTGAATGCGCTGGTGTTTTTTCAGATCACTCTGTCCATTGAAACTCTTTCCACACTGTGAGCACTGATACGGTTTCTCTCCAGTGTAAATGCGCTGGTGTACTTTGAGATCACTCTGTGCATTAAAACTCTTCCCACACTGTGAGCACTGATACGGTTTTTCTCCAGTGTGAATGCGCTGGTGTCTTTTAAAATGACTCAGTTGATTAAAACTCTTTCCACACTGTAAGCACTGATATGGTTTCTCTCCAGTGTGAATGCGCTGGTGTCTTTTAAAATGACTCAGTTGATTAAAACTCTTCCCACACTGTAAGCACTGATATGGTTTCTCTCCAGTGTGAATGCGCTGGTGTATTTTGAGAGGACTTTGATGATTAAAACTCTTCCCACACTGTGAGCACTGATATGGTTTCTCTCCAGTGTGAATGCGCTGGTGTTTTTTTAGATCACTCTGTGTACTGAAACTCTTCCCACACTGTGAGCACTGATATGGGTTCTCTCCAGTGTGAATGCGCTGGTGTATTTCGAGATCACTCTGTGTATAAAAACTCTTCTCACACTGTGAGCACTGATATGGTTTCTCTCCAGTGTGAATGCGCTGGTGTATTTTGAGATTACTCTGTGTATAAAAACTCTTCTCACACTGTGAGCACTGATATGGTTTCTCTCCAGTGTGAATGCGCTGGTGTATTTTGAGATTACTCTGTCGATTAAAACTCTTCCCACACTGTGAGCACTGATATGGTTTCTCTCCAGTGTGAATGCGCTGGTGTATTTTGAGATCACTCTGTGTATTAAAACTCTTCCCACACTGTGAGCACTGATACGGTTTTTCTCCAGTGTGAATGCGCTGGTGTCTTTTAAAATGACTCAGTTGATTAAAACTCTTCCCACACTGTGAGCACTGATATGGTTTCTCTCCAGTGTGAATGCACTGGTGTTTTTTTAGATCACTCTGTGTATTAAAACTCTTCTCACACTGTGAGCACTGACATGGTTTCTCTCCAGTGTGAATGCGCTGGTGTATTTTGAGATTACTCTGTGTATAAAAACTCTTCTCACACTGTGAGCACTGATATGGTTTCTCTCCAGTGTGAATGCGCTGGTGTATTTTGAGATTACTCTGTCGATTAAAACTCCTCCCACACTGTGAGCACTGATATGGTTTCTCTCCAGTGTGAATGCGCTGGTGTATTTAGAGAGCACCCCGAGTACTGAAGCTCCTCCCACACTGTGAGCAGACGTTTCCCTCTTCCTGTGTGGGACTGAGAGACGTGTTAATGCTGACAGTACCAGAGGACGTTTGCTGATTACTGGAGCTTCTGGTGGGCGTCAGATCCTCATGTTCAGTCTTAATCTTCACCAGAGTCTCATATTTAACATGGTTGCAGCTCTTGATGTGATTGTGGAGCTGATTTTGGGTTGTAGAGGAACGTGGACATGAGGAGCAGGAGAAATCCTTGTTCAGTTCTGAAACAGAAAATAATCAAATACATTTATAACATTATAAATAATCAAATACATTTATAACATTATAAATAATCAAATACATTTATAACATTATAAATCATCAAATACATTTACAACATTATAAATAATCAAATACATTTATAACATTATAAATAATCAAATACATTTATAACATTATAAATAATCAGATACATTTATAACATTATAAATCATCAAATACATTTATAACATTATAAATAATCAGATACATTTATAACATTATAAATCATCAAATACATTTATAACATTATAAATATTAAAATACATTTATAACATCATAAATCATCAAATACATTTATAACATTATAAATCATCAAATACATTTATAACATTATAAATAATAAAATACATTTATAACATTATAAATAATCTAATACATTTATAACATTAGAAATCATCAAATACATTTATAACATTAGAAATCATCAAATACATTTATAACATTAGAAATCATCAAATACATTTATAACATTATAAATAATCAAATACATTTATAACATTATAAATCATCAAATACATTTATAACATTATAAATCATCAAATACATTTATAACATTATAAATCATCAAATACATTTATAACATTATAAATCATCAAATACATTTATAACATTATAAATCATCAAATACATTTATAACATTATAAATCATCAAATACATTTATAACATTATAAATCATCAAATACATTTATAACATTATAAATCATCAAATACATTTATAACATTATAAAAAATAAAATACATTTATAACATTATAAATAATAAACACATTTATAACATTATAAATAATAAATACATTTATAACGTTATAAATAATAAACACATTTATAACATTATAAATAATAAACACATTTATAACATTATAAATAATAAATACATGTATAACATTATAAATCATCAAATACATTTATAACATTATAAATCATCAAATACATTTATAACATTATAAATAATAAACACATTTATAACATTATAAATAATAAATACATTTATAACATTATAAATCATCAGATACATTTATAACATTATAAATCATCAAATACATTTATAACATTATAAATAATCAGATACATTTATAACATTATAAATCATCAAATACATTTATAACATTATAAATAATAAAATACATTTATAACATTATAAATAATCAAATACATTTATAACATTATAAATCATCAAATACATTTATAACATTATAAATCATCAAATACATTTATAACATTATAAATCATCAAATACATTTATAACATTATAAATCATCAAATACATTTATAACATTATAAATCATAAAATACATTTATAACATTATAAATCATCAAATACATTTATAACATTATAAATCATCAAATACATTTATAACATAATAAATCATCAAATACATTTATAACATTATAAATAATCTAATACAATTATAACATTATAAATAATAAATACATTTATAACATTATAAATCATCAGATACATTTATAACATTATAAATCATCAAATACATTTATAACATTATAAATAATCAGATACATTTATAACATTATAAATCATCAGATACATTTATAACATTATAAATCATCAGATACATTTATAACATTATAAATCATCAAATACATTTATAACATTATAAATAATCAGATACATTTATAACATTATAAATAATAAAATACATTTATAACATTATAAATAATAAAATACATTTATAACATTATAAATAATAAAATACATTTATAACATTATAAATAATAAAATACATTTATAACATTATAAATAATCAAATACATTTATAACATTATAAATCATCAAATACATTTATAACATTATAAATCATCAAATACATTTATAACATTATAAATAATCAAATACATTTATAACATTATAAATCATCAAATACATTTATAACATTATAAATCATCAAATACATTTATAACATTATAAATCATCAAATACATTTATAACATTATAAATCATCAAATACATTTATAACATTATAAATCATCAAATACATTTATAACATTATAAATCATCAAATACATTTATAACATTATAAATCATCAAATACATTTATAACATCATAAATCATCAAATACATTTATAACATTATAAATAATAAAATACATTTATAACATTATAAATAATAAACACATTTATAACATTATAAATAATAAATACATTTATAACATTATAAATAATAAACACATTTATAACATTATAAATAATAAACACATTTATAACATTATAAATAATAAATACATTTATAACATTATAAATCATCTAATACATTTATAACATTATAAATCATCAAATACATTTATAACATTATAAATCATCAAATACATTTATAACATTATAAATAATCAAATACATTTATAACATCATAAATCATCAAATACATTTATAACATTATAAATAATAAAATACATTTATAACATTATAAATAATAAACACATTTATAACATTATAAATAATAAATACATTTATAACATTATAAATAATAAACACATTTATAACATTATAAATAATAAACACATTTATAACATTATAAATAATAAATACATTTATAACATTATAAATCATCTAATACATTTATAACATTATAAATCATCAAATACATTTATAACATTATAAATAATCAAATACATTTATAACATTATAAATCATCAAATACATTTATAACATTATAAATAATCAAATACATTTATAACATTATAAATAATCAAATACATTTATAACATTATAAATAATCAAATACATTTATAACATCATAAATAATAAAATACATTTATAACATTATAAATCATCAAATACATTTATAACATTATAAATAATCAAATACATTTATAACATTATAAATAATCAAATACATTTATAACATTATAAATAATCAAATACATTTATAACATCATAAATAATAAAATACATTTATAACATTATAAATAATTAAATACATTTATAACATTATACATAATCAAATACATTTATAACATTATAAATCATCAAATACATTTATAACATTATAAATAATCAAATACATTTATAACATTATAAATAATCAAATACATTTATAACATTATAAATAATCAAATACATTTATAACATCATAAATAATAAAATACATTTATAACATTATAAATAATTAAATACATTTATAACATTATACATAATCAAATACATTTATAACATTATAAATCATCAAATACATTTATAACATTATAAATCATCAAATACATTTATAACATTATAAATAATCAAATACATTTATAACATTATAAATAATCAAATACATTTATAACATTATAAATAATCAGATACATTTATAACATTATAAATCATCAAATACATTTATAACATTATAAATCATCAAATACATTTATAACATTATAAATCATCAAATACATTTATAACATTATAAATCATCAAATACATTTATAACATTATAAATCATCAAATACATTTATAACATTATAAATCATCAAATACATTTATAACATTATAAATCATCAAATACATTTATAACATCATAAATCATCAAATACATTTATAACATTATAAATAATAAAATACATTTATAACATTATAAATAATAAACACATTTATAACATTACAAATAATAAATACATTTATAACATTATAAATAATAAACACATTTATAACATTATAAATAATAAACACATTTATAACATTATAAATAATAAATACATTTATAACATTATAAATCATCTAATACATTTATAACATTATAAATCATCAAATACATTTATAACATTATAAATCATCAAATACATTTATAACATTATAAATAATCAAATACATTTATAACATCATAAATCATCAAATACATTTATAACATTATAAATAATAAAATACATTTATAACATTATAAATAATAAACACATTTATAACATTATAAATAATAAATACATTTATAACATTATAAATAATAAACACATTTATAACATTATAAATAATAAACACATTTATAACATTATAAATAATAAATACATTTATAACATTATAAATCATCTAATACATTTATAACATTATAAATCATCAAATACATTTATAACATTATAAATAATCAAATACATTTATAACATTATAAATCATCAAATACATTTATAACATTATAAATAATCAAATACATTTATAACATTATAAATAATCAAATACATTTATAACATTATAAATAATCAAATACATTTATAACATCATAAATAATAAAATACATTTATAACATTATAAATCATCAAATACATTTATAACATTATAAATAATCAAATACATTTATAACATTATAAATAATCAAATACATTTATAACATTATAAATAATCAAATACATTTATAACATCATAAATAATAAAATACATTTATAACATTATAAATAATTAAATACATTTATAACATTATACATAATCAAATACATTTATAACATTATAAATCATCAAATACATTTATAACATTATAAATCATCAAATACATTTATAACATTATAAATAATCAAATACATTTATAACATTATAAATAATCAAATACATTTATAACATTATAAATAATCAGATACATTTATAACATTATAAATCATCAAATACATTTATAACATTATAAATAATCAGATACATTTATAACATTATAAATCATCAAATACATTTATAACATCATAAATATTAAAATACATTTATAACATCATAAATCATCAAATACATTTATAACATTATAAATCATCAAATACATTTATAACATTATAAATAATCAAATACATTTATAACATTATAAATAATCTAATACATTTATAACATTAGAAATCATCAAATACATTTATAACATTATAAATCATCAAATACATTTATAACATTATAAATCATCAAATACATTTATAACATTATAAATAATCAAATACATTTATAACATTATAAATCATCAAATACATTTATAACATTATAAATCATCAAATACATTTATAACATTATAAATCATCAAATACATTTATAACATTATAAATCATCAAATACATTTATAACATTATAAATCATCAAATACATTTATAACATTATAAATCATCAAATACATTTATAACATTATAAAAAATAAAATACATTTATAACATTATAAATAATAAACACATTTATAACATTATAAATAATAAATACATTTATAACATTATAAATAATAAACACATTTATAACATTATAAATAATAAACACATTTATAACATTATAAATAATAAATACATGTATAACATTATAAATCATCAAATACATTTATAACATTATAAATCATCAAATACATTTATAACATTATAAATAATAAACACATTTATAACATTATAAATAATAAATACATTTATAACATTATAAATCATCAGATACATTTATAACATTATAAATCATCAAATACATTTATAACATTATAAATAATCAGATACATTTATAACATTATAAATCATCAAATACATTTATAACATTATAAATAATAAAATACATTTATAACATTATAAATAATCAAATACATTTATAACATTATAAATCATCAAATACATTTATAACATTATAAATCATCAAATACATTTATAACATTATAAATCATCAAATACATTTATAACATTATAAATCATCAAATACATTTATAACATTATAAATCATCAAATACATTTATAACATTATAAATCATCAAATACATTTATAACATTATAAATCATCAAATACATTTATAACATAATAAATCATCAAATACATTTATAACATTATAAATAATCTAATACAATTATAACATTATAAATAATAAATACATTTATAACATTATAAATCATCAGATACATTTATAACATTATAAATCATCAAATACATTTATAACATTATAAATAATCAGATACATTTATAACATTATAAATCATCAGATACATTTATAACATTATAAATCATCAGATACATTTATAACATTATAAATCATCAAATACATTTATAACATTATAAATAATCAGATACATTTATAACATTATAAATAATAAAATACATTTATAACATTATAAATAATCAAATACATTTATAACATTATAAATAATCAAATACATTTATAACATTATAAATAATCAAATACATTTATAACATTATAAATCATCAAATACATTTATAACATTATAAATCATCAAATACATTTATAACATTATAAATAATCAAATACATTTATAACATTATAAATCATCAAATACATTTATAACATTATAAATCATCAAATACATTTATAACATTATAAATCATCAAATACATTTATAACATTATAAATCATCAAATACATTTATAACATTATAAATCATCAAATACATTTATAACATTATAAATAATAAATACATTTATAACATTATAAATAATAAACACATTTATAACATTATAAATAATAAACACATTTATAACATTATAAATAATAAATACATTTATAACATTATAAATCATCTAATACATTTATAACATTATAAATCATCAAATACATTTATAACATTATAAATCATCAAATACATTTATAACATTATAAATAATCAAATACATTTATAACATCATAAATCATCAAATACATTTATAACATTATAAATAATAAAATACATTTATAACATTATAAATAATAAACACATTTATAACATTATAAATAATAAATACATTTATAACATTATAAATAATAAACACATTTATAACATTATAAATAATAAACACATTTATAACATTATAAATAATAAATACATTTATAACATTATAAATCATCTAATACATTTATAACATTATAAATCATCAAATACATTTATAACATTATAAATCATCAAATACATTTATAACATTATAAATAATCAAATACATTTATAACATTATAAATCATCAAATACATTTATAACATTATAAATAATCAAATACATTTATAACATTATAAATAATCAAATACATTTATAACATTATAAATAATCAAATACATTTATAACATCATAAATAATAAAATACATTTATAACATTATAAATCATCAAATACATTTATAACATTATAAATAATCAAATACATTTATAACATTATAAATAATCAAATACATTTATAACATTATAAATAATCAAATACATTTATAACATCATAAATAATAAAATACATTTATAACATTATAAATAATTAAATACATTTATAACATTATACATAATCAAATACATTTATAACATTATAAATCATCAAATACATTTATAACATTATAAATCATCAAATACATTTATAACATTATAAATAATCAAATACATTTATAACATTATAAATAATCAAATACATTTATAACATCATAAATAATAAAATACATTTATAACATTCTAAATCATCAAATACATTTATAACATTATAAATCATCAAATACATTTATAACATTATAAATAATCAAATACATTTATAACATTATAAATAATCAAATACATTTATAACATCATAAATAATAAAATACATTTATAACATTATAAATAATAAAATACATTCATAACATTATAAATCATCAAATACATTTATAACATTATAAATAATAAAATACATTTATAACATTATAAATAATCAAATACATTTATAACATTATAAATAATCAAATACATTAATAACATTATAAATAATAAAGATTGTTAGTAAATGTTAAACTGAGATCTGATGCTAAAGTCCTGTAACGTGATTCATCCTGCATTCATCATTTCCTGCTCACACTGATCTGCATGAGCACAATACAAGCTTTCACTGTATGATGCTTCATCCCAGCTGCCTCTGATTCTATTCAATCCAAATCTTATTTTATTCAAGATAAAAAATATCTTACTGAGTTCATCTTTATCTTCAGCTTCTTCCTTCTTCACAGGCTTCATCTGGAAACCTCCATCCTGTTGGTCCACTGGGGTGAGGTGTTCCTCAGAGGTGACGTGTTCCACAGGGATGAAAGATCCTTCACCTGAAATGTTTTTGTTTTGTGAAGAAAAAATAATAAGGTTGTTATTGTTGGTAGTAACGACCAACTTCTTTATTAAGCACTTACAGTGTATCACAAAAGTGAGTACACCCCTCACATTTCTGCAGATATTTAAGTATATCTTTTCATGGGACAACACTGACAAAATGACAATTTGACACAATGAAAAGTAGTCTGTGTGCAGCTTATATAACAGTGTAAATTTATTCTTCCCTCAAAATAAGTCAATATACAGCCATTAATGTCTAAACCACCGGCAACAAAAGTGAGTACACCCCTAAGAGACTACACCCCTAAATGTCCAAATTGAGCACTGCTTGTCATTTTCCCTCCAAAATGTCATGTGATTTGTTAGTGTTACTAGGTCTCAGGTGTGCATAGGGAGCAGGTGTGTTCAATTTAGTAGTACAGCTCTCACACTCTCTCATACTGGTCACTGAAAGTTCCAACATGGCACCTCATGGCAAAGAACTCTCTGAGGATCTTAAAAGACGAATTGTTGCGCTACATGAAGATGGCCAAGGCTACAAGAAGATTGCCAACACCCTGAAACTGAGCTGCAGCACAGTGGCCAAGATCATCCAGCGTTTTAAAAGAGCAGGGTCCACTCAGAACAGACCTCGCGTTGGTCGTCCAAAGAAGCTGAGTGCACGTGCTCAGCGTCACATCCAACTGCTGTCTTTGAAAGATAGGCGCAGGAGTGCTGTCAGCATTGCTGCAGAGATTGAAAAGGTGGGGGGTCAGCCTGTCAGTGCTCAGACCATACGCCGCACACTACATCAAATTGGTCTGCATGGCTGTCACCCCAGAAGGAAGCCTCTTCTGAAGTCTCTACACAAGAAAGCCCGCAAACAGTTTGCTGAAGACATGTCAACAAAGGACATGGATTACTGGAACCATGTCCTATGGTCTGATGAGACCAAGATTAATTTGTTTGGTTCAGATGGTCTCAAGCATGTGTGGCGGCAATCAGGTGAGGAGTACAAAGATAAGTGTGTCATGCCTACAGTCAAGCGTGGTGGTGGGAATGCCATGGTCTGGGGCTGCATGAGTGCATCAGGTGTTGGGGAGTTACATTTCATTGAGGGACACATGAACTCCAATATGTACTGTGAAATACTGAAGCAGAGCATGATCCCCTCCCTCCAGAAACTGGGTCGCAGGGCAGTGTTCCAGCATGATAATGACCCCAAACACACCTCTAAGACGACCACTGCTTTATTGAAGAGGCTGAGGGTAAAGGTGATGGACTGGCCAAGCATGTCTCCAGACCTAAACCCAATAGAACATCTTTGGGGCATCCTCAAGCGGAAGGTGGAGGAGCGCAAAGTCTCGAATATCCGCCAGCTCCGTGATGTCGTCATGGAGGAGTGGAAAAGCATTCCAGTGGCAACCTGTGAAGCTCTGGTAAACTCCATGCCCAGGAGAGTTAAGGCAGTTCTGGGAAATAATGGTGGCCACACAAAATATTGACACTTCAGGAACTTTCACTAAGGGGTGTACTGACTTTTGTTGCCGGTGGTTTAGACATTAATGGCTGTATATTGACTTATTTTGAGGGAAGAATAAATTTACACTGTTATATAAGCTGCACACAGACTACTTTTCATTGTGTCAAAGTGTCATTTTGTCAGTGTTGTCCCATGAAAAGATATACTTAAATATCTGCAGAAATGTGAGGGGTGTACTCACTTTTGTGATACACTGTAAGTTAGAACTAACAGACACGTACTTCTATACTACCTGTCAAAAAAGACGATCTATAAACCTTTGTTCAAACAGGGTTTCAGCAGATTTAATAATAATAATAATAACAAGAATGGGACAGTATGGAAAATAATAATAAAAACACAGAGTTTCTTATATTGTCTTTGACTTTTATTTGATGTCAGACAGGATGAAGCTGAGATATTTCATCTTTTTTCTGCTCAACTTCATTTCATTTATTAATAAACATCCATTCCTGCATTTCAGGCCTGCAATACATTCCAAAAAAAGTTGGGACCGTTCTTTATTGGGGACAGGTCAGGACTGCAGGCAGGCCGGTCCAGTACCTGTACCCTCTTATTCCTCAGCCACGCCTTTGTAATGTGTGCAGCAGGTGGATTTGCATCGTCTTGTTAAAAAATGCTGGACATCCCTGGAAAAGACGACGTCTTGAAGGCAGCACATGTTGCTGATAACAGTCTGGATCCTTTTTGTCTTTGGTCCGGATCACATGCTGTCCATTTTTCCATAAAAAGACCTGAAATGCTGATTCATCTGACCACAATACATGTTTCCGCCTTTGGGCAAGATGGCGGCGCATGCACCTGAGCGTCTCACCAGGCTTAGCGATCTAGTGTTTATTGCCAATTTGATGTGTTTTCACTTGAATCACGCCTGTTGACCTGGAATACCTGGTTATAATGTGTAAACCCTTTATAACCAGGTATTATAACCACCAGAGGTTTCCTGCATTGTTACTGCTGCAGTTTATATCCCTCCAGATGCTAATGCTAACGCAGCTATAAAAGACCTTTGTGAACCCAGATGGAGTCTTTATCGTTTCTGGGGATTTTAATCACTGCAGTTTAAGATCTGGACGTCCAAAGTTTCATCAGAAGCTACACCCCTCCCCCACCTGGGTCAGTCTGATCACCTGTCTTTGTTCCTGCTCCCCAAGTACACCCCAGTCATCAGACGTCTGATACCCACAATAAGGACAGTTAAGATCTGGACGGAAGCTGCAGACTCATCTCTCCAGGACCATCAGCACAAACAATCATGTATATATTGAATATATCAGCTTATATACTCGACTTTATTTATTCTCATTCATTACCCAATCATTCAGCCACTTGTATTCACCTGGCATTACTCTGTAATTATATACTAGTCTACACACTGTACAGTCAGCATTATCTGTTTAATATTCTTTACTTCTGTCTCCTCATTTCACTCACCTGCTCACTTATGCACTAAAATACACAAATATTACAAGTAATTCAGACACGACCAAATGAGGAGAAATTATTTTATAAAAAACGTTATAAAAAAGTCTTACTGAGTTCATCTGTATCTTCAGGTTCTTCCTTCTTCACAGGCTTCATCTGGAAACCTCCACACTGTTGGTCCTCTGAGAAGAGCAGTTCCACAGAAGCTACAAGTTCCGGAGGGATTAAAGTGACTTCACCTGAAATTCATCAATATGAGAAGAAGAAACTCAACAACTGGAGGAAACTGAAGGTTGTGGGTTTGATTTACAATCACAAATAAATCCTAGTTAGATTAAAACTTAAATCCAGACTGGAGTGTAGCAGCACAGGACAGTACGGTACAGTACAGGTTCTAATCCCACTATCCACATTCTCTTATTATTTCTACTGATTAGTGACTCCAATCAGGGCTCTAGAGTGCGACCAATTTGGTCGCACATGCGACCTAATTTCTCAATGGTGCGACTAAAAAAAATCTCAGGTCGCACCGGTGCGACCAGGCTTCCGAAGGAAAAAGAAAAACAACAGACACACATTAGGCCAATAACATGGTCTAAACCAATCAGAGATAGTGAAGGGCGGGACAATATTCTAGCGGCGATATGTAAGCAACATTCAGCTCAGCCAATCAGAATGCAGCACCCGGTTTATACATGTGCGTTCGGATGTTCTGCAGTAAGTTTAGTTTTGTATGAGACTCGCCGGATGTCCCCAGAATGGAAGTTCGGGTTCTGGAGCTAGGCAGTCTAAAGTGTTGTAACGCTCACCTAAGTCCTGACTAAACAGTTAAAGTGACTCTACCCTGTTGTGTGCCTTTATTCCCACACCTCCACCACCGCACAGCAAAAGACCCGCAGCATCCCCACCGGACAGCGGCTAGGTGAGACGACCCTCTAGTAGCAAGGGGCTAATGCTAGCGATAAAGTGCGACGATAGCGAAAGTAAAAACACGACAATATTTTCGTTAATAAAATATAAAAATAACTAAAAGACCATAATATATTAGAATACATGTAGTCAAAATACACAGTGAGTGCACCGCAAGCGATTTTGGGAATCTGTGTAAAAGATTCAGTAAAGCAGATAATATAATGCACTGCATTTAAGATTACACTCTAACACTCTAGAGCCCCATACACACATACACACACACACACACACACACACACACACAAACCCACACATATATATATACATATAATTTTAAATATACACACACATATAAATAGATATACACACATACATACACATTTACTCTATTATTATTTTTATAATTTTTATAAAAAATAATTGCTATAATTAGACTATAATACTATAATTAACTGTAAAGAGCATGGGAAGACCATGGCCGGCAATAGTGTATTTGTGACTGGTTCTAATACATTTTGAATTGAAAGGCTGAAAAAGCACAATGCATCTATAAAACACATTACATACGGCGATAAATGCACTGCCCGAGTGCCCCCCTCTCCCCACTGCCTTTCAGCGGCAGGCAGTAGCAAACAAAGTTCAACTGAAAACAAAGTTTAACTGTAAACAAAGTTTAACTATAAACAAAGTTCAACTGTAAACAAAGTTCAACTGTAAACAAAGTTCAACTGTAAACAAAGTTCAACTATAAACAAAGTTCAACTGTAAACAAAGTTCAACTATAAACAAAGTTCAACTGTAAACAAAGTTCAACTATAAACAAAGTTCCACTATAAACAAAGTTCAACTGAAAACAGAGTTTAACTGTAAACAAAGTTTAACTATAAACAAAGTTCAACTGTAAACAAAGTTCAACTGTAAACAAAGTTCAACTATAAACAAAGTTCAACTGTAAACAAAGTTTCACTATAAACAAAGTACAACTTTAAACAAAGTTCCACTATAAACAAAGTTCCACTATAAACAAAGTTCCACTATAAACAAAGTTCCACTGTAAACAAAGTTCCACTATAAACAAAGTTCAACTGTAAACAAAGTTCCACTATAAACAAAGTTCCACTATAAACAAAGTTCAACTGTAAACAAAGTTCCACTGTAAACAAAGTTCCACTATAAACAAAGTTCAACTGTAAACAAAGTTCCACTGTAAACAAAGTTCCACTATAAACAAAGTTCAACTGTAAACAAAGTTCCACTATAAACAAAGTTCAACTGTAAACAAAGTTCCACTATAAACAAAGTTCAACTGTAAACAAAGTTCCACTATAAACAAAGTTCAACTGTAAACAAAGTTCCACTATAAACAAAGTTCAACTGTAAACAAAGTTTCACTATAAACAAAGTACAACTATAAACAAAGTTCCACTATAAACAAAGTTCCACTATAAACAAAGTTCCACTGTAAACAAAGTTCCACTATAAACAAAGTTCAACTGTAAACAAAGTTCCACTATAAACAAAGTTCAACTGTAAACAAAGTTCCACTATAAACAAAGTTCAACTGTAAACAAAGTTCCACTATAAACAAAGTTCAACTGTAAACAAAGTTCCACTATAAACAAAGTTCAACTGTAAACAAAGTTCAACTATAAACAAAATTTAACTGTAAACAATGTTCAACTGTAAACAGAGTTCCACTATAAACAAAGTTCCACTATAAACAAAGTTCCACTATAAACAAAGTTTAACAGTAAACAAAGTACAACAATAAACAAAGTTCCACTATAAACAAAGTTCAGCTGTAAAAGTTCCACTATAAACAAAGTTCAACTGTAAACAAAGTTCCACTATAAACAAAGTTCAACTGTAAACAAAGTTCCACTATAAACAAAGTTCAACTGTAAACAAAGTTCCACTATAAACAAAGTTCAACTATTTACAAAGTTCAACTATAAACAACGTTAAAAAAATATCACGTGTTTATATAAAAATGTTAGATTTAATCATGAAGAAACTCAGTTCCAATCAATTGATTCCTTTTGGTGGATCGGTTGAAATGAATCGGTTCATCAGTACTGAATCATGTGTGATGCTAACAGTTAGCGGAGCAGCTAATAGTTTGTGTGTTTAAATGAAAGTGGAGTTAAAGCTCCTCAAATCCTCACATTTGAGGATTGATGTTGTATTACAAACTCTAGTTTTATTATGAATTAGAATGTATTATAATGAAATATAAGGGTTATAATTAAATACATATTTTACTTACAGATGAGGATCTACAGTACAAACACAGCAGCTTCTTGTTCTTCTTATGATGGTTAATGGCAGATGGCAGAACAACTTAAGACGCACCAGCGCCACCAACTGGACTGGAGTTGAACAGCAGCTTAGCAATAATAAATCTCCACTAGCACATCTGTATCTCTCTATTGCCGAGGAGTTAATGTGTGTTTATATCACTTCATGTATCTATACGTATCTATTCTATTAATATTCATAAGCATGCACACACACACACACACACACACACACACACATGGTTCCACGTTCACATGTTTTTGCTGTATGTGTTATGTAGATAATATTTAGGTGATTTGATGTATTTTTATGTTGTTGACCTTTGAATGTTATTTTTGCTTCACTGTATGTATGGTGCATCATTAAACTGTTATACATTATTTTATTCTATTTTGTTAGATGAGATGGTTTGTCTTTGTATTTTTAAATGACAGCTAACGATAGTGATCCGACTCTTTTAAGTATTGTGTATAACATATAAAATGTTGACTTTATCAACAAGAATCGACTCCCTTAGCTTCCAACTGCTCGTTGCTGAGTACAATCAAATTAGTGAATCGACTCTTTCGAGTTTGTTCCTGTCGTTTGACTTAAAGAACCGGATTAAGGAATCGACTCGTTGGATTCATTTGAACGCGCAGACTCACTCGCTCTCCCGCTGTGCGCTTCTCAAACTGAACTGCGTCTTTCTGTACATGAGGAAGAAATCTATGTAGAGATCTCAAATAACATGAACCTGAAGGTCTGAACTTACATTGTAGAAAAGAAAAACAAGCCAGTAGCAGCAGTGTGCACATTAAACCATTTACAGAAGAGTCATTAAGTTTGGTAAATTGAGATAATGTCATGTTTCTGACCTGAATGAGAGGGGCAGTAAAGTAAAACAAATCTCACACTGTCAGAGACAATGTTTGAAGTCCAGGTTGATAGGACCTGCTAGTTAGAGAAGGATTACTTGTTTGTTAGTTTAAGTCCAAAAGTGGGTGTGGCCCGTACGGGGATCGAACCCGCGACCTTGGCGTTATTAGCACCACGCTCTAACCAACTGAGCTAACCGGCCAGTACATCTATTCTCTCTTTAGATCCTTGTACATAATTCTACACTGACCCAATTCAACAGCTGAAACAGACTTTCTTAATACACATCTAACAGGTTTTGTGGGTTCTTATATGTGTGAACCATCTAAACTATATATTTCTTAAAGTTCTTGACTGAGCTTAATGTCACCAACCAGTGATTGGAGCAGATACGACTCAGGTCCTGCACACAGTAAGTAGTGCTGATACACAGTACCAGCCTGCACACCAGAGGGGCTCCAAACATCAAGTCTTCACTCATTAAATCATGTAGTTTGTAAACTTTGTGGAATGAATGTAGGATTTATACATGTAGATTCTGGGTTTTAGGAAGTTGAGCTACTGTTAATATTTTTTCAATTGAACTAAAAAGAACCTGAATTGATATTTTAATTTACAAGCAAATGTAAAGTATATTTCTATATGAAGAGCATCAGTTTCCAGATAATATACACTGAGGTTTGAAGCATAATGGAGCGGGTTCAGTAATTGTGGCGACAGTAAGTCTGTGTCTGTTTCTGTTGCTTATTCTGAATTGTGTTTGTTTGTAAACTGTAAATTAGTTCTTAATCTGGTCGTGATGTTAGTGAATTAAACCTACATCTCTCTGATGATCTGACCGATGAGCTGTCTGTTCTGACCTGCTGCATAAGCCCGGCTAGCTCAGTCGGTAGAGCATGAGACTCTTAATCTCAGGGTCGTGGGTTCGAGCCCCACGTTGGGCGAGTATCTTCATTTAACATCTACAGAAACCAAAACAGCCGGTCTCCAGTGACTTATCAGGTGGATATTTGTGCTTGTAGGACTGTTGTTTACTGGATGTTTTCAGTTACTTATTTCCACTATTCTGTGGGACTACAAATTGTTGTTGTGTCTGATATCTGTTTGATCAACAGGCAGGTTGTGCAATAAAAGACACTCGTCCCTGGGTGGACTCGAACCACCAACCTTTCGGTTAACAGCCAAACGCGCTAACCGATTGCGCCACAGAGACACACGCAGCACTTTCCCATGAGTGAACACACGAGTCACATGACTTGCTAATGTTTACTTCATGCTAATAAACAGTATAACATTTTATTTACGTGTCCAGACCTGCTACACAAACTGTCATTTTTGTCCCTGTTAAAAACTTTAGCTTAGTTAAAGCAAATAAAGACACATTTAAATTTTTAATGTATTATTACAGGTTTAAAGTTGCATAAAACAAATGTTTGTACAAATAATATAAAACCAAAGTACAAAATAAACATTTCACTTATTTTAATGATCTCAGAAATTACTCAGTTTTAAAGGTCAAAGGCAGCAGCATTTAGATCAGAACAGCTATTAACATTAAATATCACTAAAGAGGAAATCCTGAACACAGCAATGTAAACCTTTCATTTAAATAAAGTAAAGTTACATAGTTGATCCATGGTAAAAAGAACCTCACAGCTCAGCACAATGGTTAAACTGCACAACCCAACAAGGTAAAATAACCCATCATGTGTTCTGTCCAATATTTATACAGTGCTGGGTTGCCATATAGCACTTTTTCACCTGCATTCGGCCTTTTCTTTCCTGTATACCAAAAACAGTCGCCATTGCAGGTCTACAACACGTTACAAAAACACTTGGGACAGAAGAGCCATAAACACTCTTTAATTTTTATATATTATAAAATCTGTACCCAAGCAACAAGCTGTAATTTATTTCTAGCAGCACTAGATGGAGACGATGTCTGTACAACATGTTAAACTTCACTTTAAAAGTCAGTTGAATGTGTTTTACTGTAGTAAGAATGAAAGTTTGAGCTGATCTTTGTGTCATTGTGTAGCTTTGATGAAGAAAAAGTCGCTGGGTCAGTGTGTAACAGGAGGTTTGGAGTGAAGGTGGGTGTGTGTGGATAAAAGCTTCCAGCACCTGGTATTCCCAGGCGGTCTCCCATCCAAGTACTAACCAGGCCCGACCCCTATATTAAAAATAGTTTGACTTTATTATATTAAATTACATCTGAGTTTAATTGATTTATCCCTTATATGCACTTGTTATGGATTCATTGATCTTAACTATAAATAGTTAAGAGTCAACCCACGGAAGGCTTCTGGACCAGACAACATTCCTGGCCGAGTGCTCAAGGGATGTGCAGACCAGCTGGCAGATGTATTCACTGACATCTTCAACATCTCCCTGAGCAGCGCCATCGTTCCAACGTGCCTCAAGACGACCACCATCGTACCCGTGCCAAAGAAGTCATCTGTGTCATGCTTCAACGACTATCGTCCCGTAGCACTCACGCCTATCATCACGAAGTGCTTCGAGAAACTAGTCATGAGGCATATTAAGACACTACTGCCTCCCACCATGGACCCACTGCAGTTTGCGTACCGTCCTAACCGCTCAACGGACGACGCCATATCCACCACACTTCACCTGGCTTCTACACACCTGGACAGAAAGAACACTTACGTCAGGATGCTGTTCATAGACTTTAGCTCAGCATTCAACACCATCATTCCTCAGCATCTAATTGGAAAGCTGAGCACGCTGGGCCTGAACACCTCTCTCTGCAACTGGATCCTGGACTTCTTGACTGAGAGACCTCAGTCCGTCCGGATCGGTAAGAACACCTCCAGCACCACCACACTGAGCACCGGCGCTCCCCAAGGCTGTGTGCTCAGTCCACTGCTGTTTACTCTGCTTACGCACGACTGTACAGCTATGCACAGCTCGAATTCCATCGTTAAGTTTGCAGACGACACAACTGTGGTGGGACTCATCAGCAACAACGATGAGTCAGCGTACAGAGAGGAGATACAACATCTAACGAACTGGTGCCAAGTCAACAACCTGTCTCTGAATGTGGATAAAACCAAAGAGATGGTCATTGACTTTAGAAAGACACTAAGGGACCACTCCCCACTGCACATCGACGGCTCATCTGTTGAGATCGTCAAGAGCACCAAATTTCTCGGTGTTCATCTGGAGGAGAATCTCACCTGGACCCTTAACACCAGTTCCATCACCAAGAAAGCCCAGCAGCGTCTCTACTTTTTGAGAAGACTGAGGAAAGCTCATCTGCCACCCCCCATTCTCACCACGTTCTACAGAGGAACAATCGAGAGCATCCTGAGCGGCTGCATCACTGTCTGGTTCGGAAATTGTACTGCGTCGGACCGCAAGACTCTCCAGCGAGTAGTGAGGACAGCTGAAAAGATCATCGGGGTCGCTCTTCCATCTCTCACGGACATTTTTAACACCCGCTGCATCCGCAAAGCTCTCAGCATTGTGGACGATCCAACCCATCCATCACATGGACTTTTTACTCTGCTCCCGTCTGGGAGACGATACCGCAGCATCCGGACTAACACAACCAGACTGTGTAACAGTTTTATCCCTCAAGCAATCAGACTCCTAAACTCAGTACTGTAACAATTTCCTCCGGAAATTTTCTGCTGCCACACACTGATCTGTATTGACTATGTTACTTGCATTTTTGACTATGTTACTTGCATTTTTGACTGTTACTTGCATTTTTGCACACCTCCTGGAAATGCACAATAATTTCTGCACCTTACTTGTATTTTGCACCATATTTACTTTTTAGGCACCTTATCTGCATTGCCAATTTTACGCTGCTAATGTACAACATGTCACTACCTCATGAACCATTGTACCATCTATTCACCATCATGTACTAACACTTGTCTTTAGTCCTGTCTTCTAATTACTTGTTTAGATTAGGGATAATTAGGAATATCTTTTGTAGTTATTTATTATAGGATTTTTTGTATTATT
This sequence comes from Trichomycterus rosablanca, assembly GCF_030014385.1. Lineage (NCBI taxonomy): Eukaryota > Metazoa > Chordata > Actinopteri > Siluriformes > Trichomycteridae > Trichomycterus > Trichomycterus rosablanca. The sequence continues at coordinate 18,394,504 of NC_086002.1, read as the reverse complement.
GTTGTATTTGCACTGTTTTGTATTGTCTTGCACTTTTTGTACCGTGTTACACCGTGATCCTAGAGGAACGCTGTTTCGTTTCAATATGTACTTGTATGTAGCTGAAATGACAATAAAACCTCTCTGACTCTGACTCTGACTCTGAAATAATATAAATAATACAAAAATAAAAGCAGTAACTATAAAACAAGGTTTGTAGGTTGTGAGGAACATTAATATTTGTTTATAAAAAATAGTTTGACATGATTCCTCAATATATTAAAAGACGTTAATGGATTTATTTCTCTGTAATAAGTGCAGATGAAATGTTTCCTACGTTTTTCTGTTTTATGACGCTCCCTAACGCGTTAGCTGAAGTTGGCGCTTGATCAACGGTTTCATTTTAATCTTTCTTTAAATAAATACATTTAATCTTAAAATTATTATAAAATAGTTTTTGTAGTATGTAGCCTACTTTCATCTGTGTAAGCATTCGTAAAATAAGTAGGTGTTAGGACAGTGGTAAAGTTAGTTTTATATTGGACATTCGACTTTCTTTCGGCTCATTCTCGGCTAATAAACATCCAAAATTTAATATACATTCATATTCTGTATTTTCAATGCTTTAGCAATACTGTAAGTACTACAACAGTCACACTAATTAAGCTCTTTGAATAAAATAGAAAGAGAAAAAACAGATATAGAGATAAAGATTTTTTTTTATTGTTGTATGGTTATTCATAATTTATATATATATATATATATATATATATATATATATATATATATATATATATATATACATATATATATATATATATATATATATATATATATATATATATATATATATTAATAATTAACCATAATATTTCCTTTTCCATCTTTGAGAGAGTTTTATTAAACAATCCAAAAGCAATATATTTCATATTTATTTGTATATCAGCTCCTATTAGAATCATTTTTGTCCAGACCTCTCTAGATCTAGAACATTCTAATAAAAAATGTTCTAAAGTTTCGTCTTCGCAACAGTTTGGCATAGGACATTTCTTAGTTTTAACATAGCAACTCCAACTGACAACTGCTCTAACTGGAAGTCTTCGAACAGAGATTAACCATACCACATCTCTAATAGTTTCTGGCATTTTACTATTTATACTTTTGACTACTTCCTCACTTTCGTGGGGTTGAAGCTCTCTATAATCTATTAGATTTCCATATATTTTATCTATAATAAATTTGTAAATTTGTTTATTAGAGTAATTAACCCAATCAATATTTAAACATTTAAATTTTGTGATAAAATCTGAAAAAACTATTTTTTCTTATTTTCCCTTTTTTTTCCTTCCAATTTGAGGTTTTTCCAATCCACTTAGTTTGTCTGTGAAGTCCGCATGCAATAATTTTACAAAATGCAATTTTTGTTTTAATTCCTAAATCTATTGCACCTAATCCACCAAATTCCTTACTTTTAAATAATAATTCTCGTTTAGTAACTTCTCTAGTTGTTCCCCAAATGAAGTTGCAACTGAGTTTATTAAATTTTTTAACCCATGTATTATTGAGTGGAAAAATGCATGCTAAAAACAAGATTTTTGAAAGAACAAAAGTTTTAATTATTGCGATTTTGGTTTTATAGCTCAGAGAAATATTAGCAAACTTACCTATTTCATTTTTTATACACCTTTCCTTTTCAGTCCAATTGTAGTCGACACATTTTTGATTATCAATGTAAACACCTAAAATTTTTATTTGTTGTCTTTCTGTAATATTAACTTGAAATTTTTGTTCTTCATTTCCTATCCAAACACATTCACACTTTTGTAGATTCAATTGCGCACCAGAAGCTTCTTCATAATTTTTAAAATGTTCATAAATTATATCCAATTCTTTTTTTGATTTAATAAACACAGTAATATCATCAGCATAGGCAGTTATAATAAGTTTTTCATCATTTAATTGTACTCCATTTAGCCTGTCATCATTTTTTATTTTTTGTATTAACGGACTTATTGCAAGTACATATAATGCTGCACTGAGTGGACATCCTTGTTTAACCCCTCTCAAAACTGGAAAAGGATCAGTTAAAATACCATTTACTTTAACTTGTACCATTGATTTGGCATACAAACACATAACCATATTAATAAAAAATTCAGAAAAACCATACATTCTTAAAACCTCTGTAATATATTTCCTGGACACATAATCAAAAGCTTTCTTTTGATCTAATGTTACAATGTAAAAGTTTTTTTCAGAACTACATACTAATTCTCTTAATGTATTAAGGCTATCCCACATTAATCTTCCCTTTACTGCACATGTCTGTTCTTGGACAATACTATTCTCTAAAACATTATTTAATCTATTCATAATTATTTTAGCATAAATTTTATAATCTACATTCATAATTGTAATATGCCTCCAATTATTTATATCTGACATATCACCTTTTTTATATAATAAAGTCAAAATGCCTTCATAAAATGTGTCACACATAAAACCTCTCTTAATTCCTTCATTAAATAATCTTTTCAAAAAGGGAGCTATTTCTGCTTTAAATGCTAAATAAAATTCAGAAGGTAAACCATCTTTTCCTGGTGATTTTTTAACATTAAGAGAATTTATAGCCGTTATAACATCTTCTTCTGTAATTGGATTATTTAACAACTCATCCATTTTGTCATATTTGTAACTGAGGAAGGATTTAAGTTTATCGTCGTCTGTTTCTACTTCTTTATACATTTCTGCACATAACTCATGTATTGTGTCTCTTATTTGTTTATTTTCTGTAACTATTTTTCCATCTTTATTCATAATAGATTCAATAAATGATATTTTCTTTCTTTGTATAAAATTAGAGACGATTTGTGTTGCATTTAGAGTTTCTTCAGAATCAATACCAAGTTGCATTTGTAGATTTTTTAACGGGTCATCGTTAAACATTTTGAGCTAATTTTTAATTGTTTCTAATTCATTTTCTTCTTGTTTACATAAATCACTTTTAAGTTTTAATTCGATGTATCTTTTCATCAAAGAATCATATTTTTTGTTCTTTTCTATATTTATTTGTTTACTTTTAACTTTGCATATTTTTTTCATTCTAATCTTAAATACCTCCCATAATTCATTCTCACCACTAGTTAAAACTTCTAATGATTTGATTTTATATCATTTCATTGTTTATGTCCATAATTACTTGTGAATTTTTTTAAATTTGTGTATTTAATTTCCAATAACTTATTACATCATTACATTTAAATTTTAAGACTCCAATTACCATTAAATGATCGGTCTCTAGCAAAAGTTTAGCATTATATGTTATTACGTCAAAATTTATATTTATATATATTCTATCAATTCTAGTTTTACAGGTATTATCAAATCTTGTAAAATCTATTTTGTCTGGGTAAATAGTTCTAAAGATATCATACATGTCATGATTTTCCATTATCTCCTTTAATACAATACCTTCTTTATATATTTTATTTTCCTTAAGAGTTATCTTATCTTTTTTATCTGTAATAGTGTTAAAGTCGCCACATAGAATTATTGGTAATTTAATACATAGAAGAGGTTTCAATGAATTAAATAATTGAATCTTTTTAGCCCTGCTTTGAGCTGTATATACATTTATTATTCTCATTTTAATTCCATATAAAAAACAATCCAAATACATAAGTCTACCAGGAATTACTTCACGTAGTCTAACTACTTTAACATCAAACGTGTAAAATAAGATCCCTATACCATCAGCTTTACTCTCACCAATAGAAAAGAAAGATTTTCCACACACCCAAGATTGCTCTGTGACATTCATATCAGAAATACTAGACAAACGTGTTTCCTGAATGCTTAAAATATCTAGATTTTCTTTACTTAATTTATTTTTTTTTTCTAATTTTTTAGCAGTTGATTGAATACCTCTAACATTTAATGTAGCGACTTTAATATTATTAACCGGCATTGTTCAAAAGGTTTTGTTTTGGTTTTTTTTAAAGCGATCTTTTACTTTTCGCTTTTTTATTTACACTTTTTTCTGACGATTCTGTACTTTTACGTCTTTTTTTTTGGCTGTATAACTGTAGGTTGTTCCTGTGTCCCTGTATTTAATACATTTTCTAAAGAAGATAAAAAAGTTTCACCCTTGTCTTTAGAGTCTTTTCCGGCGTCTTCTTCCGCCACTTCTTGTGTTCCACTCCTTGCTTGAGTCGGATGTTCGTTGGGTTGTTTGGTGAGAGATGTCGGGTCTTCACTGCTTGTATCCGTGCCAGAAGATTCTGATGAATCGTCGGTGCTGGATTCACTCGAGTCTCCACTAGATGATTCACTGCTGTTGCTGGAACTTTCAACGCCATCATCATGTTTCGTTTCTTCTCCAAGCTTCTCTTCATTTGTTTCTTTTTCCTTTGCAGTCTCGTTAGAGTCGTTTTCAATTACGTGCTTTACATTTACTTGTCCAGCTTTTGCTTTGTTACTATAAGATTTTGGACATCCAAAGTACGTATGGCCTTGTCCACCACATAGATTACATGTCTCACTGTTAGTACATTGTTTTCCCTTATGTCCAAAGTCACCACACTTCCAACACTTGAGTTTAGTGCAATCTTTAACTTGATGTTCATATAAATTACATATATAGCATTGTTGCGATTGTCCTTGGTAGGTTATTTTTCCATTGTAGGGTCCCATTGATATTGAATTTGGAATCTGTATTAAACTTCCATTCGGACTCGTTTTCATTTTTACTTTGTAACGCCGTACTCCATACCAAAGTTCAAACTGATCAAGTGGTTTGAAAACAGGTTGAATAATTACACAATATCTTAAGATGTACTGTTCAATATCTTCATCGGAAACTCTTCCTGTCCAAAATTTAACGTGTATATTTTTGATGATATTTTTTACTGGAGTTGCACAATCCAGCTCCCAATCCTTCCAGAACCCTTGGCTTCCTGCATTGTTGAAGACTTGCACAAAGTGTTGTATTGCACGCTCTTGATGAAAAATCAGTTCATAATCTTTTTTGTTAGGAAGTGAAATGAATGAGTATATGTCAGCGACGTTTAGCCATTGACTTTGCATTAGGTGAGCACCGATAGTTGATCTGTTTGGAGCTTCATCTTGGCCTACATACCGGATTCTGGCCCAAAATTTCCCCGTTTGAGAGGTAGAAGGTCCAGCTGGTACCATAGTGTCCTTTATCCAGGGATTTCTCCCAGTTTTGACGAAGAAAAGTATTAAAGAAACAGCGTAATGCCGCCCTTCCCTCTTCCGGACATCGTTACTGCTCTCGTCGAGATGAAGTGAGTCAAGAAGCTGAGCGTCTCTTTGCCTCTATGGGGCTGCATAGGCAGGACTTCGAAACTCGCCGGTCATTGGATAAATGCCACTATTTTGTCCCACCGCCGGACGCTGAGCGTCTCTGGGGGTGAATGAGCTGTGGGCGGGTCTGGACGCTGAGCTTCTGCAAGATGATTGGAGGATCAGTCGAAAGGCTGAATCCCGTTTTGATTGACAGCTGTCGCTGGGAGCTTCAGTACCATCACGGATTTTGCGAGTGAAGTCGGAAGACAAACTGCAACCCATTTCATGCCATTTTCTTGAAAACTAACAAAGGGGAGAATTTATACATTTATATATAAATAAATTGACAAATTTTATGATATAAGCTGACAATGAGCTTCCCCTCTTTGAAAGACCAGCAGCCGCCACTGATTATATATATATATATATATTACATACTACACATGTCCCTCAGTCACTATCCATGGCTTAATGGTCCGAATTGCAGTGTCCAAAACCAGTATATTTTTTACCTATGCGATATATTGGAATTGGGAATGTCAGATCTCAGGTTTGGAGCGAGGTAGGACTTCCAAATCTGCGTTCCTCTCTAAGTCTCCACCTCCCCAACCTATGGTGCAAGTTTGAAAAAGATCAGAGAAACAAAGAAAAAAATTGGACCAAAAAATCTCTAAGGGTTTTGGTCATGTTATACTGGTTTTGGACCAAATAAAAATAAAAATAAGCTTATCCCATTTCCAATATAATAAAGGCATGACAAATATACAGCTTTTGGACAGTGAAAAGTCATCCCATTTGCAATATATTGAATACTTGAGTGGGGTCCCATAAGCAGCATACAGTAGTGAAGGCCCAAATGCTTATTTTTCACACTTCCCAAGGGTCTACAGACACGAAACACATACCAATGGATTCGTCTTGACGAGTAGATGTCATTTGACACCAGAAACGGCAGCTAATTCCGATGGAAATTGCCGAAAATCGCCCCGTTTTTTATTATTATTTTTTAATAAATTAACATGTTTATCGGGCACTTTGTTGGACAAATTTGGTACCCATGCACTCGGGAGGACTCCTAGATTACGATTCAATCGAGTCCCGGTGTCTGTGTTTATTCCCGCCAAGCCTATGAGGCCTACGTTAGCAACCGAATGCTAATGACACTCGTTTTTCATACTTCCCGGTGGTCAACATGCAAAATACACATATCAATAGATTTGTCTCGATGAGTAGATGCTGTTTGACACCAGCAGCTTAAGCTGCTTTTGAGGGAAATCGCGGAAAATCGCCCCGTTTTTATAACGTTTAGCTACTAAATTAACATGTTTATTGGGCACTTAGGTAGACAAATTTGGTATGGTTACACTCGGGAAAACTCGTAGTTTGTAATGCAAAGAAGTTTTGTTGTCCTAGAGGTTCTGGAACCTTTAGAAATGGTTCAAAGTCAGGCAAAAGAAACACAGGAAGGCCTTAAAAATGTTCAAGTGGACCTAGGGCTTCCAGATTTTTCACACTGCTTCTAGAGGTGTCCACAGCCCACACATTCGAGTTTTGAGTCGATCGGACCTTTCAAAGCAGTGTTACATAGAGCGTGTAAGAATCTGAATGGGAATAAATTGGGATTTGGACGTGTCCAAACGGGGTAGCAAGGTCCGATGGGTCTGAAATTTTGGCGACATTGTCGACATAGGCTCCAGATAAACATACTCAAATTTGGAAGCGTTCTGGCTTTCCGAAGTATTTTTTATTGGGGCAACGATTTGAGCAAAATCCATGCAGACTTGCACCTTGGCCTTATGCCTTTCTCAGTGGAGGAGGAGAAATACTGAAAGGCCTTAAAAATCTTTATGTGGACCTAGAGCTTTCAGATTTTTCAGACTACTTCTAGAGGTGTTGACTGCCCACATAGTTAAGTTTTAAGTCAAACGGCCCAAGTGGTGTCCAAAAAGTTATTATGGGATTTGAATGGGAATATATTGGAATTGGAACGTGTCCAAACAGGCTCTAGAAAGGTCAGACGAGTCCGAAATTTCATCTACATTGTCATCAGAGGCTCTAGATAAACATACTCAAATTTGGAACCGTTCAGGCATTCCAAAGTATTTTTTATCTGGACAACGATTCGAGCAAAATCCATGCAGACTTGCCATGTTTTCTTAAGGTCAGCACTTAGAATTTGAAGTACTAAACTTTACTAAAGCCCCTGGGAGAACTGCAAATCCTTTTTAGGTGCTGGGTCAACCACGAAAGGTACTTCAGACAAAGATGACACTCAACGATACCCATTTTCAAAGGCTGCTTCTCAGATTAAAACTGAACACACATATAAAAAGATTTGTTGCATCCGAAAAGATGTATTTACAAACACATGACAATCTTCTTCTTCTCCTGGGCCTTTGTCCCGCTCGGTTGTGGGGTCAGCTCTTCGGCAGATCATGATCCGCACATCGATTTGGCACAGCTTTTACGCCGGATGCCCTTCCTGGCACGACCCTCCCTATTTTATCCGGGCTTTGGACCGGCACTACAATGCACTGGTTTGTGCATCTAGCAGCTAGGTATCTATAGGACAATTCAGTGTTTCCAATTAGCCTGGTGGCATGTCTTTGGACTGCGGGAGGAAACCGGAGCACCCAGAGGAAACCCACGCGGACACGGGGAGAACATGCAAACTCTGCACAGAAAGGACCCGGACCGCCCCACCTTGGGATTGAACCCAGGACCTTCTTGTTGTGAGGCGACAGTGCTACCCACTAAGCCACCGTGCCGCCCTACAAACACATGACAATAATTAGCCAAAAATGCAACACGGGTCATTCACATGCATATGTCCATGTTTTTCCACTGCCCCTTTTTATATCAGCCATTTCTAGCATGTTCTTTTGTCAAAGCATCTATGTTACACCCAATTCTGATGAGGCCGGACTGACCCATGGGTCCAAGCCCTTTCACATCCTGATGGAAGTACCCTTATTTGACTGACTGAAAAGCTGACCAAGTGAAACTCTTTAGTCATTTTGAGTGACTTGATCACTATTTATCAACTCTTCAGAGCTGTGATCCAAGAGCTTGCCAATGCATCACAGCCACCCGATAGATATCTAGCATGGTAAATATCTGTACCTATCAGTGGGTGGTGAATAACCATCAAACCAACCTAGGATGGTAAATGTACAGTTTTCACACATCAGGGTATTTAATGTTTTTTTTTAATAAATGAGCAGGAAAATGTCCACTGAGGAGGACATTGGTCTAGTGATCAACTGGATTAAGTTGGCTGTTTTTTTTTGGTTGTAAACAGCCAACTCCCTGCTTTCTGACATTTTTCATCTTCTGCTTTGAATATCCTTGCAGCACCAGTTGAATTATGGGATAGATTAACGATTAACGTGCTTGGTTCTCATACTTTAAAATGTTTGACGATGCAGTTCCACATCTGGGGATTTTTTGTATGTACTGTTTAATTAATACTACTGCTTTCATTTACTGTTATGTATACATATACAACAGTAATAATCAAATTACATTGACATTTATGGCATTTGGCAGACGCTCTTATCCAGAGCGACTTACATTTATGCAATTTTTTTACATTTATGCAGGACTGGGTGTGGGGGAGGGGCAAGAACATAAGCTTTCCAAGTAAACTTCAGGATCAGGTTTTCTCTTTTCAAATTGAATGACAGAGCACAAATATTCAAATCACACTATAAAGATGTCCTACATGTTATATAAATACATAATACGCAGTGGTTTGGGCACAGCTAGGTGAATTCCATGTTTTGTTATTGGTTTAAACGTCTTAATGTCTCTTCTATGGGATAGAAATTTGAACAATATTTTTTCTGTATGTAACTAAAAGAAAAAAAAAAGTTAGCTTTTTAATGCATTATTACTTTTATACCAGGCACATTGTTTTTTCCCCTAGTACTTACATTCAGCAAGTAAAAAGTAATCATGCATTAAAATGTGCAGCACTTTGTTTCCTGTAGAGAATGTGTAAACTTATTTTTCTTGTTTTCTTTTACTTACTTTTACAAAATCAGTAAAACATGGAATTTGATCAGAAGTATCCATTTGTTCTACTTATACATGTAGTTCATGCTAAATTATTTAGCACAATGTGTTGTTATCTACTGTATCTGATGTAAAAGCATCAGTAAAAATAAATAGCATTAAATATAGTGTAGTGTTGTGGTGGGACATTTCATACTGCGTTCATGTCACACTGGTTCATGTCATAACAGGTCCAGAGTCAGGGTGGGGGAGGGGATAGAGCGAGAGCAATTAAGCACCTGTGAACTACTAATGCTTTGTTCAAGACACACTGAAATTGTTTATTAACTTGATCTGTATGAATATACAGTATTTTATTTTGAAACGGAGAACTGCTAGGCCCTCTTTTGTTTTAGTAATTATTTTGAAGTCATACAACAATTTGAGCTCCTTCTGAGTTAATTAAGCCATCCCCTGACCTGATAATTGATATTATTAAAAAGAATGTTGTATTTTCTTTAATGTACAGATTTCTACAACACATTAAAGCGTTTAATAAAATGTCTCTGAAGCTGTGTTTGGGTAATGATTTTATGGGAGAGTGATTAACTTCATGAGAAGTAAATTGGCACTGAAACATTTTCTAAAACACCCCGCCATCATAAACGCACGTGTGCAGTTCTGCACTTTCTCTGTGCACCTTGAACGCATCATTATAATCATGCTCGGTGCGCGCGAGACACGGAGGTTTCAGAGGCTGCGCGAGCATCATCAGCGCTGTGTGGAGCGGCACGAGCTGGAGTCCCGAGAGAGGAACAGACTGGAGCACGAGGAAAGTGTGAAGCTGCTGCAGGTAAGACCTGTTTTACTCTTCTATTCAACTGTAAACTCAGGCTGTACTCAGAGCTTTAATCCGTCCAACACACAACACATACTGATGCTTTCACCTCGTTTTTCACCTGCATGACTTGGTATTGTTAGGATTTTCGGAACATAAAAAACGTAAATTTAATATGGGAAGTTTTCCGGCATTCACCCACGTGGTCTTTTGTTCAAAATGGCGCCGGCCATGCTCCCTTCCTGACTCCTACCGAGGGGGGGGAGGCGGAGCCCTGGGCTTTTTAGCACATTTCATTGGCTCCACCAGCAGTAAAGGAGGAGGAGCCTAGCTTAGTTTAAAAAAACGGCGCACTCAGACGCACACTCTCTTTTTTGGCTGGCAATCATCTGGATTGCAGGAGAAAGGAGCGCCGATCGGCTTAGCTCTGACTTATATTCACAGATCATTTTGTACACTTAATAAAGTGTTTTGAAGAGTACTTTCTGGAATTATCCGACTGCTTCTTCAGGGCCTCTCGACCAAAAGATTCGTCGTAACAGTATTTAAACAAATGAGGGTTTAAATGTAGATAAAACACACACAGGTGTGAATGTAATCATGTGTTTTAGCAGTTTGAGTCTACAGTCAGTGATGGTTTTGTACTGGATACCTTTAAATTCAGGTGTTCCTAAAATTTAGATTCCTGCGTGTAACTAAGTGGGGTGGGGGAAGGTAAAGTGCACCATGAGCTCTGTGATAACACGCACTTACAGTATATATACGTATATATATATATATATATATATAAATATTGTACCATAAATATCTGTTTTGTGGATTGTTTTTCTGAATTTTTCCAGTAAAAAGTCAGTACAATCCAGAGTTTGTGTCTGGGTCTGTTCACTTTCTGCTACTCTGGTATTTCACAAAAGGTTATTTTTTTTAGATACTGACCCCATCAATACCCCTTTACCATCAAAAGGGGTCGTAACTTTATAGTAAAACGAGATCTTGTAACCTATGTTAAAAAAATATTCTTGTGTTGCTTCCCTCTGGTGGCACTTTTGGAGAATTGTAAAAAGTAATATGATATGTTAAAATTCCAAGATTTAACCAATTCTTCCCTGTCTCAGGTCCGCAATCTTGGTGTCATTCTAGACTCCACTCTTTCTTTTGAATTTCATAAAAAATGTTGCTAAAACTGCGTATTTTTACCTTAAGAACATCTCTAGACTGTGCTCCTTTCTTTCATTCTCTTCAACTGAAACTCTTGTAATGGACTATTGTAATACTGTTCTTTATGGGCTCCTTGTCTCCGGGCTGAAGAGGCTACAGCATGTACAAAATTCATCCGCGAGGGTCCTAACACATACAAGATCACGTGATCACATAACTCCTTCACTTAAACAGCTCCACTGGCTACCCATCCAATACCACAATCAATATAAGGTTCTTTTGTTGGTTTTTAAAGCCTTTCATGGCCAAGCACTTACATATCTCACTGATTTACTTCATCCATACTCACCTACTCGTTCACTTTGGTCATCAGATGAAAACGTACTTGTTGTTCCCCCTTTCAGGCTTTGTTCTATGTGACAGGGCTTTTAGTATATCTGGTCCCAAACTCTGGAACTCCATTACTGAGAAACTCCGAGCATGTACTTTGTTTTGGCTGAGCGGGAGTCATCTCTTCCCCTCCTGCGCCACCAACCAGACAAACCGCCAAAGTTTTTTTTGTCGTGTTGTGTATCTTCTCTGGTAGTTAAAAGTTTAACTTAGTTATGTAATATTTTAATTATTATTTTAATCAAACCTAAAAGCAGAGTAGGGGGTAAAGCTATTAGGAGACCTACGGTAGCTGGTGAATGCACCCGGAGTTCCCAGCGAAGTAGGTCTTACAGAGCAAGGCAAACAAGGGCCTTAAGTGGCAGGAGGACCAATTAGGGCTGATCACCCGCAGCTGTCGAGCTGGCTATTTAAGCCAGCTCTGCACAGCAGCGGGTGTCGCACCTTTTGTTCGTTTCTTGGTATTCAAGTGGTCGCTCGTCCACGGTGGTCCTTAGGTTGAACGGTATCCCCTGGTGGCATAGCCATCAGGGTGTGTAGATCGTAAGGTCGAGGTAATAGTTTTTTACCCTAGGAATTAGCGTGGTGCGACACCGTGCAGCCCTCGCGCTGCTGTTTATTTAGCGGTTAGCATTAGCGGCGCTGCTACATTCCCAGTCAGCTGGCTGGGTGCAGTCTCCGCGTAGCATTGACTATTTGATCCGTCATTAGGATTCAGTAACCGGCAGGTGGCGACACCGTTAAGCGTTCGGACCGTTCGCCGGCAACCCCGGTTCGAATCCGCACCTTGTATGACGAGACTAATTTTGTGTCTTCTCCTTTTCAGATCGGCACACTTCCTCAGCGGTGTTCCCTCGTGAAGTCGCCGCTGATCGCGAACACCACTAGATTCCGCTGGGCTGGAACTAGTGTACTTCAGGAGACTTTAGCTCCCGCACGCTTATGCGGTAGCACCTTATTCGCTCCGCCCTCCTCTCTTACCCACGCTAAGAATAGCGCGGAGACAACGCGCCCGTCTCGCACCGAGGAGACCAGGGTTCGCGTCCTCACTTGTTATTTATTTCTCTATGGTGTTTTTCTTTGCCTGCAGTTTCAGCGGCACCATCGGACTTCCCGATTGGTTTTTATTTTCTTGTTTTTCCTCTGTTTGTGTTTATTTTTATTATAAATAAAATATTATTTAAGTTATTTATTCCGCCTTTGAGTCCTCCTTCTCCCACGTGACAAAAGCCCTGGTTTTTTTTTTTTTTCATGACGTTTTCTCCTGGTAACAGTAGAGAGAGGCAGGAAAAACATTGTATATTGATTAGTTTAGTACGGTGGCCGAGAAGTGCAAAACAAATTAACATTTTAGAAAACAAAATTACAAAAAAACTAATTTACAAGAGCTGAAACACTTTTACCAATGCCGAGACAAATTTACAAACGGCCGATCTGACGGAAATGGTAGGTACAATACACAGGAAGTTACCTGCTGGCAATCAAATTGTTTCTCGGGGGTAAAGTGAACGGAGTTTGTGATGGTAACGCTAAACAATGTTTTGTCTATTTTGTGGAAATAATTTTATACAGTTGACCCACTTTTGTTTTTCTTGTAGGAAGATTGTTTGTGCAGATGTTTAGACGTGGCCTGTGCATCTCTATCTACCGTCCGCTTCTCTAAACATCTAAGGAATTCACACAAGAAAAACAAAAGTGGCCAACTGGCTGAAATAATTAACACAAAATAGACAGAACATTGTTTATTAGGGACGGAACATTTGATACTGAGGCTTTGAAGCTTGTTTCACTTTTGTAACACTGGACTCAGTGTATCGGAGCTTGTATTAAACCAGCAGGAATGTGCGGGACTGATTCAAAGCTTTGGTGCTTTTATCTCACTGACTATATAAGAGACAGTCAAACAGTGGCGGCTCCTGCCAAATCTCTCAGGGGGGGCAATTGTTGCGATGATGGACAAGGTGACCTGTTGAAGGGGTAAATTAATGCTTAAATAATTAACATCCAGTTGTTGTTGGCCTCTCTCCTATTGGTTTAGAGCGAAGGCACAGCTGAGCCAATCCTAAACGCGCCGTCATGTCCCAGGGAAACACATACACGCCCCCTCACATACTGCCCCCCCCCCCTCCTCCCCTCTCTTCTCCTCCGTTCTCCCGCCCGTGTAATGTATAATACAGAAAAGCTTCTCTTAAGCCACTATTACTTTATATTATGTCACAATAACATTTACACTAACAATTACATTATGTAAGGAGCTCATATACGTGAGTGCACATACATATACACATTTATACGGACAGTTTTATGGGGATGTGTGACAAAATCATTATTACAAATAAAACAGGACCAGTCATACTTAGTGTTTTTAACTCCTTGCTTATCACTCTCTCCACATAATAAGTAAGTATGGATGGATGCATGTATGAATAGTTGTATGTTTGCATGCATGCTTATATGTATGTATGTGTTTAGGAAACGCGACTCTTTATGGGAGGAAATAGGTGGCTCTTAAAAGAGCCGTTTTAAGAAAACGAAGGTAATAAAACAGGAACATGTTCACTTCTTCTTGGGTGCAGCTTTTTTGGCCTTGGCCGCTTTGGGTTTAGCGGTTTTGGGTTTGGCTGCCTTGGCTTTTTTAGGACTCTTGGCTGCCTTCTTAGGGGTCGCCGGCTTCTTAGCCTTCTTGGGGCTCTTGGTGGTTTTCTTAGCGGCAGCAGCGGGTTTCTTGGTCTTCTTGGGGGACTTCTTAGCTGCGGGCTTCTTGGCTGTTACCTTCTTGGGTTTCTTTGCGGCCTTTTTCACTTTAGGAGCGGCGGGCTTCTTCGCCTCGGTCTGCTTCTTGTTGAGCTTGAAAGAGCCTGATGCGCCGGTGCCCTTGGTCTGCACCAGGGTGCCCTTGGTCACCAGGCTTTTGACGGCGAGTTTGACGCGGGAGTTGTTCTTCTCCACGTCGTATCCACCTGCAGACAGAGCTTTCTTCAGGGCGGCCAGGGACACGCCGCTCCTCTCCTTGGAAGCGGAAACAGCTTTGACGATCAGCTCGCCGACGCTGGGACCCGCTTTCTTGGGTTTGGCCGCGGTCTTCTTTTTAGGAGCCTTGGCGGGGGCCGAGCTGGCCGGTGCTGGAGCTTCTTCTACCATCGTTGTTGGAGCTAAAACGGCGCTAAGAAAGAGCGAGTGAAGCGCTGTGCTCTGTTGTACAGAGATTCCTCCCTCTTACGAGAGGGGGCGGGGCTTTATAGCACACATGAGAACTGTGTAGACTCAACTCGGCCAGCGCAACGTCTGTGTGCTTCCGTGACACATGCGCACTTGTGTTTTCTCATGGCAAATAGTGATTAAAATACAAGTCCTGATATAAAATGCGAGGTAATAAAGTGCACGTCGGCCGAACATAAGCTCTCTCGTTCATGTAAAAGCCCGCAAAGGGAACCTAACGATGCTCTGTTTCCTTGTGTTCTGCTAAAACAGCACACCGCTCCTGATGTGTAAAGCGACGCAGCGCACATTTCACATCTTATTACACGTAAAAATATGCTGAGGAAACCCGATCTTCTTGTAGACACAGGCTGAAAAGTACAAACCAGACCTTGGTGTTTTCCACATGTATTTATAAGCGGATGTGAGCTTCCTTTTCTACTAGTAAAATAGACTGTTTAGTGCGAAGTAAAACACAGCTACCAAGCAGGACTAGGTCGAGTCCAGGGTGCTTAACTGTCATGTAGCTGAAAGAACAAATGAAAAAAAAAACTAAAAATAAATAATAAACATAACAATTTAGAATAATGATAATGATAATAAGAAGAATATTTAATGTTAACCATAATACTGGTAATAGTACTAATGGCAAAAAAAACAACCGCATTCACAATGATGCTTTTTCTAATTTGGAAATTCATGAGTTTCAGCCACAACGATAAGTCATAAGCGACTTCTAAAGCAAAATCCACAAACACAAAGAAAAGCTCGACTTCAAGAAACTCCTGTGGCCTGACCGAAGCCCCACTGCACAGCTGAGGAATTCAGGTTTTCCGTAATATCGATCAAGGCCCTCCTGAAATCAACATCAGTTTGAAGACATACAAAAGCCTTTTTGACAGAATGGGTCCAAATTCCGACAGATACAGTTTCAAGTTTTATGAGAAGCGTGCGTGTGTGTGTGTGTGTGTGCGTGTGCGTGTGTGAGAGAGAGAGAGAGAGAGAGAGAGAGAGAGAGAGAGAGAGAGAGAGAGAGAGAGAGAGAGAGAGAGAGAGAGAGAGAGTGTGTGTGTGTGTGTGTGTGTGTGTGTGTGTGTGTGTGTGTGTGTGTGTGTGTGTGTGTGTGTGTGTGTGTGTGTGTGTGTGTGTGTGTGTGTATACAAAACAGTGCTGTAAGAACTGGTGACAAACATACACAATACACAACACAGAATTGCAGAACTGCAGTCTGAGTCCAACACTGTTTAATATCTACATAAATGAATTAGTGTGCTGCCCCCGGACTCACTCTGCAGGACGGGGAAGTAAAATTTCTACTCTATGCAGCTGCACCTAGACCTGTTGGAGCAGTACAGCCAGAACTGGGCCCTAGCAGTAAATCTGAAGAAAACAAAAATGATGGTGTTCCAAAAACAAACCTAGATGTCAGGAACACATGGCACCAGTTTACCATGGTCAGCACTGCCCTGGAGCACACAATGCAGTACACTTACCTTGGTCTCATCATTACATTTACATTTTCAGCATTTAGCAGACGCCTTTATCCAAAGCAACTTACAGTACAGTTACAGTATACAATCTGAGCAATTGAGGGTTAAGGACCTTGCTCAAGGGCCCAACAGCAGCAACCTGGCAGTGGTGGGGCTTGAACCAGCAACCTTCTGATTACTAGTCCAGTACCCTAACCACTAGGCTACGGCTGTACTCATTACTGAATCAGTGAGTTTCCGCATGGCAGTGAATGCACTAAAGGAAAATGCTGGCAGAGGCCTGTACACAATCAGGAGGAGAATTATTTGATAGTGTGATACAGCCCGTTGCACTGTACAGGAGTGAAGTATGGGGTCCACTAAATTTTCACAGCTCTATTAAATGGGACAAACATCCAACAGAAACCCTGCATGTTCATTTCTGTAGAATGATTTTATAAGTCCAAAGGAAAACACCGACCATCACCTGCAGGGCAGAAATAGGCCGAATATAAACATACAAAAAAGATCTCAACATTTCTTGATACACCTAAAGTCAAGTCCCAAAGAGTCACTACAATTTAAATTACTACAGAGCCAAGAACTGACCCCTGAAATAAATGCTCTCAGACAGCTGGTCCTGAGTCTCACTGACCCTCAAACAGGCCTCACCATAGATCACAGCACTGCCCAACAGCTCATAGCTAACAGTTAGAACAGGTATCTAGAACACTGGGCGAACCAAATCCAATCTCACAGTAGACTATAATACTATTGTGAAATAAAAAGTAAGTACGAACTGGAGCCACATCTTACAGTGGAGACAGAGATGCACTTCCTTCTTCACTGCCAAAAATTCAAACCAACACAAGAACATGTCACAGACAGATTTAAACAACAAATCCCAAATTACCAAACACTTACAGAATTAGAAAAATTACAGAAAACGCTCACCGCACAGTATGTGTCAGCGCTACACCACCTGAGAGACAGTGGGTAACAAATTTGTGTGTACACACCCACACACACACACACCTACAGTGTATCACAAAAGTGAGTACACCCCTCACATTTCTGCAAATATTTTATTATATCTTTTCATGGGACAACACTATAGACATGAAACTTGGATATAACTTAGAGTAGTCAGTGTACAACTTGTATAGCAGTGTAGATTTACTGTCTTCTGAAAATAACTCAACACACAGCCATCAATGTCTAAATGGCTGGCAACATAAGTGAGTACACCCCACAGTGAACATGTCCAAATTGTGCCCAAAGTGTCAATATTTTGTGTGACCACCATTATTATCCAGCACTGCCTTAACCCTCCTGGGCATGGAATTCACCAGAGCTGCACAGGTTGCTACTGGAACCCTCTTCCACTCCTCCATGATGACGTCACAGAGTTGGTGGATGTTAGACACCTTGAACTCCTCCACCTTCCACTTGAGGATGCGCCACAGGTGCTCAATTGGGTTTAGTCCATCACCTTTACCTTCAGCTTCCTCAGCAAGGCAGTTGTCATCTTGGAGGTTGTGTTTGGGGTCGTTATCCTGTTGGAAAACTGCCATGAGGCCCAGTTTTCGAAGGGAGGGGATCATGCTCTGTTTCAGAATGTCACAGTACATGTTGGAATTCATGTTTCCCTCAATGAACTGCAGCTCCCCAGTGCCAGCAACACTCATGCAGCCCAAGACCATGATGCTACCACCACCATGCTTGACTATAGGCAAGATACAGTTGTCTTGGTACTTCTCACCAGGGCGCCGCCACACATGCTGGACACCATCTGAGCCAAACAAGTTTATCTTGGTCTCGTCAGACCACAGGGCATTCCAGTAATCCATGTTCTTGGACTGCTTGTCTTCAGCAAACTGTTTGCGGGCTTTCTTGTGCGTCAGCTTCCTCCTGGGATGACGACCATGCAGACCGAGTTGATGCAGTGTGCGGCGTATGGTCTGAGCACTGACAGGCTGACCTCCCACGTCTTCAACCTCTGCAGCAATGCTGGCAGCACTCATGTGTCTATTTTTTAAAGCCAACCTCTGGATATGACGCCGAACACGTGGACTCAACTTCTTTGGTCGACCCTGGCGAAGCCTGTTCCGAGTGGAACCTGTCCTGGAAAACCGCTGTATGACCTTGGCCACCATGCTGTAGCTCAGTTTCAGGGTGTTAGCAATCTTCTTATAGCCCAGGCCATCTTTGTGGAGAGCAACAATTCTATTTCTCACATCCTCAGAGAGTTCTTTGCCATGAGGTGCCATGTTGAATATCCAGTGGCCAATATGAGAAAATTGTACCCAAAACACCAAATTTTACAGCCCTGCTCCCCATTTACACCTGGGACCTTGACACATGACACCAGGGAGGGACAACGACACATTTGGGCACAATTTGGACATGTTCACTGTGGGGTGTACTCACTTATGTTGCCAGCTATTTAGACATTAATGGCTGTGTTGAGTTATTTTTAGAAGACAGTAAATCTACACTGCTATACAAGTTGTACACTGACTACTCTAAGTTATATCCAAGTTTCATGTCTATAGTGTTGTCCCATGAAAAGATATAATGAAATATTTGCAGAAATGTGAGGGGTGTACTCACTTTTGTGATACACTGTATATATGTTTATTAAGAACATTTATATATCCTCTGTATATCTTTATGTAAATTAGACAAATTATTTTTTTATTGTCTATTATTTGTGTTCTCTGTTCAGTTTTACTGTTTATAGTTTGTACTGCTTTGGCAATATTGTTTTCTACTGTCATGCCTACAGAGCTACTCAAATCTGAATCTACATACTACACAAACAACAGCAGTCAGAAACTGAGCATCATGTTAGGAGAGGAGAAGGAGAGAAGCACTGTAGCAGCTCAGTATGTATCTGCCTGCAACAGTCTGAGAGACACGGACTGATACACCCGAACAGAGGAACAGTCGGAATGAACCCACAAAGAGAAAGTGTTCCATATATACATGTTTTATTTTATTACTTTTTATTGTTTTAATTTATATTTCCTTTTTTTTCCCTGTATATACATTCATATTCTGTCTTTTCAATGCTTTGGCAATACTGTAAGTACTACAACAGTCATGCTAATAAAGCTCTTGGAATGAAATAGAGAGAGAAAAAAACAGATATAGAGATAAAGATTATTCATTTAAATTATTATTATTGTATGGTTATTTATTTATTTATTTTTACTTTTCCAAGCACCACACCATATGTGGAATAATAATCATAAGCACTAGCTGCTGTAGTAGTAGTAGGGCTTTTTTTTCTGTTGTTGTATTTGTTTTTGTTTTAGGCCATCAATCCTGTGATTATTTTATTCTTGCTCTTCTTCTTCTTCTGTTATTATGACATCATCATCATCATCACTAAACATGGACATACAGTCCAATGAGAATTTGTTACACATGAGGCACAAGAAAACAGATAGTTTAATATCTGCAAATGATACGTAAAGACTAAAAGCCATCAGTACAAGCTGCGCGGCATTGTGTCTAAATAAAACAATTGAACCGTTGTAGCGGGGGCGCAGCTTCCGGGTTGTGGGGCTAGTGAATAGTTCCAAACATTCATTTCCACTACTTAGCAAGAATTTTCAGTGATTTCATGACAAATCTTTAGTTATTTAATCCACAACAGATCATAAAATTAAATAAGAAATATTTAAGCACCACTTTTCAGTTTAAGCACCACAAACATGACATGATGTAATATTTGTGATGGTTATCCTGATGACCTTTATGAATCTCATGAATAACTGATGACACTAAAATAATTAATATATTGCTCCTGCATTAAGGCATACATTAGCAGTGGTGGACAGTAACTAAGTAAATGTAACTAGTTGGGTGAGTTTTTACTTTAACTCCACCACATTTGGTAGTCAAATGTTTTACTTTTCTCTCCACTACATTCTGAACAATCTGTGGTTCCTTTTGGTTTATGTGTGAATAAAAATATAACATTGTCAAAATGAAGTAAGCGTGAAGCGATCGCACCAATCAGTGTTTTGTTCTTATGATAATTTTAATAAACATTTGATTTGTGTCAGATTAATAAATGACACTCGAGTCTTTTCACCTAAGATGAGTTGATTAATTAAGAGTCTTGTTACAGAAATGATAATAAAACATTAGAGCCATAATAAATCATGCTACTTTTACTTTCATACTTAAGTACATTTGAAGGTAAATACTTTAGTACTTTTACTCAAGTGGAGGTAAAGAGTATTTTTACTATTACTGGAGTAATATTTTACCTTGGATATCTCTACTTTAACTCGACTACATGGTTTGTGTACCTTGTCCACCACTTACATTAGACAAAATGAACTTGTACATATTCATAATGAATTCATTCATGTATTACATGTAGGAATCAATTATTAATCACTCATGAAATAAGAGATGAATGAAGCTATCTCATGTACCTGCACTATAATGTTTCTGGTACGGTAGTGTGTTTATGAATCTGTTCATTCAGTGCAGGTAAACCTTATGAATCCAGCCACATGGCTCAGTGTTTAACCAAAATGATTATTATTTTGGCGTTTGAGAACATTACACGGACTCGGGAGTTTCTATGACAACAGGATCATCTCTTTATTAGTTACACGGTTTAAGACACGTCAACACATCCATCTACTTCCGGCTATTGTAGCCATGTTATCCCTAACCCCGCGCTACACGGTTACGGTAGGTTTTAGATTAAATAAACAAATACACTCTGCACAAACTAACATCGTTAAACAGAACACCAAACATAAACAAACCCAATAAACACGTACAACAAAGAACTAACAGTTATTAACACCGCGGCCGCAAGTGTCTCTGGGTAACGCTCGCTCCGTGGCAGTCAGGGCCCAAAAACAGTAATATATTAATAAATAAATAAAAGAAGGTAAAGAGTCAAGTATTACAAACATGGGAAGCTACTTAGATAAAGTGTGTATAACATATTCAGATCTAATATTTAAAAAGAAGAAAATTATCTTATCTTGATAAGGTGGGTAGCTCTTAAAAGAACCGTTGGTTTGCCAGAGCGACTAAGGCGCTTTACTTGGAGCTGGTGTACTTGGTGACGGCCTTGGTACCCTCGGACACGGCGTGCTTGGCCAGCTCACCGGGAAGCAGCAGGCGCACGGCGGTCTGGATCTCCCTGGAGGTAATGGTGGAGCGCTTGTTGTAGTGAGCCAGACGAGAGGACTCACCAGCGATACGCTCGAAAATGTCGTTGACGAAGGAGTTCATGATGCCCATAGCCTTGGAGGAGATCCCGGTATCAGGGTGGACCTGTTTCAGGACCTTGTACACGTAGATAGCGTAGCTCTCCTTCCTGGACTTTCTGCGCTTCTTGCCTCCTTTGCCGGCGGTCTTGGGGACGGTTTTCTTGGAGCCCTTTTTGGGCGCGGCCTTAGGGTTTTTAAATAAACTTTATTGTACAAATTTATATCACATTACAAATATCATTTACATCATACACGTACAGTAATATTAGCTGGTTCGGGCATGATGCTGCTGTTTCTCTAGAACAAACTGCAATTGAATATAGACGCTCTACACGCCCGCTTTATTAACCCTGCATGCTGAGTAAGACAAGATGGAACACGTAACTCTGATTGGTCCAAAGTCCTGGTTTTCTATTGGACAGGACACATACCGTTCCACGCCCCCTTCTGCCCCATTCACTAGAATCTGTTCTTTGTTGTCTGTTCCCGCTTAATCTGAGGTAGACACATGTTTAAAAACCGAATATAAAAAAAATAAATAGCAATATTTTATTAAATTTTATATATAAATATATAGATAGGATAGATACATATTTTTTGTTTGTCTTTTAAGCGAGGCATTCGGGCACAATGTTTTAATGTATTTTACACAGAGATCGTGTTAATGATTGTAGTGTAATCTACAGTATGGCTGTACATTGGTAGTATGCAAACACACCGTATGAAGGCTAAACAAGATCGGATAGTAAACGTAATACTAAAACTACTAATGATAATTCCAAGCTTTTAGGGCTACATAAGTGAATTGATAAAAAAAAAAAGCATCAGTGAATGTGTTATTTTTACTTGTAATGCTTTCAAGCTTTTGGGGCTAAACAAGTGATTTGCAAATGTACGCATCTGTGAACGTACTACTAATAATAATAACAATATTAATAATAAACCAGAAAGAATTTTCTCTTTAGTAGAAAATATGGGTGGCTCTTAAAAGAGCCGTTGTGTTAGCGTGGAGGTCTGAACGTTTAACCCCCGAATCCGTACAGGGTGCGTCCCTGGCGTTTCAGAGCGTACACCACGTCCATTGCGGTGACGGTCTTTCTCTTGGCGTGCTCGGTGTAGGTGACGGCATCACGGATAACGTTCTCAAGGAAAACCTTGAGCACACCGCGGGTCTCCTCGTAGATCAAGCCGGAAATACGCTTCACACCGCCACGGCGAGCCAAACGGCGGATGGCAGGTTTAGTGATACCCTGGATGTTATCACGGAGAACTTTGCGGTGACGCTTAGCGCCTCCTTTTCCAAGACCTTTCCCGCCTTTTCCTTTTTAAATATGATCTTTATTAAGACATGATTTTCAGAACAAAGTTATTATCATTACATTACAATCCGAACCAGATAAAGAACACAGCAATAACACATACAAAACATAAAATCTATTACATACAAATTTTTACAACTTAAGTATCGACCATGGAAATTTTTTCTTAGCTTTAAGATCTTCAGTTCGCAACCGTCTTAAGTGACAAACAATCTGTTTACAATGTCAGCACTTATATTAATTTGGTCTATAATTATTTTGCATCTTGTTTTCCAAATCTTTGTATTCACCACACAAATAATTAACCAGTAAAATTCTTCAATATTTGTATGTACATTATCAAAAATACCATACATTATTGTTCTCATATTTATATCAAAATCCAAATTTAATGTTTTTACTTCATTCCAAATGTTGGTGGTTCTTGTACAGTTCAACAAAAGATGTTCAATTGTTTCTTCTTCCAGACAACCATGTATAGGACATTTAGTGGTGGTGACATAACAACTCCATTTCACAATTGTTCTAACAGGTAATCTATAATTTATTATTAGCCACATTGTGTCTCTTATATTTTCAGAAATATTTTTAGAGAGTATGTTCTTTATTATTATCTTACTTTCATTTAAATCTGTCTGTCTATACTGTAAGGTTTCTCCATGATAAAATGTATTAATTAATTTATAAATTTCTTTATTTGATAAGTTAATCCAGTCAATATTTAAGTTTGTATGCTTAAATGTGAAATCACCATAAATAAGTTTATAATAAAATACATCTTTTCTTTTCTTTCCTTTTTGTTTCAACCATTCAGATTCCTTTAGTATCCACTTAGCCTTCCTTTCCATTGCTTGTGCTATGTTTTTACAAAATGCAATTTTTAATTTAATGCCTAAGTCGATTGCTCCTAACCCTCCTTGTAACTTTGGTTTAAACAAAAGGGTTCGTTTTGTTACCTCCCTATTTGTATTCCATATAAATTTAATACACAATTTGTTCAGGCGATTAATACATTTTTCATCTGGTGGAAAAACAGTAGCAAGAAATAATAATTTAGATAAAATAAAGGTTTTAATAATATGTATGCGAGTTTTATAGTTAGAGCCTTTGAATTTGTCCAGTTCATGTTTCACTGACTCTTCTTTCTTTTCCCAGTTTAGTTCACGTGCTCTGTCTTTAGATACATATATACCCAGTACTTTTATTTCTTCTTTTATATTAACTTCTAGATAGGGTTGTGTATTTCCTCCTATCCAAATACCTTCTGTTTTCATTTGGTTAAGTTTTGCACCTGCTATTATTTCATATTCATTAAAATAGTCTTTTAATATATTGTATTCAAATTGGTTTTTAATAAAGACTGTTATATCATCAGCATAAGCTGAGATTTTAATTATGTTGTTCTTAGAAAGTTTTATACCTTGTATTCTTGGGTCATGCTTGATTTTATTTAGAAGAGGGCTAATAGCTAGTACATAAAGGGCTGCACTTAAGGGGCAGCCTTGTTTAACTCCCCGTTCCACTAAGAAGGAATCTGTCAAAACACTGTTTACTTTTACTTGTGTCACAGATGTTTTATATAATAGCTTAACCATATGTATAAATTCAGGAGGAAACCCATAGTGTTCCAACACCAACCAAAGATATTCTCTAGATATTAAATCAAAAGCCTTCTTTTGGTCAAGAGCAATAATAAAATAATCGTTAATGTTTTTATTTGTCATTATCTCTCTTAAAGAATTCAAGTTGTCCCACATATATCTGCCTTTTATTGCACATGTCTGTTCCAATTCTATCAAATTGTCTAAATGTTCATTTATTCTATTCATTAAAATCTTAGCAAATATTTTATAATCTACGTTCATTATTGTAATTTGTCGCCAATTATCAAAATCATGTGGATCTCCTTTTTTAAAAATTAAGTTAATTACACTTTGATAAAAAGATTCATGCATTTTGCAGTTTTTTATTCCATCATTAAAAGCGGATGCCAATAATTCCCCCACATCTTGTTTAAATAACTGATAGAATTCGGTGGGTATGCCATCTGTGCCGGGAGATTTACCTTTATTTAGTTGTTTAATGGCAATAAGAGTTTCATCACATGATATAGGTCTTCCTAGGTCTTCTGAACAATAAACAGTATCTTTTGTGCATGTACTCAAAAAGGACCGCACTTTTGTAATGTCTACTTCTATTTTTTTATACATCTTTTCACAGATATTTCTTATTAATATACATTTTTCACTTTCATCCTCAATTATTTTTCCCTTATCATTTCGTATCCCGGCAATATATTTATTTGATTTTCCTTCTCTTAATTGTTTAATTATATTTGTAATATTTGCTGGTTGATTTATGTCATGACCTGCTTGCATTTGAGGACTTATAGTTAGTTCATCATTAATTTCAGTTAATTTTATTTTAATGTCATTTAATCTATTCTCTTCTTCAGAGGTCAACCCAGATTTTGTAAATAATTCAATATATTCATCCAACAGTTTATCATAAATGTCGTTATTTTGTTGATGCAATTCCCTACATTTTCGTTTAAAAAACATTCTAATTTGTTCTTTTAAAACTTGCCATAATTCAATATTTGATCTTGTTAATACTTTTAGTTGTTTTATCCTATTAATTTCATTTTTAGTGTCTGAGATAATTATTTCTTCTTTTAAACAACGAGTATTTAATTTCCAATAACCTTTTTGTTCATATCTATATAATAATAGTTTTACATTTAGAGCTAGGTGATCAGAATCAACTAACAGCTCAGTTTTATACGATTTGACATGTATATTTTGTGATACATATATTTTATCAATCCTTGTTTTAACTGATTTGTCCATTCTAGTAAAGCCAATATCGATCGGGTAAATCTGTCTAAACGCGTCTTTTAGCTCTGACATTTCACATATTTTGTTTAAAAATTTACCATCCCTAGATAAGGGTATATCCCTATACGGTATTCTATCTTTTAAGTCAGAAATTATATTAAAATCTCCACACATTATTACGGGGAAACCAACATATAGTATCTCGAGAAGTTTATGTAGTATTTTCATCTTACCTGAACGATCTGTGGGTGCATAAACATTTATGATTCTTATTTTTTTATTATTAAAAAAACAGTCGACCAAAAGTAGACGACCCGGCACAAGATGTCTAGTCTTAATTATTCTTACTGTTTTTTTTTTAAAAAAGATTCCAATTCCGTCGGCTCTATCTTTACCTATTGATATAATACATTCTCCTATTGTCCATAGTGAAGACATTTTTTTTACATCTTCTAAAGTTGTCAATCTTAATTCTTGGGAACATATTATATCACAGCGTTTATTCATAAATTTAGCTATTTTTATATTCATATTTTTATCAGATTTCATCCCTCTTACATTTATTGATATTATATTCAATGTCATTTTAAAATAATTTAAGTGTTACGTTTAATACCTAATGAGATCATTCAGGTAAGATGTCAACTAACAATATTTAGTCTGCATCTTTTACTCGTTTACTCGTGTCCGCTATAGATGAAATTTTTTTACGTCTCTTTTTTGAGATGCCTTTTTTTTCAGCCACTATGTTAACTGTGTTAGGTGAGTTAGCTTTTTTTATTACTGTTTGAACAGAATTTTCATCATTCATTGTTGTGGTGTCAGTTTGTCTTTCACCTGAATCAACTTTGGGTATCGGGGGAGGTTCTTCATCAGATGTAGCGTTTGAAGATGTTGAGCCCTCGGTGTCGCTGTCTGTATCGGAGGAGGTAGTGGTGGATCCATCAGAATCTGAGCTCTCTTCTTGTTGATCTTTGTTTTGCTCTTGAGTCGGAAGTACCTGTTCTATTTGCTGTTGAGTTGAAGGCGTCTGTGCAGGCAGCTGCGTGTTTGCAACATTTACGACGGATACTGTACAAGGACTTTGCAGAATTTTAGTTCTATTACTATACGATTGTGGGCAGGAAAAGTATGAATGTCCTTCTTGTCTGCATAAATTGCAGATCTCAGAATTGTCACATAGTTTGGCTTTGTGTCCCAGTTGACCGCATTTCCAGCATTTAATCGTGTCGCATTCTTTAGCTTGATGACTTGAAGATGTACAAATGTAGCACCGTTGTTGTTGTCCAGGAAAGGTGATGTTCCCGTTGTACGGCCCCATCGAGATAGAGTTTGGGATTTGCATTAGGTTTCCACCATCGTCCCTCTTGACTTTTATTTTGTACCTCCGTACACCATACCATATTCCAAACTGGTCTACTGGTTTTTGAACAGGTTGTAGTATATGTGCAAACCTCATAATGTACTGATCGACATCCTCATCCGCAACTCTTCCAGTCCAGAACTTTACAACGATGAACTTTACGTCATTTGGAATTGAAGAAACCAGTTCCCAGTGTTTCCAGAAACCACTTCCTGCACCATTACTAAATATATTGGTGAATTTTGCCAAAGTCTGTGAGCGGAAAAAACATATTTCAAAGTCCTTTCTGTTTGGGAGAGCAATAAAGGAGTAGATGTCTGTGGCGTTAATCCATTCGCTTTGGAGAAGGTGAAAACCCACTTCCGAGCGGTTTGGAGCTTCCTCGTCGCCCACATATCTAAGCCGAGCCCACCGGAGGTGAGGAGGCAACACTGGGAGACATAGGGCAAGTTGTTTAATAACTCAGTTACCAGGTACCACCGGTCTTCCCTCGACCACTCATTTTGATGATCAGATGCGTTCGTGGAACAAAACTGAAGCCTTTCCCGCCTTTTCCTCTTCCGGACATGGTTACTGCTCTCGTCGAGATGAAGCGAGTCAATGCAGGACGAGCGTTCACAGCGAGCCTGTTATTTCCCTCTACCGGACCTAGTTGAAGACAATAGGGCGGAGTTAAGCAGCGACCGCCCACTGTGACCGCAGCTGCTCGGAGTAGATCTCATGTAAAGCGCGTAACTTAGAACCTCCACTGTTTTATCCTCACAGTAAATCGGTCCACAATCGATGTGATGTATTCCACATGACATATTTTTCTGTAACTAGAAAAAAAAATCTTACCATTAATCATTAAACATGTTGTGCCAAAAGAAAGAAAGACAAACAAAGAAACAACCCTAAACCCTATTACAATGTACTATAATCGCCATGTTTGTCGAATTTTTTAATATTGTACAATTAGGTGGGACAAATTGCCATTAGAGACATGACAATGTAGCCCAAAAAAAAACAACATATTAGGAATACGGAAAGACAGTGTGGGAGAATACAGCAGTGTATGATCAACAATTCATTTTAGTTCAAATCAGTACAGCTGTAGTGAATATTGAATTTGAAACAAACAAATAGCTTCAGAAACCTTTCAGTGCTTGTGAAAGTAGCATTAGAGACACGTTATGATAAAAACAAAGTTCTTAAACACCTGCAGCATTGTAGGAGGAGGTGTAGGGTAAAGAGAACATGAAGGTAAAATTGTGTTGGAATGTGTAATATATAAATGGACAACGCCAGTGTTTGTTGCTAGCTTTTGCAGATATGTGAGTGTGAGTGTGTGTGTGTGTGTGTGTGTGTGTGTGTGTGTGTGTGTGTGTGTGTGTGTGTGTGTGTGTGTGTGTGAAAGAGTGTGCTGGATCTGCTAGAGAAGTTCTGTCAGACCTGGGCCCTGACAGTAAATCCTCATAAATCTAAAATCATGATCTTCCAAAAGAAAGCCAGATCTCAGGAGAGCAGATACACTTTCAATCTAGGAGACACCGCCCTAGATCATACCCTTACTTATGATTACCTGGGGCTCAAAATCAGCGCCTCAGGAGGCCTCGGTCTGGCAGTAGAAGCACTGAAAGAGAAGGCCTGCAGAGCCCTCTATTCAATTAAAAACAAATTCATTAAGATTGACATCCCAATTGGAATCTGTTTAAAGATCTTTGACAGTATAATCCTGCCCATTGCGCTATACGGTAGTGAAGTATGGGGTCCACTCAGTCATCATGACTACACTAGATGGGACAAGCATCCCACTGAAGTCCTGCATGCAGAATTCTGCAGAATGATTTTACATGTACAAAGAAAAACCCCAACCAAAGCATGCAGGGCTGAATTAGGTCGATACCCATTAATTATTAATGTTGATAAAAGAGCCCTTAAATTCTGGATGCACCTAAAATCCAGTCCCAAAACAAGCCTGCAGTTTCAGGCACTCCAATCCCAAGAGCTCTACCCTGAAAAGAGTCCTGTGTGTCAGCTGGTCCAGAGACTGACCAACACACTGACCCCTAACAACCCCAACTCCCTGACCAGCACTGCTTCCCAAACACCAATCAGGATCACCCAAATTATCAAACACCTCAAAAACACTTATCTGGAACATTGGACAACCAAAACTCAATCCCAAAATAGACTAAACTGCTATCTGACCCTAAAACATGAATACAACCTGGCCACGTATCTCCTTACTGTCCGAGATACAAAGCAGAGACACATTCTCACCAAATACAGACTGAGTGACCACAGCCTGGCCATCGAGAGAGGCAGGATTAAAAAGTCCTGGATCCCCAGAGAGGAGAGACTGTGTGGTCACTGCAGGACAGGTGAGGTTGAGACAGAGGTGCACTTGCTTCTAAACTGCCCAAAATACACAACAATCAGAAACAAATATTATAATCAGTTAGAAAGAGAAGCGAGCGGCTTCAGATCGACGACAGACAGCCAGAAATTGGCCATTATATTAGGAGAGGGACACACACACACATAATACCCCCCCACCCCCACATCACACATCACATCACACACCACACACACACATAGTAATATTTTATCTTTTTTTGTGTGAATGATTGTCTAATTATATAATTAATATTTTCTTACCATTTTTTTCTATATATACACCTGTTTTTTTTTTTCTTTTGTAAATATTTATATATACTATATGTATGCTTTGACAATACAAATATAGAAATTTGTCATGTCAATAAAGCAAATTCAATTGAATTGAGAGAGAGAGAGAGAGAGAGAGAGAGAGAGAGAGAGAGAGAGAGTAAAAAAAAAAAAAAAAAAGTAAAATAGGTGGATATTTACATTTTCAGCAGACGCTTTTATCCAAAACGACTTACATTACAGTGACAGTCAGAGCAATTGAGGGTTAAGAGCCTTGCTCAAGGGCCCAACAGTGATAACCTAGCAGTGTTGATGCTTGAACTGGCCTAGTACCTTAACCACTAGGCTACAGCTGGCCCTGGATATGCGTCACCTGGACTGCTAGAGCCATAGATGTTTTGTTAAAGTGGGTGTTAGGGTCATGAATGAGTGAATAACTAAATAAATACATAAACAATGAATACATTAAACAAATAATTACATAAAAAATGTGTAAAGCAGTGTTTGAATTTGTCTGTGCTGAACAATGCTGATGCAAGTCTTTATAAGTGACATCTGTGTTAAAAATGTGTTTGTATATTTCACTGTATTGTGAGAAATGGGACGTTATAAGTCATATTCTTCTAAAGCATAACGTTTCATGTACAGCCATACTGTAGATTACACTACAATCAGTTAATACGATCTCTGTGTAAAATACAGACTGTGTACACCGTGCAACACCAACGCCACTAAATCCTCCTAACAATTTTTATATTACATAAAAATACTGTGGCGCCGGCGAGCAGTAAGGATAGCGTCAGGACCGCAAGTGAGCTGCCTTTGGCAGTTCATTCAGTGGTTTAGGGACAGATACCCATTCATACACACATACATTCATACAACAGACAAACACATAAGCTACTTAACCAATCCTCACCGCAGCCACCCCACTCCCAACAACGGGATACACGGCCACGGTGAGCTTAGACACCACTGCCGCAAGGCTTTCTGGGTAAAGCCTGTGCCGACGCTACAATACATAATGATATACATACATAAAAGAAAACACACACATACACACATACACACACAGATTTAGTTCGTGTTTTCACATTTTGGCCACGAGATGGAAGCGGGCCGCGGGCTTCTTCGCCTCGGTCTGCTTCTTGTTGAGCTTGAAAGAGCCTGAGGCGCCGGTGCCCTTGGTCTGCACCAGGGTGCCCTTGGTCACCAGGCTTTTGACGGCGAGTTTGACGCGGGAGTTGTTCTTCTCCACGTCGTATCCACCTGCAGACAGAGCTTTCTTCAGGGCGGCCAGGGACACGCCGCTCCTCTCCTTGGAAGCGGAAACAGCTTTGACGATCAGCTCGCCGACGCTGGGACCCGCTTTCTTGGGTTTGGCCGCGGTCTTCTTTTTAGGAGCCTTGGCGGGGGCCGAGCTGGCCGGTGCTGGAGCTTCTTCTACCATCGTTGTTTGAGCTAAAACGGCGCTAAGAAAGAGCGAGTGAAGCGCTGTGCTCTGTTGTACAGAGACTCCTCCCTCTTACGAGAGGGGGCGGGCCTTTATAGCACACATGAGAACTGTGTAGACTCAACTCGGCCAGCGCAGCGTCTGTGTGCTTCCGTGACACATGCGCACTTGTGTTTTCTCATAGCAAATAATGATTAAAATACAAGTCCTGATATAAAATACGAGGTAATAAAGTGCACGTCGGCCGAACATAAGCTCTCTCGTTCATGTAAAAGCCCGCAAAGGGAACCTAACGATGCTCTGTTTCCTTGTGTTCTGCTAAAACAGCACACCGCTCCTGATGCGTAAAGCGACGCAGCGCACATTTCACATCTTATTACACGTAAAAATATGCTGAGGAAACCCGATCTTCTTGTAGACACAGACTGAAAAGAGCAAACAAAGCCTTGGTGTTTTCCACATGTATTTATAAGCGGATGTGAGCTTCCTTTTCTACTAGAAAAATAGGCTGTTTAGTGCGAAGTAAAACACAGCTACCAAGCAGGACTAGGTCGAGTCCAGGGTGCTTAACTGTCATGTAGCTGAAAGAACAAATGAAAAAAAATAAACATAACAATTTAGAATAATAATGATGATAATGAGAAGAATATTTTAATACACTAACATTTATTTCAGTTATTCCTACATATTTGTGCTGTAAGATCTACAGAACATCCCCGTGTCAGCTTTAAGTTCACATATACTGACACATTTCTAAAACAACACATGGCTCCAACATTCACATTCCACTGATCTTTCTAACACTTACAAAACAGACAGAAAGAAAGAAAGAAAGAGAGAAAGAAAGAAAGAAAGAAAGAAAGAAAGAAAGAAAGAAAGAAAGAAAGAAAGAAAGAAAGAAAGAAAGAAAGAAAGAAAGAAAGAAAGAAAGAAAAGAAAGAAAATAACAAATATTTTATAAAAGATTCTTAAGAACATCATATGAAATTTTATCAAACTCTGCTGCAAAGAAAAGTTCACCCTCCTCTACGGAGCACACCACCTCCCCATGACACCACACCTGTTCAAAACAGTCCAGGTCATTCATGCTTTCATAGAATTTAAAGTCTATAATTATCCTTGTTTTTACTAGTAGAACTGTAAAATATTTCACAGTTTTACTATGAAATTTCACAGTACATTTTTTTCCTGGGTGTACAGAACAACGAGAGATCTTTGGACAGACACAAGTGTTGCTGCCAGTAAAGGGGTTTTAGACAGCGGTGATGTGCTGCTCCTTTTTAAAAGCATGAAAAATGTGTTTCTGTTGATGAGCACTGGACTAGAATTTTAGGAGATCAGTGTCAGATTCACTTATCAGTGCATGTTTGCATGAACAAAATCATTCTTGTGAAAAGCGTTGTTGTCACATGAGATCCGACCCTGTGGTTTGGGTAAGGTTGACTGTAGTGACTGGTTTCCTCGAATGTTGCTGGGCAAAATGGGTCAATTTTAAAGGGTCATTTTGATCATTTCTCTTTATATGCGTACGTTCTCAGCTGAGTTGCAGGCCTGAAATGCACGAATGGACGTTTAGTCATGAATGAAAAGAAGAAGTTGACGAGACCAAACACGAAATATCTCAGGCTCATCCTGTCTGCAATGAAATACAAGTCAAAATAAATGTGAGGAGCTCTGTGTATGTATTTGATATGCATTTTCCACACTGTCCCAACTCTTTCTGATTTGGGCTTGTAGAATCAGACATAGAACCAGACCAGAATGTGATCTCAAATGTAACTGTACATTTTGTCAATAAAAATGAGACACAGCGAACACATTGATTAAAAAGCAGTTTATTTAACTAAGAATGAAAAACACAATGCACGAGTGGGCGGCACGGTGGCAAAGTGTGTAGCGCCGTCGCCTCGCAGCAGGAAGGTCCGGGTGGGGCGGTCTGGGTCCTTTCCGCGTGGAGTTTGCATGTTCTCTCCGTGTCCGTGTGGGTTTCCTCCGGGTGCGCCGGTTTCCTCCCACAGTCCAAAGGCATGCAAGTGTAATGACCGTTCCAGTCATGAATGTAACCAAAAGTGTAAAACATGACGTTAAAACCCTAATAAACAAACAAACTATACACAGTGTAGCAATACCGTACGTACTAAAGTGCTTCAAGCCCAAAACACATCTCTAAATAATTCATTTCCATTGTGGAAACACTACCATCCATAAACAACATAATAATAATCACACTAAATATCATACAAAGTATTATTATCATCAGTGGTAATAATACTGACAAAAGAGCTATTAAAATACCCTGATAAACCTGTGAAAGAGAAGCACGAATAACGTTAGTGTTTGTTCATCATAAAAGTGATAAAAACGGCATACTTACCTGTCGAGAAATCTGAGCAACAAGAACCTGATAACAAGAGAGTGTTCCTAATAAAGTGAGCTGTTAAATCTAAACATCACGTCTATGTGTAAAAATGAAGAAAGGTGGAGATGAAAGGGTTGCTCAGTATTTCTTCGTGGTCTTCAGCATCTGCTGGACACGCAGCTTCAAGAGCTCCAGCACCACATGAGCCAGGCCTCCGGGATCTTCATAAAGCTCCAGTGGCTGTGAGAAAACCACTCGGAGGAATTCAGTCAGCTGATCCTATCAACGAAAAACACACACATTCCCAACATGATATCACCGAGAATAAAAACTCTCCTTCACCATGTGTGACGCGGGGTGAAATGAAATGTCGGAAATGTCTTACTTGAACAGCCAGGAAGCACCGCTGAGCTGCAGGCTTCCAGATCTCCGGGTCCCAACTCATGATGTGCTTGAAAAGTTGGTCCAAGAATCCTCCATCCATCTTTGGAAAAGAAGAATAAGAAACTCTTACTGCATGGCCACTGGAATGGAGAATCATCATAGGACGAGATAAAAGCCGCCGAGGAGTCGCTCACAAACTCGGGTGCGGAGTCGTAGGTGAACCAGCCGAAGACGACGAGTTCGTACAGCACATCGAGTAAGTTCCAGTGCAGCTGAAATGAGAAACGTTAAAAAATATCAGAACAATCCAATATAAATCCAGCTGTGGAACTTTGGGGGGATTTAGGTACCTCTACACAGAGGAACCTTTTTTACCTGCATCTCGAACATCTCCAGCTCGATTGAGCTCCAATTGGCTGCTCCTCTTAGGAAGCGAATCAGAGCCTCGTAAGAGAGCTGCACCTCGAGCACATCCTGTCCAAAAATAATAATAAAAAAAAAAGAAAATCATTACGCACTGCTTCGTTCCTTAAGCTAACTGCGTCAGGTAACCCGGTGAGATCAGTCACCCGATTGTTCAGGGCTGCTAGGTGCATCACCAGCTCTTTGCCGCTCACGAACAGCAAGTTCTGAAGGTGAACGCTGGTTAACAGGGTCTGAACAGGAGATGAAGCACAAGGTCAGAACAGGAGGAAATCCGTAAGTGTGGTAACGTCTGGTGATCAGAGAGACGGGACAGGTTCCGGGTGTACTCACGGAGAACGCCTCACGGAGCGCAGGCAGCTTCAGGGCGACGTTTGCGATGCCACAGTCTATGAGGTGGCAGCTAGGAACGAGGTTAGAATGAATCTTTCTGTAAGACTTAGTCGGCCATGTATCAAATACCACAAAGATGACCCGAGGACGATCCTGACCTGATGAAAGGCACCTCGCTCTCCTCGGGAGAAAGACTGCCCTCGTCGCTGCCCTCGGAGTCCGGTGTACGAAAGGTGGAGCTCTCCACACAGTGAGCGGCGTCCTCCTGTCCGTCGGCCCACAGCTGGCTGCAGTCCCTGGTCACCTCGTGGAAGGTTTGCTGAGAATAAAACAAATATCAAGGGCAAACCAGACACAAAACGCAGCACGGTACTGTTATCGCATCCGGGCAGTGTGATTAATT